>NC_138207.1:54483656-54846156 GCF_964194415.1 Vipera berus
TGCTGGGTCTAAGAGGAATCTGTGATTGAACAGAACTTCAATTTCCCCTATCCCATGCATAAGTGTAACTTCACTACCATGTGAGAGGTGGGTCAAAAACTTCACGGAGATACTGAATTAGATAGATAGATAGATAGATAGATAGATAGATAGATAGATAGATAGATAGATAGATAGATAGATAGATAGATAGATAGATAGATGATAGATAGATAGAAGATAGATAGGTAGGTAGATAGATAGATAGATAGATAGATAGATAGATAGATAGATAGATAGATAGATAGATAGATAGATGATAGATAGATTCAGTTCTTGGACATTGCATTAAATATAAATGATGTTCCTGCAATGAGTTCAGAACAGTTCCAGGGAGAGGGAAAAAAGACTGGAAGAATGTTGGTAGGTTCACATGGTTCTCTTTAAAAAAAATACAGGACAAAATCAGTTCTCTTTCTTTCTCACCTCCTATTTTTGGGACAACCAAGAAGGAAGCATTCTGTTAAAGGCAGTCCATCCTGTTTGCTGTACTTTATAAGTTATTGTTGCTAAATGATTGGGAACTGTCCATCACCAGCCAGAGAACTTGCAGTTTATTTAAGAAATTGCACGTGGGACAAAAGCAACTGATGGAGTGTGGTGGCCGCTGTGAATAGAGGGAGGGAATGCAATTAGTTGCCATGCTGTTGGAGCTTTTTACTTGTCAAACTGGAGCCTCATTGCTTTTGTTATTACCATGTAAAGGGAAATTGCAGGGTTTTGTTTTGGTATTAAGGGCCTTAACGGTTGCTGGCTGACACTTTATTTGCAAAGGCTGGATAAGTGCGGGAAAAGGATGGTGGTGAGAAAATCAAACAGAGGAACTCTTTCTCTTCTGGGGAGAAGTTCTTCCAGACCTCTAGGATTTTATATCCACTTCTGAATATAATGCAGCCAACGCACCTGTAAAATAAGGGTAATCAGTGCATAGTAGTTGCAGAGATTTTTACTCTTATGTTTTGCCTAAAAAGTTTTTCCTTTTTAGCAAAAATGTATTCTGGGGCTTAATTTACTACACACATGTCAAAAAACATGGGTAACAGGTCTTTATGGATTTAACAAGATTTATTTACTGGGAACATTCAGGAACTTTCTTTTTTGGTAAAATAGATTATGCTTTTGTGTATGAACTTGTGCTGCTTTTGTATAAATAACTGATAATGCTCTTCTGTGCGAGAAATTGCTTAACCATCACATTGGTCTTTGCTTCTGCACTAGTTATTTTTAGATTTGTAGTAAATTCAATGGTAGAAATTAGAGCGATGTCTTGGCAACTTTTCTCTTATAAATCAATAACGATAAAAAAAAAATAACTGACATGAATAACTTGTAAGACATGTAAAGAATAAGTTAGCATTGTTCAAATCACCGAACGAACAAACTGAAGCAGTATTTCTCTTTACTGTTCATCTAGGGAAACTTTTAATAAAAGTTGCTGCAGCAGAACATACGCTTTCCATTAAAAAAAATCCTGAAAACATACTAAGGTGATCTTGTCTTAGTTTTGTACAAAATGATCAGATTTTACCCAAAGGGGCAATTATTTATGCTAGCAAAAGTTAAGACATGGAACATTGATCTTAAAGCAGAAGACCTGCTAAAGACTTTATTTGCGTCAGAGTGACAAGGAAATCAACTTATTCCTCCTGCATGTCTATCAGTAAAAAATGGTTTGGTACTATCTGACAGTTGCTCATATAAAGTGATTGCTTGCTTCACTTAGGTGCTCATGCTTTCTTATGATTTTCTCTTGCTGCCTTGCTTCAGAGCTAAATGTTACCTATGCTATCTGAATTGTTGTATTGTTGTCATTGATTTCGAAGGTAACTGTTTTTTTTAAAATTATCCTTAACAGACAAAGAAGTGTGGGGGGTGGGTGGGTGAGAATTTGAATATTGTAACCTAGAAATGATTACTCTGGGTTTTGCTATCCATAGCCAAACTCTTAGAAAACGAGACACTTCTCTCAGCCAATATTCGATGTCATAATGGATGCTGAACGTTCAGAGAACTCCAGGCCTCAAAACCGGAAACATCTTGATCTTTTAGGACCATACTTTAAGTAAAAACATGGGTAAAGGAAAGGGAAGGAAACAGAAAGGGAAAAGCAGACAGGGAAAATTATAGAACAATTGGCATTTGGTTGTGAAGAAACAAAATCTTTTAGGATCAAGAGTGGGGAAAACAAAGCTGTAATGTACCCAAGAGATGCACTTTTAATGGGAATGGAAGATTTGAGTAGTAAAGAAGGAACACTCGCCTCTGGCTTCTCTCTGTTCCAGCATTTTGGCTGTTGGCATCTCAATTTGAATTGTTGGGTGAGTAACATTTGTGTGTTTGTGATTATGAATTTTGCTGCATGTAGTGTGCATATTCAACTTTCTAGTAATCACTGAACTAGTTGTATAACTTGTTTTCATTAGTGGCAGAGGTAACATTAAAAACAAGATAATTTTTATTTATTTATTTATTTTATTAAGGCAAAGTGAGAATCATTTTTGGAGAAGAGAATGGAGAGAATAATTTGCCAGTGACAGCTCTTAATATGCTTCAGATTGCATAACAACCCAAAACATTTTACCACATGCAAAGATGTGGGACTATTAAAATTGAGTTTTCTTGTTTTGGAAGGGAAGTCCTTCTCTTTTTGTAGTGTTGTCATAGAAAAGGGGATTTCAAAATTTGCAGCTGGTTACATTTATTTAAATAAAGCTGCTGGGTAAAGCTTGCCAATGAAAACAAATGTTTGTGGATGGGAGGATACTTATGTAAAATATTTACAAAAAGGCATAAAGCATACTGAAAGATAACCTTTTCATTTATTTTATAGTGCAACATATTTTGTTGTGCATATTTCACCTTTCCCTATTTTAGAACAAATTATTTAGAACTTAATTATTTAGATTACTGAAATAAACGGTATCTGTGACTTTTCAGAAGTAAATTCTATTGATTTCAGGCATGGGACTTTGGTTTTAATATTTTTTAATATTTTTTAAAACTAATTGCCCATCTAAGATTTCAGCCTTTTACATACTTATAGTAGTAAGCCATATGGATTACAGAAATGTTATTTTAATTTATATATCGTAAGTAAGTTTCAGATTCTTTACATTACATTATTTGTCTACTGCCTTGGTTAAAGGTTTCATCTGTAAATAATATTTATTATTCTGTTTATTTTGTTGCATCAAAAATGATGATACAATTTTTAAAGAAATTCTTCAAATTATTTGATTAATAATATCTTTAAAATACATCATTTTAAAACAAAAGAAAAAAATATGTATTTAAAATTCTTCAAACCGCAATTAGGGGACTGCAAAATATACTTCTTTGTATGTAATTTACAAGATATATCTTGCTGAAATTTAGGCCTGCTTATGGATTACTTTTTTTCATTCTCTTTTTTAAAAAACTTTGTTGAAAAATTAGTATTTTTTTATTTAAATATATATTTTTTAAAAAACATTAGTTTGCTAAGACTGCAATCCTAAGCGTATTTATTCAGAAATAAACTCCATGGAACTATATGAGGTTTACTCAAATACATATGCTTAGTTCTATAGCTAACTCAAGATTTTACCCTCAGAAGGATTCTACAGTACTTAAAAAAAATAAAGTAATTGAACTCAGTGGAAGTTATTATGAAATAGTGAGGAGTCAATTATTCTGTTATATCTTTCCCCCAAAAAAATTGATAAGCAAAACAAATGTAATCTATTTGATGTTTGGGGTATGCCTAAAACTTTTATACCATTATGTGATATACTTTTTAAGTAAAATAGGATAAGTTCTATTGCAGATTAATTATATATATTTCACAAGATATTAGAAAATTTGTAGCAGTATTTTTAATTTGTAATTCTTGATACTATCTTACAGAAAGTAAAACTTTATAAACTGATAAATCTAGTCCTTTCATTTCACTCTATCAAAACTTTAGATATTAGCAATTTTAAAAAAAATTGCTTCCAAATACTCCTTTTACTGGAAACAGTGCTGATTTTTCACTACTATAAATACTGAGTTTCGGAGTATTAATCAGTCCGGTACATAATACATGTATAAATACATAGATAGCCATACTGCGGTGACTTTGAAAAATCAAGAACAATATTTTTGGAGTAAAGCAATATAGGACTTTTCTGACTTTGCAAAGTGTAGCTATTTGTATACTAGACTTCTGTGATATTTTTAGGACCCTTCTTCACTTTTAGGCATTATATTCTTTATTTGTATTAAATTCAAATTGCAATGTATAAACAACATGGTTTAGGGAAAATATAAATATTACAAAGAATGTTTGAATTTCCAAAATATTGATTTTTGCCATCTTTTTTGAACATAAATAGTTAATCTTTTATAATGGTAGCAAAACAAAATGTGCCTCATGACTAATATTAAGTTAAATAATAGTATTTCCTTATTAATAATGAAAATTTAACTTTTCAAGCAAGATATCAATTTCTATAAATCTTTTACCTACCAATTTGAATATTATTTAGAAATTACATTTTTAGTAGTCAATCTTTCTCTCTCTATCTTTCTCTTCATAAGTCTTTCACATTGTATTAGGATTTGAAATTTTGCTTGTAAGCCATAGAGTCACTTTTTGTGAAATAGGTTAGGTATATAAATTTGCTAAATAAATATGTAATCCATTTAAAGTATATGTTTAAATGTTTTCCCTTTGGAATTGTTCAGTTTGCTGGGCTTCTTCCTCCTTTTCCTCTCAGAGTATAATTAATGCTCATGATTTCATCGTTACCATTTCTAGTAAGTTTCCCTGAATTTATTCAAACTTCTTTGTTGCCAGTTATGATTAGAAAAAAAAACCTTACAAGTTAATAGTTTGTTTTTTGTTCTTGCAAAGCAACTAAGTAAAATATATTTGAGCCATCAAAAATAGTTTTCTCTAATATGATAATTTATCAAGACATTAAAAGAACCTGGATAAAAAACTATGGTATCTAATTGAACCTTTCCCAATTTTTATTTATTTGAATATAATATTTCAAAGTTCTGAAGCAAGAAGTTGGCCCCTGTTTTATTAACCCTGCAGATAATAATTTGGAGCTTGATTAGCTTTTGAGGAAGTTGGTAGCCCTTATTTAATGAGAACAATTCTCCAATCAGAAGGGAAAAAAAACAGTGAGTGAAAAATAGAAGAGAAGCGGTAGTATTCAGGTCACCTCCTCTTTTAAGGGGTTTGTGGGCATAGGGGTTAGGGTTGTGGGGTGGGGGTTTTTTTGGGTAAAAGTCTGGCAAGAAAAGTATTTTCCATACACATGGCTGTCAGTGCTCCTGCCATCATTTACGTGAAGGAAGAAAATGAGTCCTTTTAACATTAGGAGCTATGTTTATCAATGGAAGCCTTGTCCTCAGCTACAATGGGGAATGAGCTTAGGGCAAGACCTTAGGCAGAAATGAGCTATGTTAAAGTTTGAAAGGGTTCAGAGCACTGTATCAGTGACAATAGACTAAGGAGAAGTAGATTCCTGGAGAAAATGCTTAGTCAGGTGTGAAAGTATTCTTTATGTCAATAAAATGTATGTTGAGTCAGTAAATATAATGGTTCTTAATTCCCTCAAGAATAACACAGAAGGAATTGAGCAGTTTGCATTTGTTGTGTGCAAAAAGTCTTTAAAGTGACATTTGGGGGGAAAAACAACGATTAAATATAACTATGGCATTAAAATACCTGTCGTGTATTTGTATAAAATATTAGAATATAGTTATTGTTAATAACTCCAAAATGCTTTAGTTGACCTACTTCCTCCTAACTTATTTAACTATGTTAGAGATAAATAAGGTTAAATATAATATCTATGAGAGTAAACAACTGATATCAGCTTTAAAAGAAAAACATGTTATTCCTTGGAAGGCTTAGTGATTAAAAATTACTGATGCAGATGGTATAATGCAGAGTTCTGGCACAAAGTATAGAAAGCATTCAAGACCTACTGTAATTGATTTTGTTCTCTGTCTATCAGATTTATAAAGTCAGTTTAAAGTTTACAGTCCAATTTTTATTCTGCATATTTTACATTCAAAGAGTACTGTAAAAGAGGAGGACATGGCAGAAAAATCAGAATGGAGACCAGAGTTTTACAGTTGAATTGTAACTTTTGTCTCTTACAGTTCTGGTCAGCATCTTAGAGTAAAAATTAAAATACATAGGTCTAAGACACAGTGCCTAGTAACATGGTCTAAAGATAATAAAAGTGATCAGTGTGGGTTAGAATCCCTGGCTGCTAATTGTGGTAGGACAAATTTATGATTCAGATAGGTACACAATACGAGAGTTTCATTCCTGGGTGTAGTCTAATGGAATATATATCTTGGGCCCAACTTATTCCTATTTGTCCTTATTCCTTTCTGTCATGTAACCTTCTTGTTCTAAGTACATTTATTGCTGTTGCGTTTACATATATTTGATATTACTCCCCACATACATAATAATTGAGATCAAATCCCAACACTGTGCAAACAAATTTGTACAAATAGATGTTTTCCTCTTTTCTTTCCTTCAGTCACAACCTTCCAGAGTAGATTTTGAGAATGAGGACATTTGGCTGGTGAACTAGAGAAAGAGGAAGTTATTTCTCCTATTCCCTTGTTGCTGGACAGAAGCTGTTCCATCAGCAGAGGGAGTTAATTTTATACACCCCTAAGATTTCTTTCACTTTTCTCTTGGAGAAATTTATACGAATATTTTACCTTTCTCTTGGAGAAATTTATAGGAATATTTTACCATTCTCTTGGAGAAATTTATAAGAAATTTTTCACGTTTCTCTTAGAGTAATTTATAGGAATTTACTCAAGGCGCAGCTACATTTTTAATACACTATGGCTGAAATATCTAATATAAAGGTCTGGTGTATGTTATCTTCATTTATACATGTGCTAAACCATTCTTAATTTTACAGTATTGTTTTCATGTCTCTAATGCAATCTGATTTACTTCAGGCAATGATTGACAGACAATAAGGAAAAACGGGAAAAAGCCTGACTGTTCCAAACTATTTTTATTTAAATTTGCTTCTTCATAAAACCAGAAGTTTACCAAAAGTAGGATCCTCCTTACATTTTCACCCATCTTTTGTTGGTATTTGTTGGTGTTCTATTAAATATAGTAAAAAAAATCCTGTTCTATTATTCATTAATGGCATTTAAAAAAGATGTACTTTCAGAAAATTTCAGTGTTGTAAGAATAATTATTTAGTTTTATTATAATGTAAGCAAAACCAAAGTAATAGAAAAATATACTCTAGAAAACAATCATCTGTGTGGACAAGGGAATGAGCTAAGATGATATACTAGTACTTTTTATCTAATTTCCGTGTGCTACTTTTTATACTCATTTGATTGTACCATAATTGCTTTTGGGACGGGGTGGGGGGAGAATAAGGCAATTGCTCTGTTGATTTGAAAGACCGAAAGAGATTGAATATTAATTCTCAATATCCACATTGTTTATAGTCTCTCCTCGATTTCCCACCCCAAAAGTGTATTTAATGCAGTTCTGTAATCCTACTTGTAAAACCAGATTTCTTTATTACAAACCAGAAGTATATCCAAAATTACCTTTGCCTTCTTAATTAAATTGCTGGCCATCTTTGCCCTAACCTTTTTCAGTAAATGTGCCTAACATTTTGGTGCCATTAAACTATTAATAAAACTAAATTGTAATGGACAATCACTGTTCAGTTTTATATCTGTTTGGATGTAGTATAAAAGTATCTACCACCATATTTTAGCAATCTGTCCAAAATGAAGTTGCATAAAAGACATCCATGTTACTCCCACCATGATGGTGTTTGACCCCCATTTTTTGGGGGGGGAGTTGTATTTTGTGATATCATATGCGTTCTGGAAGCATGTGGTTCTTTTTTTCAGGGTTTTAGACCTTTTAGTATTTGTAATTATAAGCCACACAGACTTATGTCGAGTTTGACAGTCTCTAAATTGTAATAGCTATCATCATATGTAACATTTTATATAAAAGATATCTCAATAAGATATCTTAAGAGTTTGAAATGAGAATGGCCTAATAGAAAACCCTTCACATTAAGTCTGTATCATATTTTCTATTAAGCACTGAATCAAAATAGCAAAATGTCAAAGGATGCTCCTTCATAGCATCCATTGCAAATCTGGGGATAATTCAGAAACTCATGCCTTCTAAATTTCAGTTTCAGAATGCTATGCTTGGATACTGAATGAGTGTGCAAAAGATGAACAAACCATGTCAGCAAATAAATTGAATTTTAGAGATCTATCTTGACAGAGAACTATGAATAAACTTATAGTCTTAAACTGTCAAATTATTTGGCTGTTTATATCATCCTCAATGATTATCCATATAAGCCATCAGTATATATTGTCCTTATCGTTGGAATAATATTTGAGAATATCCTGATGTGTTTGATTTCCTAAGAATGAATAACTATGTTAGTTCACCTTGCCGAGGGGAATAGTAAAACATATCCTATAATGATAATATAGTTGAAAAAGTAGTTGAAATGAACAGGTTAAAACAGTCTGAATATAGACTGATCAGTCTTGGCTTATAACACAACAGAGATAACTGTAATTGAAAAGAAGCAAGTGGAAATAATTGATGTGGCAATTCCAGGGGATAGTAGAAAAGAAGACAAAGAATTGGAGAACATCACAAAGTATGAAGATCTGAAAATCAAAATTGAAACCAGTCATGGTGGTCTTGGTGGTTATCTGCACACTGGATAGCATTCCAAAAAACCTTGAACAGATGTATAAAATCTGCGCATTGACAGAATTTCCATCTGTCAATTGCAAAAAACCACACTGCTTGAATCCACACATATACCAATACATTACAGCATCCTAGTTTCTCAATGTGTATGAAAGCCGCACCAGCTAAAGAACTGGCAGTTATGACTTCACATTGTTGTGAACAGATAACCTTCTGAATGTGAAGTTAGGGTCTTCACCACTGGGCCACCACACAGCTCAGATTATGAAAACAACAACAACTGTTAGTGTTTTCACTATTTTTCAAACTAGCAAATTAAATTAATTTATCTTTATTACAATTATCTCTATTTTCATTTATCTTCCTTATCATAGAGTGTGATTATTTCATGATTACATGCACTGTAATCCTCAACATGTTTACTAAACCCCTAAGCATTCAGTGATGCTGTCTAGTTATGTTTTTAATTATTGTAGCATTATGGAGTCCTGCAATGTACTCAAAAATAATTCTTATAACATTTTTTAAAACTACTTTTTTAAAAAGAAGTATATAAGTAGTTATATAGCTTTGGTACAATTTTAATTTTCATCATTACTTTACAGCATTACTTTTTCAATCCAACTGAAAAATTGCAAAGCAATTTTAATATAGCATAATGAAACATGCTTTGAAAGACTGAAGTATTTCAAAGGAAATTCATGTAATTTTAAAAAGAATAAATCTTCTAATTTTCTTGCATCTTTTGAAAGTGTCCATCCATCTCTTTTTGGAATGACAATTGCTAATCTAGATTGAGGATAATGGTAAACACTATGACAGCTCCTGGGCTAAGGTGGCACTTGTAGACACTGCTCACTGTCCCTATTCTTTTAATGTAATTCCTTTTACTTGATGTTAATGCAAATTGTTCCTTACTGAAAGTAATAAAAGGAAATGAAGACACATTTTAAAATGAAAGTTGACGCTAATCCATTCTTCATCTAATACTAGACTCTTTATCTTTGCTGCTACCTAATCTGGTTTAATGTCCCTCTTGTAGGATTTTAGTGTAAATCCTCTATAGGGAATAGGTTTTTTCCCCCTTCTCCTTCTCTCTTGTGAGTGTGTATGAATCTGTGTGAATTGCAATTGGATTATTTGCAGGGGAAAAATGGCTCAGCAGTCTGCTTGTTTCATTTCTATGGTGTTTGTGTGTGCGTGCAAATTTCACTGTGTGTTAAAAACAAAAACAGATTCTCCTCTCCCAATTTTATTTCTTCTCTTTCTACGTAGAGGAATAATAGTTCAACTATAACACAAAATTTGGTATTTGATATTTTATTTCTGAAAGTGGTGATACGGTTTTAAGCATGTCCTTCTTTCTACTTCCTTCCTCTAAACTGTATTCGCTGCCAATAAGAAAATACATATTAATATCTTCTGTTATTTGAAAATTGGGACTCTGGCCATATGACTGTTTAGAAGACGTTATCGTGGAATTCAATAAGTCCCATTCAGTTCACTGACATTTGCCTTGCACATAAGCATGTATAGGCTTTGTCATCTACATGCCAATCAGTCTTTGCTTGCTTGCTTTGTTTTTTGTTTAAGGAACTAACATTCCAAATTATTACTATTTCTTTCTTAGGACATAGTTATAAAATGAAAAGAAATAGATGGTGGGTTAGCAATAAACTTTAATTTAAGAAAGACATGGAGCTGAACATGGACATATCTTGAGGATAAAGTTTAAAATATATTCAGAGAAGAGTGGGCCATAGTGTGATAACTGCTTCGGAAAAAGCCAAAATCTACCTTTTCTTTTAAGTACTATAGGGCCAATGCTAATTTGGATGCATGATTGGCTCAGGTTGGTTCATGTCTACACACAGAACAATTGCTGACACATGGATTTGATATGTGACCAGAGCTATGTGCCCTGAAATGAACCCTGCAGCACACACATCTGATTGTGAATAAGATCTGTGTGTCAGCAATTTTAGAGTTACTTATTTTGCAAAGGGTGAAAAATATTTTTATACCTGGTAGAGATGACTAAACAACTGCTTCTCAAGACTTTTTGTCACACCTCAAAGTTCAAAAGTGCAAATATCATGTCTTAATTTAAACAAAGGAAACAGAAAAAAACCCTTAGTATTACAACAGCAGTTTTGCTCCAAATGGTAAACAATATATAGCAATAAAATCTTTAAAAGGTATTATAGAAAGTTCAAGTAAAATAAAGTCTAGGCTCTCCCATGTATGGCATTTGCTAAATTCCTTCACCATATCTGATCTCTTCAGCTCAATGGCAATGGAAAAGGAAAGACTGCAAGCACAGTTTGTGGTATGAATGCTGGAATTTCAGAACAGGTGGTGTTTTCCCATTGGCTGGAACCCCTGGGATGCCCCACCTTCTTGGCTTTACATTCCCATGGAACCTCATCATTTCACTGTGCTTTTGAAATTGAACAAATGACTCTTACTTTGCAGCAAAAACAAGTGTATGGTGTTACATTGGGATTAGGGGCAGAGGGCACCAGAAGCTAGCTTTTTCATTGGTATACTGGAGGGAATACTGGCTAGTTCATGACTTGTCCTGAACTGTCCATGACTTGTGATAGCCCTGGTAAGGACACGATAGGTCAGTGAAAAAACATTTCTGACCATTTAAAGAGTGGCTTTCTAGAGTGAGTGAAGAAGTCCCTAAAAGAGAGTAAAGAGCCTTCATTTTGGTATTTTATGCCAAAAAGTTATCTTGTACCAACATTGAGTTTATTTCAGTTTACTTCTTAATAAAGAAACTTACGAATCCCAAAGCATCGGAGACAGGAGGAATAAAGAACACTACTAAAGCTACTCTCTCATTCTGAACATGAAGAATCATAAATGCTAAAAACATCTGTGACTGTGTATCTGGGTGTATGATTGTGTGTGTGTATGGGTTTATGCAGTGCACATGTGCATACGTATAAACAGCTACTTTAGTGTGTCTACTTGGAACGTTATTAATGCAACATCTTCCTACACTTTCTATTTTCTATTCTTACAGTCTAACAAAGTCCCAGTTGTGCAGCACCCACACCATGTACATCCTCTTACACCGCTTATTACATACAGCAATGAGCACTTCACGCCAGGGAATCCTCCTCCCCACTTACAAGCCGATGTAGATCCCAAAACAGGTAGGTTGCAAGACTTATTACAGAGGGATGTTTGAGATGGAGCTAGACATTGAAGAAATTGTTTAAATGAGTTTGTGTCTGGTCGATTAAGTATAACAAAAATGATTTCAAAATGATGGGAAACAACCAACTAATTGTGATGAAAATTCACAAGTTAAGTAAGTTGTGGTTTCCTTTATGCAACATTTTGAAATTATGTGGCCTATCATCCATTGCACCCTAATGGTAATGCAGTCCATTTCTAATGTTTTCTTTTTGGTAGGATACATTGATGCCATCAAGAAATTAAACCTATGGTTTAAAGAAAAATACCAAGATGATACTCAACTGTTCCTAAAGCTGTTCAAAATAATATACTTATATTTGAACAATCTTAATCTTCCCAAAGCTATATGAGCAAATTTATGTATATCAAAGCAAGCCAAATGTCAAATATTTCCTCTCTGATTTTACATAATAAAACTAATGTATCTTTATTAAACATTCTAATATGAAAAACATGTTATTGAACCAATATCCTCTTAAGAATATAAGACACTGTTTAGTATTCCAGAAGCCCATTGCCCTTTTGTATTATATATTTATATATCACCTAGTCAATCAATTCCAGTAACTTACCAGTTTTATATGAGTAAAACTAGTAAACAACAATACAACAATGACCTTTACTTCAAAATTATTGTAAATAATTAATGTCTTACCTTATTAGGCAGTTGTGGATTTAAAATCATCCAATGCACTTGTCAAGTCTGGTAATCAGTTCTGAATATTGCATCTGGACTAAACTCAAAACATGATTATGTGCTATAATTTTAGACAATCTCAATATTTCTTACATCAACAGGAATGGTTAAAACATAATTAGAAATAAGCTGATGTAAATTATTAATAACCCTGGTAGTCCGCTATACCTGCCCTAAATAGGGCAGGATTACTTATCAATAGTGGTTTTTGAACTGGATCATTTGAATTCCAGAAAAAAGAAAAATTAAAATGTAATTCAAGTAATAAGGTTGAAAATCAGTTAAGCCAACAACAGTGGGAAAAAGTGAGTCTTGACTGTTTTTCACACCTATCACCATTGCAGCACCCCAGCGGTCATATGAACAAAATTTGGGTGCTTGGCAACTGGCATATATTTATGAAAGTTGTGATCATGTGATCACTATTTGTACCTTTCCAGCCAGGTTCCAACAAGCAAAGTCAACAGAGGAAGTCAGATTCACTTTATGATTGCATGATTCAGTTAACAACTGCATTAATTCACTTTAACAACTGTAGCAAAAAAAGATCATTAAATAGGACAAACCTTACTTAACAACCGTCTTGCTTAGCAGCAGAAATTTTGGCTTAGTTGTGATTGTAACTTGTATAAAACCTGAGAAAATATTCACTTTTACAAGGTTTATATTTTCCCACTGGAATTTTTAACCCTATATTTATATCAGTATGAACATTTGATATTACATTTACAGAAAGAAAATATTATTGAAGTAATTATTCCCATATATTTAAATATATCCAAACACCAGGTAAAACCCCAGTCTATACAAATTTCCAGTAACTACATTGGAACCAAAGGAAGCATATAAAAATAGATAAAATTTAATCATCTGATACTGATATTGCTGTAATATGCATCTGATGTTGTTGTGCTATCTCTATACATTGTGTTGTATAATAGTCATAATTTTCACAAAACATAATAGTTTTGTGTTCAGCTGCATTTAGACTACATTTCTAAACCTTACAAAACAGGCCAATTGCGCTACTATTAAATTAAAGTTACAGGTAGCACTTGTTCAGTGACTCCCCTGTTTAGCAACTGTTCCCAGTTATGGGGGTGATGAAAAAGTAACTTTATGACTGACCTTTAATTTAGGACCTGTAAAGCAAAGGAAAAATAAAATAAGATCATAAGCAAAGTCAGTTTCATTGGTGGCCATTTCACTTAACAACCAAGTTGCAGGTTTCAATTGTGGTTGTTAAATGAGAATTACCTGTAAATATTGGAGAAGATAAAAGATATATCTGATAACTTCCATAAGGCATGCAGGTGGGTGAATAAATAATCCCTTTTAAATAATCTTGGCCTAAGGGTTAAAGAATCACATTTTAATCAAAGTATTTAAAAATGAACAAAACACAGATTTGGCCTAAACTTCTTTCAGAAAGTTTCATTGTAACAAATCAAGGCATTTGCATTGTCAGATCAAGTTTTTATGAATTGTTCAAAACTATTTTGATTCATGAACAGGATAAGCCCTAGTGTTGTCTGAACAAAAATGCCATGATGGTTTTTGAATTTTTTAAATCAACATTTAATAAAGAAATGGGGCAATGCTTTTATTGATTCTAAGCCCCCTAGAATCACCTCTGGGCAAACTGGAGGACATATAAGTTAAACAAACAAACAAACAAAACAAACAAATAAATCCAATCTTTACCAGTCTTCAAAATTACCATTTATTATTGTTTTTATTTAAAAATAAATTTAAAAATAATAAATTTCAAACACTATTGGGTATTAAACAGCATTTTTAAAAAGTTTGGTACTATGTTCAGTATATTCCTTTTACCATTTTAAAGAATGATTATTGCATTGTATTCTTTACATGGTTGAGATTTATTAGTATTAAGAAGTAGATCTGGTTTGTTTTAACTAAAATTATATATTTTAGTCAGTGCTTTTTTTGTAAAAGAAAAAGGTGCCGGAACTCACACATGTCATACAAGCCACCTTGTCTACCCTACAAGGTTCTATCCAAAAAAGGTGCCGGAACTCCGTTCTGAGCGTTCTATGAGGAAAAAAGCCCTGATTTTAGTAAACTGGTACAGTAATGGTCTTTGCTCTTTAGATCGCATAAAGAATTTAAGAGGTCTTGCGGGGAAGCGGTTAATCCAATTAAACTTAATTAAAAAGTAAAATTGATAATCTGAATATATATCAAATGTGGTTAAAGATTACTAGAGTTTCAGATAACATATTTAGATAATGCATCCATAAATGCATGGATTGTTGCATTGCATTTTTTTCCTAACCCACAATTGTCTGTTCTTGCATTTCACTTAATTCTAACTTTAAAAGGAATGTCATGCACCCATCTATGAATGTTGCAACTAACTGGCAGTTAGGTTGTTACCATTTAAACAATGGTTACGTATGGAATAATTTTTAAATATGATGGACATACTTAGACTATATACTTTGCTCTGTGAAAATTATTTCAAGGGTGTAAACTGTTCACTAGATCTTTAAAGCCCAGGTAATGAAGAAAAAAAGAAACCTGCCATTACCTGAAAATGTCCCATAGGAAGATTTAATTTATAATCAATGTTTTATGAACAACTTAAACAAAGTTTTAGAGCTGTGAATACTGTGTCTCTTCATTTTAATGTTTTCTCTTCTGAATTTTGCTTTTTCTGTATTGAAAAGCATTAAGCCACTTTAAAATACTAACCATTACTCTCCTGAGAAAGTTAGCATTATAGGATATACATTTATAACCTATCTTTCTTCAATCTACCATCTATAGACATGTTGAAATTTCCTAGCCTACATCTATGGCCAAAGGGTTGCAATCATAACACTTTTGAAGAATACAAGTTTAGGAAATATCGTTATGAGCAGTTACATATTTTGGACAATTCTAAATAAACACTTTCAGTCAGCAACACAAAACTGGGAGGTGGGGAATTTTTTTTATTTCAAGTTAGTCATGTGCTTTAAAAAAGTATATGGTAAATAACAAGGTCAGATATATTTAATCATTAAAAAAAACAGGATTAGTTGCTGTTCTCTGCAAGTTATTAGAAATAAAGCTGCATCTACCCAATCCATCCAAATCTTGCCAAAAACAGTATTATTTATAGTGTGCCCAATTCTCACAACATAAAGGCCAAACTATATAATATCCCTATCCTAAACAAAGATATCTGTTTCTTTTTCCCTTTCAAATAGGATTCTGATCCAGATTATGCTGAGATAGGCACAAAGGAAGTTTGCTTCTGTTTGACATCTCTTATCTGCAGAAAAATAAATTTCCAATTAAATGAATGGCTGGTTTTATTGCATGTAAAAACTGCATAAAATTTAACTTTCTCCTTTGACTTTTATTCTAATGTGGCTTAATACAGACTAACCAGAAATCCTACAGCTATTTCTGATTTTGGTGAATTACAGCAATTTCATAAATTTAAGTCTAGTTTCTAGAGGTTGTTTTAAGGTTTCAGTTACTTGAATATAATGGTAAAATCATATAAAATGAATGTATTCATTCAGTGTTGAATATTATCATTCCCCAAACTGCTTGTTCATAGCAACAATGACAGGACATAGGAGGCATCTCTTTGTGTTTATTTTTATTACTTAATTTGTAGAGAAACAGAACAACTTTAGGGTCAAACCCTAAATGCTCTCTCTCTTGGCTTTCTGTCAGGTTACGCCAATGGCAGAGCTACTGAATTTAGACACATTTTTTAGATGCTCATCTTGTAGTTGTAACTCTGATAGCAAAATGAAGATTTTTTTTCCAAAAGAAATATTATAAGCATAAATTGAATAATACAATGATAACATAATGGTTCCTGCCGGCAATCTAACCCAGTCCATAAAATAGCCATACTAAAAAAAAAAATCACGATGATAACCAAACCTCTAAATCCCATGCCTAAGGAAACATCAATGTCTTCAAGTTCTTAGGAAATGCCAGCAGGGTTGAGGGCAAGAGAATCTGAATGGCTTGATGTTCCAAAAGTTAGGTGCTTTGACAGAGAAGGCATGCTTCTTGCCACCCTTCCCCACCCCCCTAAGATGGCACTGTTTGATGGACAAGATTTGAATCTTGTCTACCCTGTCAGCTTTAATAGAATGGACAGAAACACTTGGGAAAATATGCCATCCTTTCGGGCACAGTGGAAGACTGTACTACCAACCCTGGTTGCAGTCCTCTTTGCTACCAACTCATTATTTGTACTCATGCTGCCCAACCAAATGTATGGGCATGGATTATAAATACATCAAGTAGTTCCTTAATTAATATTGTAGTAAACTTAAATTTGTTTAAAATATTTTAAAACTTTGTTTTATAGTATACAGGAAAAGTACTCAAGTAATTGAAAGGAAGTATTAATAAGCATCAGTTAACAGATGACACTATCCCACCTCCTTGAAGATAGTTGAAAATTGGATTATCCTCTTGAGATCAATGTTGTAAATTTTTAAAACAAACAAAAACTGGAACAAATTTATCTATGCAAGATGAGAAATAAACCTTAAGGCGAAAATAGAAAAAAAACATCACATCATAAGATGATCTTATTTTAGAAAAATAACTCTTTGGTTATTAAAAGCATGGATAAAAGCAACACACCTGATAGCACAAAATGGAGGTAGAGTATCCTTGTAAGGTTTGCAGAACAAAGACCTCTATGGTCTTTGAATGTGGAGAAGAAGAAAGATCAAATGTCCTACTTTTGTAGTACTGTACTAAATAGGTTGTTCTGGTAAAGAAGGACAGTCAGTAGGCCTTGCCTTTGAATATAGGAAAGGGTAGTACTCACTACATAGAAATTAGGATTGTGTGCTACCTCACATTGTGTGCTACCTCATTCATTTTTCTCTTTTTATGCTCTGCCATGACCCAGTTTTATGATGCTTCCCTTTTGTCTTTCCTAGGAATTCCACGGCCGCCACATCCTCCAGATATATCTCCTTATTATCCGCTATCACCGGGCACTGTAGGGCAAATTCCCCATCCGCTAGGATGGTTAGTACCACAGTAAGGAGTTCCATTTTTTATTTTTTTTTATTTTTCATTTTTTATATATGTCTATTTGTAAATATATACATGAAAGGGGATGTTTATCATTGTTATTTCGTTTGACTGAAATGTGCATTTTAAAATAAATATGTTTGCCAGCTGCCAATTTATAACATTGAGACATTAATAATTTGATCAATAAAGTTTAAATGATGGCTCATAAAATATTGAATAAGACTGGTGAGCAGCTTTTAATTGGTTTAAATTTCTGATGATCCATGAAATGATTATTTCAAATGTTAGTACAAAGTATTGGAAATAAAAATTCCAGGATATTTTATGTTAGCAATCTGCTAATTTTGATGGTTATTTTTATAATTTTTAATACTTGCTTGTAAAATATCACATTTATATTTATCTCTAAAGATAAATTATTTTGGAATATTTTTTTATTTTTATGAAACATGTTTCAAATATTAAGATGGAGCTACGTGCTGGATAGGAGAAATATTGATGAAGAAAACAAACTGTTTTTAAAATGTGTAAATAACATGAAAATTAAGCAAGGATTCAAATTTTAAGCTATGTAATAACAAGTAAACAGTTGTTCATGAACCTCACATGATTCAAGACTAGAGGATCACACTTAAATTATTCAAGCAGAATTTTTCAATGTTTTACTTAGCAGAAAACAAAACAAAAAGGGAGAAATTATCAAACATTTTAAAAAATTGAAACACAAATATATTTGGCATGTAAATTGTCTAACACATTTAGACTAATTGTCTCAGTAGCAAGTAATTCTTAGCACATACTTGTACCAATCTACTTACTACAACATGCTCAAAATAAGAGAGGCTCAATAATTTCAAATCTTCACATAATTATCTGGTCAAATGCACCAGACATTTTAGGCACTATAATATTTCAACATTTTGGCATGTTTGACTTTTGCTCATTATTTTCCTGATTTTTGAATTTTCTAATTTTTAGCTTTAAATTATCTTGTATGTCTAATAAAATCTACATGGCAAACCTATATTGCAGATGTATTACACATTCCTTTACATATTATGCAAATTATGCAAATTGTTGCATAAAATTATTATTAATGTGTTTTACTTTCAATAAGTAGAAGGTTGTTAGCTGCTTTGCATAACTGGAACAAATGGATTTCACCATGCACACCTCTATAAAGTTATTTATTATTATATGTTGTGAAAGCTGTCTTAACATTATGCAAGTTATTTTTATTTTATAGATGAAATGTATGGTCCAGAGACTGAAGAAAATTAATGATTTTTATGACAGCAAAAGTTAATAAATGAAAAAGCAATGCATTTCTATACAGTAGCAAGACTTTACAATGTGTTCTTTCATTTGCTACCTCTATAGTATGAATCATACTTCATGAATCACTTCTGCAGAAAAAAAGAAATACATTAATATTTAACAGTTTTACTTCTGATTCTATTTACATAAACCACATTATTGTACTTCTACAACACTCATGGCCAAAATCCTCAATACCAAAAATTTTTAAAATATGATTATTCCACTTATCCCTTTATGCTTTTTGTTTGACCATTTACATTTGACAAACATAGGATCCACTCCATACCAAAACAAATTGGATGTATGTAGGCTATTACTAGTACCAACAACTATAACAATAGATACCAGACAAAATCTTTCCATTTAGCTCAAACATTTGAAATGCAGATAAAAAAATAACATAGCACAGACAAATAAACCTCAGTCAGAAAAATCTTTCATAAGAATGCAGTTTGGTATCTTGATGTATTTTTTAATTATTGTAATGAGGTATGATTGTCTATTGGTTACCCACAATACTTCTTGGGGACTCTCCCCTGGTAACTCTTGTCAACACTTGTTAATCTGACAAAAGGCTACAAATTAAGCTCTGTTAATTTAATGTTTTCTCACCGAGATCTAAATACCAAAAGAGGCCCAAAGCGCAACTGAAGTCCTTTGATTCACTGTACTTTATTTTGGTATAAATTTACATTCATTATTGTTTTCCTTTGGATGTGTAGCCCTCAATTAGTGTGATGGCTCCATTAAAGCAAGCAAGACTTCGCCTTTAATTATTACAACAAAACACCTAGTTTCAGCTTGGGGAGAGGGTCTCTATTGACATAAGCAGAGGTTATAAAATTTAATTAGCCATTCGTATCAGATTTATGGCATTCAAATTGTTCTGAATTTCTTTCCTTTGATCTGTTGCTGTGCAATCCCCAAGATTTTTGTTCCAATCAAACGAGAATAAAACTTACTGGACAGAGAACTTTATTTCTTTTTTTAAAAAAACACACAAAAAAACCCTATAATTGTTATTTTTTTATTCATTTTTTCCCTATCTTTCTAGGCAAGGTCAGCCAGTCTATCCAATCACAACCGGAGGATTCCGACATCCCTATCCCACTGCTTTAACCGTCAATGCTTCCATGTCAAGGTGAGTTCAAAATACTTGGGTCTAAGATATGGGTCAACTGCTACTTCCATTTATTATTCATTTTGAGTGACAAAGCTTTGCTAAATCATATGCCTTAATTATATACTGATCTCCCCAATTGATATAAAAACTCCTCCATTGTTTCTCATAAAAAAATCCCCTATAATATATAATGAAATGTGGTGTTTAGAAGTTAATTTGTTTTAACTGATAGCTAACTGGAGGAAAGCAGTTTACTAACCTAGGATATTAAGAAGCCAAGAGCTTATGCTCTTACACATTTTGTTTTCCCAGTGGTGTCTTCCTTCTAACATGAGTTTCTTGTGAAGAACAGAAGCAATCTACATATTGTTGGTAGAGAGATGTTAAAATATCTCCTTGTTCCCAAATATTTTTACTTCAGATAAAGAGACTCACCTGATCCTGTAATGATTAAGAGATACATATTTATTTTCTTTTCCCCAAACTCCAATTAATTCCACCTAATTTTCCAAGATATGCTAGTTTATTTACAAACTGCTTGATAGGACTATGTTTAAGTAAGCACTAATTGCTCTTAATGATATTTTTATTCTCTGTTCATCTGATTTTCAGTCCAGTTAATTAAATCGGTGGAGGTTTAGACTTTCCTGATGGGCTGAATCAGCTAATCCATTTTGTTGATGGCTCATAATTGAATTAGCATGTATTACATAGCAAGGATCTACATTCAACCTCATGTCTCTGAAGGCTAGACAGCAGAGGGGGAAGTGTCTTAAAGATAGCAGGAATATGAAGAAGTAGAAAGGAAGTTTCTTGGCCAATGGAAGAAGCCAAATAAACAAATTCTATCTGCAAACACATTATCAAAATTCCATTCTCTGTTGTTATTCTGCTATTAATTTTGTACATGTGTAAAAGATAAGCAGGGTCTGAAAAGATGTCATCGACTTCAGTTTAATTGTTATCAGTGAGGTTGTTCTATTATTTTGTTTAGTTTTTTACAAGAGGTGACAATGTAAGGGAAAGGGGGACAATATATTCCTCAGCTACGCCTTTATGAAAAAGAGCTAGTTAGAAAGGGTATACAGCAAACTAAATACATTATTGTGATAGGGGGATGACAGAAGTACAAGTCTATTATACTTACAACAGTTATAAGAATTGTATGCTCCTTGCCCTACTCTGGCACATCCTTTGATATTCATTCTATTCAGCAGCAGGGCCAGGACTTCTCAGAATTAAGTGATGGGTCATTATACTTTAAACACCACGGAGAAGCCTAGATTGGCAATTAAACAGCACTTGCTGACACTCGCTTGTGCCACTCCATGACCCCCTTTAGATTGAGATGTTGAAGCTCGGGGCCCTCAGCCTGCTAAATTGGTCGTAGGCACTTCTCCTGACGAGGGCTGGCTCTGAAATCTGCCGGCTTCAAAGGGAGCAAGATCATGTATAAAGCATAATGTGGGTGCACCATGGTTCAAAAAAAAAATAAAATAAAATGAGGCAGGAATAGATGAAATGTTACAAGTGCAAGGGGAAAATGAGAGGATAATGACAAACCTAATGCAACTCAAAGCAGAATAGTTGCATGGAAAAATGCATCCCACTGCTTGTGCATAAAATCAAGGCAGGCAGATGACATCCAGTTAACAGAAACATGTCAACAGTGAAATAAAGTGAGAGTGAATAAGCGAGATAAGCCCCTGAGACAGCCAGGAACAAAAAAAAATTAGTTGTCCTTAACAAGTTACAGCTCATCATTATATTCTGGCTTGGAGCCATAAAAGCAGACAGGGTATATAATGAGCTACTTAGAATTTTTACAGTGTTTATTGCAATTCGGATAGATGCTGATCTTCCAGAAGAGAGTCAGAGCCATAGGTTCTCACACTCTTATGTTCTTATATAATGTATAGAATAGTATTTCTTATATACTAAGAAGAACTCAAAGAGATATAAAGCAAAAATCAAAAGCAATATGTACATAGTAGCACATGTATCAGATACACAGAGAAGATGTTTAATAAATAACTTTTGGCACAATAACTTATTTAACATAGGAATTTTGTCCAGTCACATAAATAGCACGATTAATATACCTTTTGTGTGACTGGGTCATAGTTTTGAAAAATATGGCTTTAACGATTAATGTGGCTTTTATTATATTGCCATATTATAACAAAAACATGTAGCCCTTGACTTACAACAGTTTGTTTAGTGGCTGTTCAAAGTTACAATGGCACTGAAAAAAGTGACTTAATGCCTGTTTTTCACACATGCAGGATCCATGTGGTCATGTGATCATATTTATGACGATTGCAATGTCCTGGCATCAAGAAATCCCCTTTTGTAACCTTCTGACAAGCAAAGTTAATAGGAAAGCCAGATTCACTTAACAACCATTTAACTAAGTTAAAAACTGCAGTGATTCAACTAACAAGTGTGGCAAGAAAGGTCGTAAAATGGGGCTAACTCGTTTAACAAATGGTTCATTTAGCAACCAAAATGTTGGGCTCGATGGTGGCTCATAGGTTGGGGACTACCTGTAATCATATTGGTTAATACTTAATACTTTTGACACTGTGCCCTTTCATTTCAACGAAAATAAGAAAGTAAAGTGTAGCTTCCTTTCCTGACATTTTCATGCATATACATATATCTTTAAAGCTCAACTCATTTTTTTTTAGTTCAAAGTAAAACCATCATTGGGGAATAACATTAAACTCAGAAGTCTTCTGAAACTTTTAAAAATCAAACAGATTTTCGTTTTGAAGTTAGGAATCATCATTGTTTCTCAGAACATTGGAAAACCTTCTCTTCCTTCACTTCACCCTTCTTTGCTTTATCAATGATCTTTACTGTTTTTCCCAACCTCTAAGCATTTTGCTAATTTTAGACTTTTTCAGAGCTTTAAGTATATTATTTTTCCAAGGTTAAGTTTCAAGATATTTTATCACAAAGTTTAGTTTCCTCATGTCATGACTTTGCCTATGATTTTCCCAGAATGAATTAGGAAAGAAGCTATAGGTAGAGAATTGTGTGAATTTTTCCCTTTCATTCACATGGAAAAGAATTCTGTTCTAATGACACTAAGATAAAGAATTTAATATATTATAACAGTCAGAGTTTAAAGTATACAGTTTAATACAGGACCATTTTTTGTGTGCTGAAAGCTCAGTTCCAAAATTCCCAAAGGCCATGTTCTCAGGGAACAATTCTGGAAAATTCCAGGTTGGAGAAGGGTGTATTATTTTTTTCCTTATACAGCAAAATGTAATTGAACATCATCTGGTTTTAGCAGTAGTATAGCTAGTTCTTCCCACTCTTATCAAAAATCAGACAGAAGTCAATTAAATAGCTACTTTTTGTTATCACCTTATTTTAAGATATGTCTGATGTGTCTTCATCACCTTTTATTTTCTTCCTTGTTCACCCAGTTTGCCATAATATGACTTTCCAAACTTGCTTTTAAAGTTAACACATCTGTCTTACTGCTTATCCTTTTGTCTATCAGCTTTTTAAAAGTTAAGAACTATTTAAGATAATATAACCTTCATGAAAATAGACTAGGTTTGGTACCATGTTTTTTCATTGTGCGTCCCTTAGGTTTTGACATTCAACTCAAGAGAATCTACTGCTTATCCATATTGTTGAAGGAATGCAATTGAAAAAACAAGCAAATAGTTTTACAAGGTATCAAACTACACCCAATTTTCCTTAGTCAACCATGATCCAAAATAGTCTTTAATCTGGAACTGAAAGCTTTTTCTTTTCATTTTCTGTCCTCTGTCCTCTTTCAATCTCTTCTTCCTATCCCATTTGTTTTTATATATGTCAAAGAATGTGAATCGTTTCTGAAGAAATGACTCATTAGGTGATGAGGTATACGCATGCACTGAAATAAGGTCTTGCGTGTTTTTCATCATTTTCCACAAGAATTTTACCTGTTGAAAATAGATTTTCCGTTTTCACAGATAGAGATAATTTTTCCTCTGTTCAGTAGTACAGTGAGGTTTTTTTCCATGAATCATTGTGGTTTGCACATTCAGCCAGATATTTAGACTGGATTTGGCAATTTTATTCACCTTTTGAGCTCTTCCCAAGGACCTGGGATAGGCATATTTTCTTGCTTTATGATGTTAAAATATTGTTACGTGATTTAACCCGTTCCAAGTAAAGCTGTCTTTTACAATTGTCAGTGCCAATGGTGTTCAAGTAGTGTTCTGTGTGTGTGTGTGTGTGTGTGTGTGTGTGTGTGTGTGTTCTGTTCATTTTCTACTACTTTTAAAATTATATTTCCCATCGTTGTTACTAGTGGCATGTGATTTTTACTGATACTGCAGTGAATTATTTAAGTCATTGCTTTATGTCACTGTTTATAACCAGTGTATGCAATCTTCCTGCATAAGTTTAATATATGATCTACATTCTTCTGCTTTTTTACACAATCTGCATTTTGAATCATTTGACAATTTTTCAGTTCTGACCTTGATTGCATTAGTTTGAATATCTTGCTTTTGAGCAGCCAAAACTAAGCCTTTGATTTCTTTTCTATTTCTTTTTTAAATGTTGTTTGTAAGCCACTGTTAGGTTTAATCTTTATCAACGTCCCTCTCAATATTTTATAGAAATTGACCATGTAATACTTTTTTTTGCCAGCATTCAGTTCTTATTTTTATTATATCATTTCGATATTCATGTTTTGTTTCCTGCACATTTACTAAGTACTGACAGTTCAGTAAATTAGCATTCATCTTTTTGATTCAAATGATCCAAGTCAGGTTTTGTCCAGTTAATAATTCTGGCAAGTGTATCTTATTACAGGTATGGCCCAGGTATTTATGGCTTTGATGGTGTTTCCCCCACTCAATTTTGTTTTTAACAATTTGCTAACTCTTTGAATGTATTTTCTAAAAATTACATTTTCAACTTGTTCATGCTTGACGTTATCCAATTACATAAGTTATTTATAGGCTTCATCCTGACAGCTCCTGATGGCATTTAAATTCCATTACTATACATGATTTTATCGACTTTATTCTTACATGAACACGTTTCTCTAATCCCAATTCCTTTGCAAATTTTGTACTAATTTTTTTTACCGTATTTGTCAAGGATTTGTCAATATTTCTATTTCTGATTTTCCATAAAGCTTCAGATCATACTGATAAAGCAAATGTCAGATTTTATTATCAGTTTTGGCTGCTTGGTAGCCAAAATTTGTTTTCTTTAATATTACTAAAAGTGAGATCATAGCAATGACAAGTAATAAAAATGAATAATAATTAATGTCCTGAAAGATACGTATCCTAATATTGACAAGGCCAAATTTATTGTGATGTTTGTTGAATGGTCAGTCAGATGTTCAAACTGGATTTGGCATATTTGTCCACCTATTGAGTCCTTCCCCAGGACCTGGAACAGGGAGAAGATGCTATTTGCTGGTATTAAAAGTAATGTTGCAGGATGTAAGCTTTTCCAAAAATTGTTGTTGTTGTTGTTGTTTACATAGTCAACTAGATGTTTAGATTGGATTTGGCATTTTTATCCATCTAAGAACATGCACAGGCGAATGAAGTTGTTTGATGGCATTAAAGGTATTTGCACAGAAATATGAGCTGTTGAAAGTACATTTGTAATTAACTAATGGTGATTTTACTGTTCAAGTAGTGCTCCAAATGTTATCTGTTGACAACAGTGTGAAATCACAACTGCCAGTTATTTAGTTGGCTTGGTTTTCATGCACATAAAGCTTCCCAAGAAACTAAGATGCCATATTAGCATAATATATCTGCAGATACAAGTAATACTGCCTTTTGCAATTGACAGATGAAAATTTGCAGATTTTCTAAGTAGAAAAGTAAGTTGAGAACATTTTGAAAAACAAGCTAAGATCTTCTAGGACTTTAAGATCCAAACAGATAGGCCTCTTGTTTCTAACATGACTGATATAACTGGTTTTGAAAAGAAGAAGGTCTAGTTCATTGATGTTGCTATATTAGGTGATGATGCTAGGATTATGGAAAACCAATTGGAAAAAAAATTATGAAATACCAGGACTTGCAAATCAAAGTTTAAATGAAAAAACTTGTAATAATAATAGAAGTCATGGAGAAAAGGGCAAGGAAAATCAAGAATTGTTCAGCACTCAGTGAAGATGAAATGTATATTTCATTAAAGGTAAAGGTTCCCCCGCACATGCGTGCTAGTCGTTTCTGACTCTAGGGGCCGGTGCTCATCTCCGTTTCAAAGCCGAAGAGCCAGCGCTTGTCCAAGGACGTCTCCATGGTCATGTGGCCAGCATGACTAGATGCCAAAGGTGCACGGACCGCTGTTACCTTCCCACCATAGTGGTCCCTATTTTTCTACTTGCATTTTTACGTGCTTTCGAACTGCTAGGTTGGCAGAAGCTGGGATGAGTAACAGGCGCTCACTCTGCTACGCGGCACTCGGGATTCGACCTGCCAAACTGCCGACCATCTGATCGACAAGCTCAGCGTCCTAACCCACTGAGCCACCGCTTAACAACATAACGAAAGGAAGTTAAATTGAAGATTGGTTGACATATGGTAAAATCTACTTGATAATGAAAGATGCAGCAAAAAGGGCAGCATTAGGCAATTGCAGGCCAATTACCTGCTTACCAAGAATTTTCAAATTGCTAATTAGTGTGGTGGGCTGATGCAGTCCAACAGCATCCAGTTGAAAACAAGCTCTTTCCACCTAAGGAGAAAGGAAATTGCACAAGCAGCAGAGGAACAAAAGATTAGTTTCCAACAGATAAGAAAACTGCAAGAGAAGGAAGATCAACTTGAATATACATATAGTGCTTAACTTAATGGACAGTTTAATAGCCACAATGTTCACTTAATGACTGCCACAAAAAGATTGTAAAATTGGATATGATCATGTGATGATCTGCTTAGTGACTGTCATGAGTTATGACTACAATTGTGAGCTAAATCACAATCATAAATTGAGAACTACCTTGGTTTGGATTGATTACAAGAAGGTGTTTGACTCTGCCATGTGATTGGATAATCAGGTGCCTAGAAATAACAAATCAGTAGAAACTTTGGAAGCTTTGTGCAAAGTTTAATGGCAAAATGGAAAATACAGTTGCTGATCAATGCTGATAGATGAAAGAGGTTAATGTCAAAAGACGAGACTCGCTGTCACTCTTATAATTTGTCAATGCACCGATTAATCTATGTACAATACTGAACAAGTCAGGCCATGGCTATAAAATGTCAATCCTCTGTTAGGTAGCAGAGGATCTAGACATGGTGTATAGAAAATGGAGTGAGGTATAGAATGAAGATGTGTTTGGTTGTGTTTTACAAGAGTGATAAGTTCTAATGTTGAATATACATACTTGGGAAGAAGGAGGAAATTTCTTAATACTGCAATAGAGATTAGACTGGACAAATATACCACCCTTACCATCAACGGGAAAAATACTGAAAACTGAAGTAATCCAGATGTCCTATGGAAAAAACTTCAAGACTATGAATGAAGATGGTCACTACAAATACCTGGGCATCTTTCAAATTAATAACATCAAGCATACTGAAGTCAAGAAGAAGTTTAGTATAAATAAGTCAGAAGAATGAAGAAGATCTTTAAGTCTAATCTCACTGGTGGAATACCATCAAGGCAATTAACAGCTGGACAACTCCAGTCATTAGATACATATCTGGAATAGTAGATTGGGCTTGAACTTAAGTAAAAACCCTGAATAGGCGGACCAGAAAAATAATGATAATGAATCATGTCCTTCATCTACGCAGTGATATTGACAGATTCTAATTACCAATTTTCTTGAAAAAAGGGCATAGGAAGAATATCTGAAGAACAGTGAAGAAAATGCACTGAACCATAAAGACTTATTGTATGCTAAAAAGATCATACTGACCTATAAGAAAGAAAAAATGAATAGTACAAAAGATACATGGCATGGTATAAAAAAAACTAGCAGGGAAAGCAGATAACGATAATGGTTGAGAGCCGGCAATGGCTAAGAGCAGCAAAATTGAAGAAGACAGGGAGGCTAATCCTGGATGCACACGACCAAGCCTTAAGAATAAAATATATACAAGGTCAGAATTGAGACGACAGTAAATGTCACCTTTGCTAAGAAGCAGAACAAACATAGTTGCTGCAAGATCACACAGACCAAACCGAATGGAACGACAAAGTGCTATGTTTCCCCTAAAACAAGACCCAGTCTTATTTTTATTTTTTGTCTCCAAAAGAGGCAAAAGGTCTTATTTTGGGGGGGGTGTCTTTTCCACTCACCTCATGGCGGTGGCACTGAGAGCCCCGCCCAGCCAGCCCACTTCTTCTGCGACCAGAGCAACTTCATTCTCCAGCTATCCATAGCTCGGTTCTTGGCTGCAGAGGCCTCCCGGAAAGGCCTCTGACTGTGAAATGCAGGCCAGGGATGCCGCAGAAGAAGTGGGCCAGTGAGGAGAGGCAGGTGTCGATTCATGGGAGGCCTAGTAAGTGGGTGCGGGGCACATGGGGCAGCTCCACCCCCACCCTAACTTGATTTTTAGGCATATACCTCGCCCCAAAACTTGGGATTATTTTGGGAGCATATTAGGCCCATCCCCCAGAATCAAGCTAGGGCTTATTTTCAGGGAAACACTGTAGCAACAGTGGAATATCTGCAAGAAATATTTATTCATACATACATACATACATACATTTATAAGAACTGGTGGGACTACAAAATAAATACAGTAAAAAAATTAAAAAAATAAATTGCCCTGGGATTTTAGAAATCAAACATGCAGGCATCTGCCAGGGACTTTTTTTTTTATAAGAAAGATGAAAAAGACTAGAAAGTGGACATTGGAATATCCGGAGAAAGCAGAATAGGATAGCAGAAGTGTCTGTGTGTGTGGGGGGGGAACCAAAATAAAAAGATGTGCAAAGGGAAGTAGAATGACTGTGGCAAAAGAAAACAAAGATAGTATCAATAGTAATAGGCACCTTTGGTGCAATTCCAAAATATCCAGAGCATCACTTGAATACCATCAGGATTGACAGATCACCATCAGTCAATTGCATTTTTACTTGGAATAGCTTATATACTGTGATAATATCTTTAATACTATTGAAAACAATTGTCTATCCAGGGTTCTTGAGAAGGACTTAAAATGAACAAAAAATACCCAATCTAAACTGCTGAGTGATTGTGCAACCAAGCATAACAACAACAACAACAACAACAACAATAACAATAATAATAATAATAATAATAATAATAATAATAATAATAATAATAATAATAATAATAATAATAATAATAATAATAAAAATAAAAATAAAAATAGCAGCAGCAACCTTGTATAGTCCCATGGTTCCTTGAGGATCAGTTTTGACCACTTCAGGGTACCATAAAGCACTGTAATGCTATATAGTCCATGACAAAAGAGTATAAGAAATATTTCTCTTTTCCACACAAGTCAGGATGATCCAGGAGAAAAGCAGCCTTTACATTCCCCAGCATCCAAACCACAATAGGGGAAAACCACAGATGCAGAATTCCACTCCTATACTTTCAAGTGCCATCAACATTGTAGTAGTTTTGGATTTTGATTCTGTTTTTTAAAAATAACTATCAACAGCTAGAATTTGATTTTATAATTTAAGGCCATGAAATTTAATGAACTTTTGCCTCTATTTTAAAAGCCAATCTTGCTTTGTCAGGTGAAAAGGTATTGCTTAAGGTAGATACTTTGTTTTATTTTGATTGGTACTATCTTAATAGATCCATCTCTCTGAGATCCAAGTATCAAATTGGCTTATTTATTAACCTAGTTATCCATTCCCTTTCTTCCCCTCCCTCTCCCCCCCTCTCTCCCTCTCTCTCACACACACAAACAAACAAAACAACAGCCACAGCTTTTTTGATATAGATTTTTGTTAGGATTATAATTAATCCTAATGATTGACACTAATCATATTCTTGCAGTTATTTCTTTTAAATACTTGAAACATGAACTATTTATTTGTAGTGTAATAATGTATTAGATTTTAGATTTTTGTATTAGACTACAATACCGATCATCTCCAATAATCCTGGTAATGATGTATGAAACATATATTCCAATATTATGGACTTCACCATATTTTAAAAAAACTATTTAAAAATTGTACTATGACTTCACACTTTTTACATTTCCCACTTATTCAAAGCTATCCTGCATTAATTCATTATTTAAGTCTCGTTGTACTAGTCATGTAATATTAGATAGCCAATAGCAAATAATGTGATTTATAATAAGATATATCCAAAGAATATACATATATTCTTATTTTGTTAACCTCAGAACATATGCTTATCTTTGTAATGTTTATTGAAATGTAGTTACATAGAAATAGCCACTGAGTCTCCTTATAAAACAAATGCCCAAAATTTTATTTTCCCTTGGGTGATGAGTTCTAATATAGCATCTAAAATAAAATATATCTAAAATAAATACATGCATACATAATGTAATATAAAAAAATGCACATCTGTTTTTATACTGCTTTAGTGTTAACATTTTATTACATGTTAATATATATAACAAAACAGCCACCTTTAATCTTCAATTTAATTGGATATTCTGGCTGGAGCATTAAATCTCTAATGCTTTATTTTTCATAATTTGCTGCAAATTAAGATGAGTGCTTTATATTCAAGTGAATGTGCAGTAATTTCATTGTGTCTTCATGAACTAAATTGCTAGTGATTTTTACTAAATGAGTTCTTCAATTTAATGACCAATGATACATAATTTTGAAAAAAAATATTTTGAATAATAGTACCAGCTTTCATATGCTTTATAGATATTCTTGTATTGTGCCTTTTATGATATGTTTGTAGACACCTGTCCCCATTCATTCATTATTATTCTGACGATTTACACAGCTTTATCTCCTCTAGGTTCCCTCCACACATGGTCCCTCCACATCATAGTTTACATACAACTGGGATTCCTCATCCAGCAATAGTCACCCCAACAGTCAAACAAGAATCTTCTCAGAATGATGTTGGCTCACTCCATAGCTCGTAAGTTGTTGTTATTGTTGTTTACATTTAAATTTAGTTTCAAATGGTGGTCTAACTTGTAGCAAGCAGTGTTGGAAAGCCTTTCTATATACAATTGGGGTTAAAAATTTAGAATCTAAGAAGCTGGTTTAGACAGAGTTTGATCATTGGACCAATTAGCTCAGTGATTTACAATGATTTTCTAGGGTTTCCAGCATGAGTTTTTTTTAATATCCTATTGGAAGCTGATAGGGATCAAAAGATCAACCTTTGTCCTGTAAGGTTATGCTCAACCAATGACCTATTATCCATTTGTTTTAAATTTGTTTATATGAGCATTTAGGCTTTAATTAAGATCTCTTGACTCAACAATCAATGTTTTGTTCATAGTGAATGGATGTCAAGTTCATTTAGACAATTTTTATCTATGTGGATTCTTTGCTTGGAGAGTACTTGTGAAAAGCACATTTACGCTTTCACATATGAAATTATATATCAAACATGGATAGTATTTGAGTCAAGATCATAAACAGTCTGGAATCTCATTTGTGTAATTATGGTTTGCTGATTAATGTATATAGCCTTAAATATTTTTTATCTGTTTTTATCTTATAAACTGAAGCATGATTCATATATATTTGTTATAAAATCAAATAGTGTATTTATTGGTCAACTTTAGAATAATCAAATGAACATTACGTTTGTTTTGACCAAGTACAATCTTGTTTATACCATGCTAAACCTTCTGTTTCCATCCTGCATGGCTGAGAATTTTATTTTCAGTTACTAAGTCCCTGAGACTATCCCATAATGCCTTTTATTTAAACTATTGATACCACCTTAAAAGATCTTTCTCTGCTCTGAGCCATTAATATTATTGCAGGACATACAGTACCCATTCTGATGAAATAAGCGAAAAGGCAACAATGTAATTTACCATTCTTGTGAAATAGTAGTACCATACTACCTTGCAGGAGCCCTATTCATTATGTCTATATTAAATAATAGAAAGATAGATAGATAGATAGATAGATAGATAGATAGATAGATAGATAGATAGATAGATGATAGATAGATAGATAGATAGACAGACAGACAGATAGAGTATACATTGCAGTTCTATAAATTAAATAGAACTATTTCCTGCATTTGATAAAATGTCCCATTTTAAAACCTCCTTGGAAGATTTTGAAATGTAAGAAAAATATAAAAAATAATTTACTTGTTGCTATGGTTTTATTTGAGAAGAGGTTAAAATATAGTGTATAATGTCATGCAAGTTCTGTTTTTTTTTTATTTCTTGTCAACTGTCTAGAAAACATCAGGACTCCAAAAAAGAAGAGGAGAAAAAGAAACCACACATAAAGAAACCTCTTAATGCATTTATGTTGTATATGAAGGAAATGAGAGCGAAAGTTGTAGCAGAATGCACGTTGAAAGAGAGTGCTGCCATCAATCAGATTCTTGGTCGAAGGGTAGGTAACTAGTCAGGGTATGTGTACAAACCTTGTTGAATGAAACAAGCAAGATGTCTAAAATGAAAAGACCCAATCCATAAATATACCTCAGGGGAGATTATGCCTATCCCATGGAATGTGTAGCCTTTTTCTGACTTTGTTGCTCTAGCATGATGGGTTTTGGACATTTCTTTATGTTTTAGGGTAACATATAGATGATTATTACATCTATATGTAGTTACACTTCTATAACATAACTAATTGCTATCTAATGTCAATAGATGTTTTCCCTCCTTCTCTTGATTTTAGGTTTGAATGTTATCACTGCCTTCTCATCTTCATTTGCCAACCAAGTCTGGTGCCTCCATTTTTGAAAATATTTGGGGTGCTTTTTTATTTCTCTTCATTTGTATTCAAGTTGTGATCCATATTTGTACCCTTTTGGAACAGGAACATCCTATCCACAAAGTTTTAGATATTAATGCTGGAATCTCTAGATGCAGGACCCCTAAATCTGATAAGTAGATGCCTAATAACTATAATCTAGCAACAGAACTAATAATAATGTAGAATTACTACTACTACTACTACTACTACTACTACTACTACTACTACTACTACTATTTTTATGACTTATAGCCAGCTATGACCCCAAATTACTTCAACTCAAAACCAAGCAGTCATTGGCAGTGTTTTTGGAATTGGCCATGCCTTCTTTCTAGGGGTGAGACTGACTGGCCCAAAGTTATGTTGAATGTTAAACAATTTGCTGTGCAAACATGCCATACATCATTGAAAGTATGCACTACAGTTTTTGTTTTTTGTTGTTGTTTTACCTTAGGAAGTTATTCTAGAATGATATGAAACGGTACAAAGTAATTTAAAGTTTTTGAAGGCCATCTCCTGCATGTCTCACTCAAAATATAATTTAGTACAAATTTAATCCTTGCGGTATTACACCTTTCATTTTTCCTAAATGGCAATTAATTGAATCTTGACTGAACTAATAGTAGACTTTTTATCAATAACAAACAATGTGTCATCTATATTTTATTGATATGTTCTTATGTAGCTTTCTAAGAAGTACTAAATACTCTTTTGATTGTGGCTCTACTTCTTTTTTCTTTACAGTGGCATGCACTATCTAGAGAAGAACAAGCAAAATATTATGAATTAGCCAGAAAGGAACGACAACTTCACATGCAGCTTTACCCCGGCTGGTCCGCACGGGATAACTATGTAGGTGGCTATGTAGGTAGAATTCTTTTCAGTAGTAGAGCTTGTAGAAAAGTACTGCTGTAATCTGCTGAAGTACGCCCACACACGAAAGACAAGGACTAGCAATCCGGTAATTATAGCGGATGTTTCCGTTCTGTTGCCAACTCAATTGGATACAATTGGCACCCATTCAATAGAGGTGTGTCAGTAAAGTTTGGTGAGAACAAGTTTCTTGCAGAATTTATATTCTATTAGAACAATTTTTTTATACTTTACCAAAATGACAGTAACAATAATAATAATAATAATAATGATGATGATACTGTTCTCTTTCTATTCTCACCTTCATCTCTTTCTCCAACCCCCAAAATTGAGTGCCTTGTTGCATACCTGTGTGAGAGTATGGTGGAAAGTGGAAGAATGGCTTACCCTAGCTTCAGAGAAGGCAAAGATTTGTTGGAAGTCTTGCTCTCAAGTGGGGCTAAATAAATTATTCCACCCTCTACTGTTTTATATTTTACTTCATTGTACAATTGTCTGTCACGATCACAGTTTGTTTAAAATGATATTGGCTTATCAATTACCTTGTATTGGCTCTTTGTTATTTAGCCCCTTTCTTATCTAAGTTTCCCTTTGAAAGATCCTGAATTGGGAGCTTGGCTGAAGAGATCACTGTGCACCATCCATAAGTCTGACTATGTGTTAACTTTGCCGATACATTGTGAATGAACATTTTACTCTCTAGTATTCATTTAAGCTTGGATGAAATGGCTGGATGTGTGTTTTGATGTAGAAGGAGGATATGAAGATCTATATCTGATCCATCAGTCTACATTCATGATTGTTTATTTCTGTATATTTGTGACTGAGATATGAATTTATTTCATAATGTGCAATAGGAATCTCCCAGTGAGGGAACTGCATCAGTACGGACCATTTATTACCTAATAAAACCAATCCAAATCAAAAACAAAGCAATCAAACCACAAACACTCCAATAAGCGTTAATATAAATTTTAAATAGAGCTCAAATATTTTCACTAGTAATTTGTAGAATATAAGTCGAAGATTTTGACCTGTTTATATAAAACTCTATCCTATTTTTATCACAAAAAATGACTAAATTATGTGGTAGATTTGCATTTGTATTGGGCAGCTATAAAAACCATTTTAAATAAAAAACAAATGAATACATTGTCTGGTAAAGGCAGTAAAAAATCTGCCTAAATGCTGAAACTAAAGAAATAAAAAGGAAATAAATATCCTATCTGACCTGATTAGATAAAGCATTTTGCACATGTTCTACAGGTAAATGTAGAGTTTGATATCCTGTTTAACCAACTGGTTTTTCAAAAAGATATAATTCAGAAGTTCATAGTTCTTAAGATAGCCTACTGCAAAAAAGAGGGAAAGGGAAATTTTAGCAATGACGTGCTGTTCAAGCATGAAAAATTATATAATTTAAATTATTCTATCTATGTATTACAATATATAGAAGATGCCTGACTTATTATTTGATAGATTTTTAGTTTCACCGCCCTTATAGGAGACAGTTTGTTTGCATATTAAGTAGACCATTTTGCAAAATAAAATTCACTCATTCAGTAACTTAACAATATTCCTTAAATTCATTCTTATGAATCTGTTTGAGATTGTGTTTCTGCTTAGTTTATTTTAACAAGTTTCTACATGGAAACATAGATTATCTAATTATATATTTATTTAAAACATGTACATGGCCAGCCAATCATGTCAAGCATATATTATCAAGCAACGTACAAAGAGTTCTGTTTCTGAGCATAGATGAAGGTTTTGTTTTAAACACTAGCAACCCATATGTGGTATCAAAATGTTCACATTATCCTTTCCAAATCCATACCTTTCCCATTTATTAAAATTTGTTTCTATTGCCTCTAGCTTCCCCCCCCCCGCTTCTAAGCCGATAGCAGTGCTTGTGACCTTGTGTGATATAATTTTCTTTGCAACCCAAGAGTATATTAATTCCAAGTTCAAAGTTGTTACTAGGAGTTAAACTGAAATTCCTTTTGCTACTGTGTCGTCTGATTTCCTCTTGAAATTCACAAGGCCATGCTGCAAGACTTGAAAGATTTTCAGGAAACATATTCTCCTCCTACTTTTCTATCATATTGACATATGAGCATGTTCAGTGTCTTAAACATTGGGACCTTTATAGTTGTCCTCCATGTGGAAGCTGAGGCATTTCCCAGCAGCTTTAAGTTCTATCCCCACCTAACATTCAAGGGGAACTTTCCTGCATATTAGTGGTAGGAGAGTTCAGTACAACCGTAAAACATGTTGGGGTTTTATCTTTTTGCAATGTTCGTTGGAATTTATTGACTTCCACAGGCTTCCTTTGACAGCAGCTTTTCTATGTAAATAGAAAGATAATAAATGTAGGATGGGTCCTCTGTGTGTTAAATAAATGGACACCTACATCTCATTCACCTTTTATTTATATTGCACACATAATGAATGACATTGGAATTTGAAGAACTGACATTTTTATTATGTACTTCTTTCATAAATCTAGGCAGAATAATATTTTAGGAACCAAATGTTTGAATGATACTAAGTTTTGCCATCTGGAATAAGAATTATATAAACACTAAAAATGCATTATTGGTTTGTTTTTTAAAAAAAATCTCAATTTTAGATCAGTTAGTAGACATCTTAAACTACCAATATATGTATGCCATTAGCCATTTTTATTTCCCTAATAATAAGACTCATACAATGTAAGAACATTTTTATATTCCAAATAACAATAAGATGATCAAAATCAATGGAACAGCATAACAGAAATATTATACAACAATCAGTGTTTAAGCATTTCAGTTCATTCTTATTTGTTAAAGAAATAATGGATTCAAGGTAAAGTGCTCATTAAAAATGACTGCTTGGTATTTGTATTAGTAAAGAAATAAAATTTGCTGTGGAGAAATATGAATAAAGTGACAGAACATACAAAATATATAAAATGAATGCTAGTATTTCTTTCTGTTTTCCTGTTTTTAAAGGACACAAGAAACTAGAAAAAAGGAACCTAAAATGATCAAAGAAACAGCCTTTGCAAAAATAGGTTTGATAGGTTATGATTTTATGTTAAGAAATATAACAAAAGGATTAATAAGAAAGGGATTTATAAACTTATGATAGGTATTAACAATATTAGTACAATATTAACCTATATGATTTTGTTGCTACTAGTTAATACAGTAGAATCTTAATTTAGCAGTCATCAATTTAATGGGTTTTAAATTAATTGGACAAAATTTGAGTCCCTACTTCACCATTATCTAGCAAACAATCACTCAGGTTTAATGGATAAATCCAAAATTTGTCTGGACAATTTACATATATTGTAATTATGCAAATTATGAACATTTCAGATTTAATGAACATTTTTGTTTAGCAAATACTCTTTCTGTCAAATGGGCCACTAAATAGAGGCTATATTGTACCAGGTAGTCCTTGACCTACAACCATACTTGACCCCAAAACTTCTGTTACTAAATGAGACAGTTTTTCAGTGAGTTTTGTCCCATTTTACAACCTTTCCTGCCCCAGTTGTAAAGTGAATCACTGCAGTTATTAAATTAGTAACATGGTTGTTAACAGAATCTGGTTTCCCAAATGACTTTGCTTGTCAGAAGGTCACAAAAGGTGATCACATGACCTCAGGAGACTTCAGCCATCATATATACGAGTCAGTTGCCAAGCGTCTGAATTTTGTTCATGTGACCACAGGGATGCTGCAATGATTGTAAGTGTGAAAAATGGTCATATGTCACTTTTTTCACTGCTGTTGTAACTTTGAATGGTCACTAAATAAACTGTTGTAAGTTGTGGACCACCTACGCTGCTTTTTAAAGTTGATCAATATTTTGGATAACACATTAATGGCTGCCATAAACCTCTGAACACCGGTTTTGCATTTTATATTCTAAACCACTTAACTATCTCCCTAGTAATTGATGTATGTATAGCTAAATTTAGCTTGCTATCAATACAACTTGAGTTTTTAGCACAGGTACCTCTGAAGTATTAATCCCCAGGGATGCCACAGATGAAAGTGTATCCCAGTTTCACTCCACAAATCACCCCATGAAAGGTATAAGTGAAACTGGGCCTTGGCTACAGTCAGTCCTTATTTACTTGTTAGAGTATTCCCAGTAGTGCATTAAATTTTAACTAAACAAGGAGCCAAATACACAGCCTTCTTTCTGTCACCAAAAATTCTCCTGAACAAGACTTTGTCTGTTACATCCAAAACAGCAGGGTTGCAGTTTACCACCTGAATGAGGAAAGAGAAGCAAGTTCAAAGGCCTTGTGCCTGGATACCTGTAGGAGCTGTATCTTCAAAAGGAACATTCACATCTCCTGCACTTGCTGGTACATTCCAGGTAGCATAAACATCATAGTGGACGTGCCGAGTAGAAACCCAAATTGAATTGATGAAGTGGTAACTACACCAGAGCTATTGCAAAGAAGATGTGACAGATATAGGAAAAACCCTGCCAACCATTATCCTTATGTTTACAGCCGCATTTTCATTAAGGACAAACTCTCACTCTGACAGTATGATGCTCATTCTCAAGGGAAACGACAGAGTATTTGAGCTGTGTCACTTCCTTGTAAATTTCCATTATTGTTTTGTTTTTGAAGCAAAAGTTTAATGGGCCATCATGTTGTTTGTAGCCTAGGCCAACAAAAGATTAAACTTAGTAGATTTTATTTATTTACTGCTTAGAGGGGAAAAAGTGTACTTATTACCAAAGCTGCAAATGTTCCTCTTCATACACAGTGAAACTTTTTTGGGTCATTTTATAAAGTTAGATGAATGCCAATACAATTTCCTGAAGTTCTATAGCAAAATATAATTTACTATACAGAGCATTTCCATCTTTTTGTATCTAATTAATAATGTTTTGGAAAATGGCCCTTACTTAGCAATATTTTGCAATTCATTTTTATTTTGATTCATATTTCACAAACATTTGTAATGTAGATATAGCGAGCTTCACTTGGTTCATATTTATGAAATATTTCCAAAATCCTAAATTCTCTGCAAATGAGGTTGGAAAGAAGAGCTGAATGTGGAAGGACATGATAATCCTTATGTATGTTTAATTCTTAAAGGTGTCAGTGAAACCCCAGTTTATTTAACTGTGCTAAGATGCTGATTTAGGATATAATTATGCAGGATGGAAAGAGCTTGAAATTTTAAGGATCAAACTAAATCTTAGATATGTCCATCTGTGCTTTTGAATGCAATCTTTTCCCTATTATTGTCATCAGTTACACAACTACTTGTTTACACATTATAGTTTCTAATCAGTTATAGTGAGAATTGGTCTACTGTATGTTTAATATGCTTCATTGTTTTGTTTCTTAGCTTAGATTGTGCATTTGTGTGTCACAACTGTTTCATCAATTCTTATCCATACATTTCTTTTCTTAGACTATATCAGTCATTGTGTTCAGCTATCAGTTTGGGGTATGGTTGCATTATCCTTATGAATGGAATGAAATGTTCAAAAGAAGGAGTATAATTTAAATTATTATTATACCATTTAACTGTGTGTGTTTTTAGTGGTTTACAGCATCGTTGTACGTATTGCAAAATAGCCATTTTCCCTCATCTTCTTTTGTAAGATGTTTTTGTAACAATCTGTTCATGTATTTATGTTTCATTCAGGGAAAGAAGAAGAAGAGGAAAAGGGACAAGCAGCCAGGAGAAACCAATGGTAAGTAAAACTTGTATTTCTTCCTTATAGAAACAAGGAAGGTCATAATTTCCTAATTAGAAAGTTAGAAAGTTTGTAGTCTTATTTCTTAGGAGTTCATTAGTCCATCCAGCTTTTTCCAACTGGGTTTTAAATACCATTAAGATTGGTTTGATACTGTTTGCCTTTTAAAACTTGTAGCCAAGTATGTGCATGGATACTCCTGCAATAGTAGTCATGTTTTTCTTTAATAACTGCAAATCCGTTCACCATAGCGCCATAGTCAGTTAATGCATATGGCATTTTTACCTAAGATATTTGCTGTGTCTGCGTGTGTCTGTGTGTGTGCGCGCATCTGTGAATTTGACATTAATTTGGGCTGTACCTGTGTGGTCTGATGCATGCCTTTACAGTGGTAAATTGCAGCCATTGTTTTTTTTAAAAAAATTAAGGAGGTTTGCCATTCTCTCTAGAAAATTAGAAATACTGCATAGGCAATCTCATAGTCAATTTTGGAAAAACCCTGATTAATTTTTTTTCTTTGAAGCCTTTGTATAATTTGTTCTTTTTTTTCAGAACACAGCGAATGTTTCCTAAATCCTTGCCTTTCACTTCCTCCGATTACAGGTGCTAATGTCATTTTCAGCCTTTTAAAAGTATTTTTGTAAATTGCTTTACATTTTTTTCCTCCTGCCATTTTAGATTTTGTTAACATTTCAACACAGACATAACGATAATCTTTCACACATTTGTAGCATACATGTATATTTATAATGTGCTATGATTGATAGTTTTGTTTTGCTTCTGATTTGTTATTCACTACAAGGCAATTAAACAGTAATGCAGTAAAAGTAACTCAGTTGTACTAACTGTGCAAATTGAATATGCAGTATTTCTTTAAAGAGACTGATCTAAACTGAAAAGCCCTTAATAATGAACCTCCTTAATCTAATGGCATTTCACACGGCACCCACTAAGTCTTCTCATGCCAGCATGCAACCACAATATTTTTTTAAAAAAATTATTTTATTTTCCATTTCTACTCCAACATATTCATGGCTATTCTCTGCTTTACTTGCATACTGCTTGCTTCCATGCTTCCGATCATTTTCTTTCTGGCTGAAACTAACATATCCATTTTGCTATCTGCTTATTCTGAACCATTTTTAAAAACAATAAAAGAACAATGAATGGAATGTTCACTTCAAAGCTGCATTATCCCACACACACACTTGCCCCCTCCAAAAGAAACTTTTCTTTTATTCCATTTTGTTTCAGTTTAAAGAAGAAAGCATGTTATAGATCTTCATATTGAACTGCTCCTCATCGGCTTTTTTGTGTTTAATACTTACCCTAAGTGTGCAGTCCATCAAGCCTTGTTCTCATATAGCTCCTTTTGCATCTGGAGCTTATGAAGGAACAGCTGATGGGTGCCTTTTCAGTGCCTCTTAACTGGTTAAGTTTATTTTTATAGACAGTCCTTTCCAGGGATACTGCAGCTTTAATTGCAACAGCTAATCTCAATAGTTTGATAAATGCAATAATCACTATTTTTTTCTAAAAAAAAAAAGAAATTTAAGAATCAAAAGTTTATATTATACAGTTAATAATGAGGTCATTGATTTTATTTCCTTCTTATTTTTATTTTTATTTCTTATTTTTTCTTATTTTTTTATCTTTTCTCTTTCTCTCTCTCTCTCTTTTTCTCTCTTTCTCTCTTTTTGCTCGCTTCTTTCTTGACCTCATTCAGACCTGAGCGCTCCTAAGAAATGCCGAGCGCGCTTTGGCCTTGATCAACAGAATAACTGGTGCGGTCCCTGCAGGTGTGTATAGTCTCCCCCCCCCCCTCAACTTGCAATGGCTGGTTTTGCAGCTGGTTTATTTGGTACTTTCCCTGCCCTTCCCTTTCCTCCTGCTTCGTTGCTTTGTAGCTCTGTGTTGTGATCTAGAACACACAAGGGAGTGGAATGCTGCTGTGAATGATCCTCTCATTCTGTTTAAAGGATTTTGCTCTCCTTCACCCATTTTGTTTCCTTTCCCCCTCCTTGTCACTGCCGCTAGCTGAAAAAAATTCCCACTGTAAGACAGCATCAGCCTAGACTTGCACACACAATTCCATCATCCTCTCTGGAAAGTTGCATACATTGTTAGAAAACATTGCCAAACATCTTTTGATATCACAGTGCAGCAGTTCAGCAGAGAAGACACAGGGCTAAGTCAAGGAATGCACAGCAGGTGTAGGCATTGTAGGTGTGTGTCACCTTGCAGAGATCCTCTTTCTTTCATGCCCTTTGGTCTGAGAGATTGGCAGTGAACTGAGTGAAATGTTAGCTGTAGCTGAGAAATCGCATCCAACTGAGCTCTGTCCACCATTGTGTTGTTGTTGTTTTTTATGTTTACTTGTGCTAACAGATGCAAATACTCCAAAGAAGTGTCGGGCATTGTTCGGGCTTGACCGACAGACTTTATGGTGCAAACCGTGCAGGTATATAACCCATTAGGCCTTTGGGGAAATAAATGAATTTTGTCATCTTAGTGTTACATGTGTGGTTTATTTTTAACCCTTTCCTCTTCCTGCTCTCTTCCTTGCTTCTGTGAGATCAGATTGCTAATAAATTTTGATCTTCAACATTCTTTGCTGATTCAATACAAATTGAATTTTCTTCCTTGAACAATAATTTCTCTTTTGATAGCTGAACTGGATTGGTTACGCACATGTGCACATCTGTGGAGAAGTAACTTACATTTTTTTTTTATCCAAGCAAGAAACTTCAGTATTTCTTTTGTTAAATAAACATTTACCTAAGGATCTCTGTGAATGTCTAGAGTCTCCAAAGGATATTAAAAGGCTTTATCATTTGCAACATGATATACTCAGACCTGAACAAAGAAGATGCAAATTGGGATTTTACAACTCATAATGTTGAATCATTCAAAAGTTGAATGGCTTTTTACTAGTGGAACGATTTTATATCTTCTCCTTCTCCAATGCTCTGCTCTTCTTTTGGCATGTCATTTATGCAATAAAGAGAGGGCACAACTATGGGAAAGAAATTCATCACTCGATCTGATGTTCATCTTATTACTAAAATGTATCGTTGGCACATACAGAAGTCACCCAGAAGAAATATTTATACTAGTGCATTTGTTAATTCAAGTTGAGAATTAAAAGCACCCAAAACAACAATTGAAACAACCTTCTGCAGGTTTAAGCTCCCTTGGTAAATTCTGTAGGCACATGGTGAAGGGAAGCAAGCTATCTTTCTTTCTGCATTTTTCCCCTAATATGGTTAAATTTGTTATTTCTCTGTTCTGATCCAAGCAGTCTTTGAATATGGACTATTATGATGGTAGGTATTTCAATCTGACACACACTCTTTTCTGTATGTAGTGCTTCCCTCTTCACCTTCCCCTCTGATTCACACCCTTATCATATGCTTCATTCCTTTTTTTAGAAAGTAGAACAGTTATTCATGTTATATGCATGCCAGTTCTATTAGTTTTGTGATGCTGAACTATACACATGGATTGAAAATGATACATCTAATTAATAGATAAAGTTCATGCATAGTCCTGGGGAGAGGGGTTTGAATTTCACCTATATCTTGTAATTTTCCATGCATGCTTAAGAACTATGATTTGTGTGAGAGAAGCAATAATAATGGCAAATGCTGCTATCAAGTCAGATATTAAATGCCTAAATTTTACAGCTAAAACTTATGTGATCAAAGGTATCTAATCTTATATTAATTAAACATGCTATATTGAGTAATGTTCCAAATTTGTACTCAGTAAGGCCATATGATTTGAGCTGGGAAAGGCCAACAGTGTTGATTTCATCCATTTGGCTATAGCTACAAAAGCAGCAGGGAGAAAAGATTCACTTATTTCAGTAATAGAATATGTATGCTAATAAAGATTTTGGCATAGGCATTTCCATTAGACATTACATCTGTTCATTGCCATATTTACTCTATCCTGGCTTGCAAAAAGGGATAATAGAATATAGTTTCTGATCCAGTGCACGGCCTTTAAAAAACCCTTTGTGTGAGCCATATCTTGAGAGACAAGCAGAAAGGGATGGCATTGATTATCAGATGTAATTTCCAGCTTACTGTCATTACTCTAAATTACAGTAGCATCTTTCATTAATCATGTATTGTAACTGGAATTTCCAATTTTAAAATTTCTTGTTATTGATGTAGAATGCTTTTAGTATACTATCCTTGAGTTGTGCACATTAAAAAGGACATGCTTCTTTTAATAGAACATAATTTCAGCTGGATGAAAAATCATTGTTCAGACTAGGATCTGGAAGCTATAATGTGTGTAAATTAAGTCTTGTAGATTTTTTTTAAAAAATGCAATAAAAAATAGTAGATTACAGGCCTGAAGCACCATGCGGCTTTATGAATACACTGCAAGTTCATTAATAGACTAGATCTCAAACAGTCAAATAATAGTGTTATTTTTGAAAAATCGGGTTCAGGTTAGTAATAAGCAAGACCAAGCAGCAACTCTCATGCCACTATTTATAGAAAACTTAGACATCTACTTTATTGATTTCTTGCACTCAGAAGGAATAGTGGTCTATTTTTCATATTCCCATTTGGCTACAACATTGAAATTAAAGGTTTGTTTGAATTTTATTTTTAATACCACTTCTACTGTAAATAAGCAACTAATTATAGAATAATTACTAAGTACCCTCAGTTTTCATTTGGTTTAGGTTTCCTATGCTGGATGAAATACCATTTATTGTACATTGAACACTTTGTTCAAAGTTATAGAGATTGCTTAATTGAACTTGATTTTAAGTTAAATATTTTATCCACACTCCAGTAATTCAGAAATAAAAAAGGAATAGCTACATTATCTATCTGGTGGTATGTATTCAATGAAACATCCTAAGCATATTTGTGTGTTTTTAAATGAATAAATATATGAAGAAAATACTGAACAAAAAAATAAATGCATTCTGAATAATTAAATACTGAGGTAGCCTGATTGGAATATCCAGTGGCCAAACTTCTTTTTTTCTTCATAGTAATGATTCAAATAGAATCAACTAGAAAATAAGCAAATACCTATCTTATAATTTGAATGATCATAGCACAGGGTTTTCTAAAGAGCAATCTGCATACAGTCTAAGCTTACCATTTGTTCTGGAAATGTTTATGGTTAGAGAAAGTATAAATATGCTTCAGAGAAATAAAATAATAAAGAGAAAAAACATCATCTTACGTTAAAGAATGGCAACATCTAGAATCACTTTCAAAATTCAAGACACATTAATCCAATTGTAAGTGTATAGCTAATGTATTTCATTGGGGTGTGCAACACTAATTGCACATGTCCTAAGGCACATTAGTACCTGCTGTCTTTCAGTATGTAGAGATAGGTTTGCTCTAATTATACTAGATAAGAGACTGGTTTTAATTTGAAGTGATTTTTAGAAACAATTGGCAGCAACCAAAGAATACTGCAGTAAAGTTTCTGAATTACACTATTGGCTTAGTATGTTTTGGTTAAGTATTGCAATAGATTTAAATTAAACAAGGAAAAGTTGGGTGGTAGAGAGTAAAGAAAACTAAATTTTGAGCACTGAACCCAGTCCTACTATACGTGAAATGTTCAATGTAGAAATATGTCATTGTCATCTCAGGACAAGAACATGTCTACTCTTGTTAAAACTTTTCCTATTCCTACTGATCCTTATCCTGATCTTTGGCAATCAGGACTGCAAAGAGAGGCATATGTAAGATTGATGATGGAAGGAAAGGGACTATATTTTCAAACATACTCATTTACCCATAAACATGTATACACCTGTGCTTTGTGCTGCATGGCCTGCCAGAATATTCTATCAATAGCATGAAAAATTATCCACATGGTCCCTATTAAATTTACTTGCAGGGACTTCTGTACTACTTGGCGAACTGCTTTGTTCAGGCAGGACTTTGCATGTCAAATGCTAAATGTCTTCATAGAATGAATTCTTCAAATATGAATAGCACCATGTTAGCATAATATTACACATTTCCCGTGGGTTGGTAAAAAAAAACCCAAAATGCTGCTTTAAACACTTGTTCAGTATCATTGACTCCTTTCTGCCTGTAGGGACTAATTAAAGAGTAAGGCGTAAAGGACATGATATCAGAACAGTGAACTACATTAATTTCAGCCTAATATAATTGTGATTATTGTATAGGAGATGTTTAGTAAGGTTCTGTTTAGAGCCCACCAAATTGCTCTTTCTTGCCTTTTTCTTGCCTTAATACAGCATGATTTGCTATTGCCTGCCATCTCAACTTTTTCTGTTATTTTCTGATCTTTGTTACAGTTTTAATGGTTTCATTCTTAAATTTTACATGCATGGTACTCTTAGTTTCTAGCATGTATCAGTACATTAGTGTGATTAAAATTGTCCATTCCCATAACAATTGAATGTGCGTGGGGCAGAAAATCTAACCATTGAGAGAAAAATGTTTAGTCTTCTACTTTCCAAACATATGTATATGAAAGCTATATGGAGCAAATGTTGTGAGATTCCAAGATTTATTTCTTTAATGTTTTTCAAGATGGACTGTTAGCTTCTTTATACTGAATGGTTGGTCCATCTTCTTCAGTATTGTCTACACCAATGGTTGTGGTTTTAGATGGGAGGGAGTGTAAAGAAATGAACCTGGGTCTTCAAAATAAAAACAAACCTCCAAATTGCATATCGTTTGTGATCAAAGCTGCAGCGGCAAAGGGCTGCACCCAAACAAACATCACTGCAATGAAAGGAAAGCTGTGAAATGAAGAGCAGCAACAATAAACTGCATATTCCTTTATTGGATTTCATACTAATAAATTTCTAGTAACAGGAACCTGTATTCTATGCAGGGTTTTTTTTTCTCAGAATACTACTTAACTGCAACCTAGGGTAGTATCCACGGCTATAGAAGTTTTATTCTTTTTATTCTTTTTACACTTTTTGAAAATATTAGCTAATACTCTCATCATGACAGTTATTTTCAGTTGGTTAGTTTATTATACCCTCACTAATACTTTTAGCAAAGAAAAACCAGTATTTCCTAAGGCTGGTTTATATTTGGTTTACAAGCTACATCCATTGTTGGTGTCCTATTTGGTGTCCTATTTTTGTTCTCCCTATAGACATACCATCTGAATATGATGCTACATTGTGCATTGGATAGGTGTCATCTTTATATAAGTTTGATAAGTGGGGCATGGACTATGGCTTGACATAATAGGGCTGATTTATTCTTTTAAGATGATAATGCTTAATGTGTGCACTGCACCAACCTCTTAGACTTTCTTCAAGTTGCCAAAATGAATTCAAATGACATTCCTATAAATCAAAGTAGAAACTAAATCTTCCCACCCAATCCTTACAAAAAAAGAAAAAAATATACAATAAACCCTGCAGGTAATACAACCAGTTATTCTTGTTAACTTGGATGATACTTCTGTTAATCTTTCTTTTTCTTTATTCCCCACTTTTATTTTTTCCTGTTACTTTCTCTTTTTCTTTTTTGTCTCTTGACACATTTTTTTCCACTCAATATGGTGTGGTTCTAAACAGAAACATTCAGAAGTGATACGTCTTCACCTACTTTTGATTCATGAGAGGCAGGACTCAATGAAAGGAGATTCCTGAGTTAATCTTAACAGAATGATATTTATTTCATTTGTACCTTGATTGCCCACCAAAGGTTAGCCTTGTGGCAATTAAAAATTATAGAAGTAATTTTTTTTAGTGAAATTTAAAATATCGATTTGGTATCAGACAGAATCTGTAACACGGTAGTTTAATGAAGTGAGAATATACAAAGTACAGAATTAAACAATAAAATGCATTCATTTAAGGCAAAAACAACTTGAAACTTTTTTAAAAAATAGGCTAAAGAGCAAATTGCTCTAGATAGTAGAGTCAGGCTTCTGAAATAATGATTGTCCACTAGTAACTAGTACTATGTTGGTAACCCCATTGGTTGTAATTAAGGAATCCAGCATCATTTGTTGGTCTTTTTTTTAAAAAAAATCTTACTCTGATTACAATTCAATAGCATATTTTCTTGTACTTACAGGAGATATTTTTTTCCTGTTTCTAGGAGAAAAAAAAAGTGCGTTCGCTACATACAAGGTGAAGGCAGCTGCGTCAGCCCACCCTCTTCAGATGGAAGCCTACTAGATTCTCCTCCATCTTCTCCTAACATGGTAGCCTCCCCCACAAGAGACTCAAAACCACAGACTGAACAGACCCAGCCTCTTTCGCTTACATTGAAACCTGATCCATTGGCACACCTTTCAATGATGCCACCTCAGCCATCCTCCATAATCCTGACTGAAAGCTCAACTGGCAAATCCAATGGTCTGCCTGCTAGTAATTGTCAGAACGGGGCACTGGACCATCAGTCAGCCACTCTGCAGCAATCAGCACCTTCGTTAGCTCAACCATCGACATCCTCTTTGCATTCCCATAATTCTTTGGCTGGGACGCAACCTCAGCCCCTGTCACTTGTAACTAAGTCTTTAGAATAGCTTTAGCTTCTGAGTGTTCCTTTTGTTTTCATTTTTGTGTCAGGATTTTTTTTCCCCCTCTCATTTGTATTTTTGTTTTTAAAAAATGGTGCCATATGGCTGGCTACATTAGTTAATGTCAATCAAGTTCATTGGTCAATATTTGACCCATTGTTATTTCATTTCTTTTTCTTTTTAAATATGTAGATGGAAAAGAAAGCCTCATGATTCTGCCAAAATTTTTATCAACAGCTGTTTAAAGTCTTTGTAGCGTTTAAAATATTATATATATATACATATAAATATATATACATAACTGTTATGTAGTTCCAATAGTTTAATTTCAAAGAACTGATTTTAAAAATGAAAAAAGAAGCAATTTTGAAGCAGCCTTTGTTGAAGGCGTTGGTTCTTTATTATTTGTATTAAATACGAGTTTGCGAACCAATCATTTTACATCTGGTTTTTAAAAATTTTTTAAAGGCACAATGAATGCAGTGCCACTAATTTTTTCTCATTTTTTTTTCTTTGTGCGATACAACTTTTCTTGTGATGTTACTTGTTATTGTTTAAATGTACAGAAACAAAGGTTAAAATGTGTTAATATGCATTGTTCCATGGTGTTGTCCTTTTTGGGGGAGGGAATGCTACTCAATTAAAAAGTATCACAACGCTATTGGACCAGTAGTATTTATTGCTTTAGAAATTGCTTGTTACCTGTATGTTGTCCATTTTTTAAATGTTTTCCTTCCCCCCCCCTTCAGATGTTTTGTAAAGTTTTTTTTTCTTTTAGTGTACACACCATATATATAAAACAACTCATTTGTACAAGGTTTTTAAGTTTATGTATAAATGTTATATATATTTTTGTTTATTTGTTTTTGTTTTATTTACTTTAATTCTTTATTTTGTTTTCTGTCACACAGTTGCCACCAAATGGACATTTGCAGATGGATCAATAGTATGTATGTGTGTATATAAAGCTTATAAATTAAGCTTTAAAGCCATTACATGAAATAAGACTTGAAAATTTAGCACAGAACTTTTTTGTGATGCTGTTGGAAATGCAGCAGTGTCTCCTTTTGAAATACAAATAAATTTCCCTGCCAGTTGTAGGCTGTGAGCAAAACTTTATGTGCCAAAATTCTCAGTGATTTTTGTCTTTCCACAACAACTTTTTTACAGTTTTTTTTTCTTCATCCTGTTTTGCTGTGATGTTACATAGGTAGATATGTACGTAGTTTTTAATGTCACCTATTACAGATGTGTTTGGTAGCAGAATGTCCAGAAAGCATTTAAAAATGAAGAGGTATAAACCCTAAAGGGCCAAATTCTGTATATTAGACTGTTCATAAAAGGAAAAAAAATCAGACTGCTACTTCTATGTACACTTAACTACATACAAGGTAGGTAGCAAAGTTTTAAAAAAAATCCTAGGCATGTTGATGTTGCAAAAAAAAATTTTTTTAAAGATAAAATGCTGTATAAAGCTGAAAAAAAATGTTCATCTGTTCATCCAGTGCCATTGTAGTTGACATGAAGCTATTGTAAAACTGTCTCCAGTTTTCTTCTCTGGTTTATTAAAGATGCTAACTATGACATATTTTTTTGGTGGGGGGAGGGATCCTTTGAATGTTTTCTAACAGTTGTGATGTTACTGTTCCGTTTTATTGCTCTTATTCCAATTTTTCATTTTAATGGTTTGGAAGCCATTTTTGTAATGAATAAATGTCCATGCTGTACAGTATCTGTAGCATGCAGTTCTGGATTAATAAAAGCAACTTAGTATGTGCAGATGAAAAGTTTCAGCTCATTTACCATAGGCTTCCTTTAATCCTTGGTCTACACTACAGTCAAAAAGTCTTTCAACAATGTACTTTTTGCCTCCATCTTATATAACAGCTACGTAATCTGTGTGTTTATAGGTTGCAGAATAAATTGTCAACAACTATGGGCTGGCGTAGAAAACTTTCTATTCAGAACAATATGTGATAGACTCAGGAAGAATAAGAGACGGGACAGGTAATTATTGCTAGGAATTGCCCAAATGCACAGTATGTACCCAAATTTGAACCTCATGATCTAATTATTTTTAGACAATCCTTGGGACAGTTGCATTTCCCCCCCCCCCAAAAAAAAATATAGGGCTTCCTTTAAAAGAGCTAAGAAATTCTGGTAGTTTCAATAAGCAATTAAAAGAAGAAGCATGTAAGTCTCAGTGCTTCTGCTTTCCATAATTTCTTGCAGTAAGCAAAAGATGATAGTTTTCCTCGTTCTACATTATTTATTTGTTAGATTTGTATTCCACCTTTTCTCCAGGAGCCCAAGGTGCTTAGCTGGAGATTTCCCTCTATTATGGGAAGAATACAGACTTCAGTTATAGAATATATAGCCCTTCTTTCCTTGCCTAATCCTGTGACGAGCTAACTGTAAAAGTCCCATGTCAAATACTAGAAGGAGGAAGAATTTCTCTTTTTACATTAAATCCTTGTGCTTGTCTCAAGGTCTTCATTCTGGATTTTCAATAAGCACAAACAAATTGCTTCCTGTATTGGAGAACAGATGCAACATCTGCATTTGACTGCAATGATAAAATGCATCTGTAACTCATAAAACGTTGAAATGACTTACTGCCAAAGTCTTGCGTTTGCTTATTTGTTAAATTCAGCTTTAGGCATTTCTGATTTAATGGCTCATGGTAAAATCTGTGAGGCTAATCAGTTCTAAGAGGTTTGCACATTTTGTAGAAGACACTTATTCCATCGATGTATACATCCTAGTATTTGGCAGCAAGTTTTCTTTTTGTTTTCAGTATTATTATTTCTTCTCTACTGCATTATTTTCTCACAAGAGAAATTCATCGTACTTTTTAGGAAGTGATGGAAAAGAATGCCACTACGAAGAAAAAGTGTCTCTGGAACATTTGTTTTAGAATTTATGCCCAAAAGTGTACAAGGAGAATTTGTACTGTTTGGAATAGTAAGGGGGAGCTTTGCTTTTGGAAGTTTTTTACAATGTAATCATAGGCTAAGTTTAATGGAGATATCTTCACACAGAAATGAATAGAGTTAACATTTACAACGTATACATATTTTGTATATATACATTTACAAATTGTAGATTATGGGCAATAATACCATGAACAGAGGCATAGTTTTGTGTCATCCTTCCACTTGCATTTATGCAGGTAGTTCTCAAGTTACAATCATTAGTTTAACAACCAAAGTTATGACAGCACTGAAAAAAGTAACTTATGACTTACACTTCACAGAGTGTCCACAATCACATGATCAGTCTCAGGTTGTTTGTCGCCCAGGTTGTATTTACGGTGGTTGCACTATCCCACAGACATATGGCTGACATTTACAACCTTTCCCAGAGGGCTTCCGACAAGCAAAGTCAAAGGAAGAAGCCAGATTCACATAACAATCAACCAGATTCACTTAACAACCATACAATTTGCTTAATGACTGTGGCAAAAAAAAGTAATACAATCGGGTGCATCTCATTGATGATGTCACTTAGCGATGGAACTTCTATCCCAGTTGTTGTAAACTGATGATTACCTGTTTTGGAGATCATAATAGTCTAGAAGATATAATGGATAAAACAAAAATAATATTGTTATATTTTGTTTTTCCCTATGAGATATGAAAATACTTAAACCAGAAGGGATTACAACCTGTGTTTCTTTTTGTAGTGTCCTATATAGAAACTACAGATAAGATATACAGGTAATACCTTAAAAATACTATAAAATTTAAAGTAGTCACAAAAAAGTGATATTAAATAATCTAGTATAATTTGGAGGTAGTATTAGGCACACCATTTTATTTTTATTCAATTTGAGCTATTTTAATTTGCATTACCTATAACTGAAATAAGAAACCATGTTGTGATTTGGGAAAAAGTCTCTAATTACATTATCCAAGCAACTTTGGTTGTGTAGTGATATAGTGATAATACCAGGGTGAAATCTCAATACATCTATTTGCCTTCTCACTTAATGGTAAAAAAAAACATACCTACAAAACTGGTGACTTAACATTGTATTTCAACAGGATGATCTTTCAGGACATCAAACTGACATTAAAATAAGGTGGGATAGCCATTTCCCAGTTGTTTCTTACCCATTTTTGTCCTATTTAATTATTTTAAAAGTATATTTGCACCCATGACTACTAATCCACCATAAATCCTGAAGAAAAGATGGAACATAATGCTTAAAATGCTTCTAAAAACCAAAACAGTTTTTCTTGGAAATCTTGCGTATATTTAACATAAGCATCCAGGCAGGTGAAACTAAAACTGTGCATAATGGTGCAAAGCTCAATAACAACATCTTCTTTAGAATGTGATTATAACTGCTTAAATATATCTGCTACTAGAATGAAAGAAAGCATTAAAAGATCTACAGTTGCAAGAAAAAGTATGTGAACCCTTTGGGATTACATGGAGTTTTGCATGAATTGGCCATAACATGTGCTCTAAACGTCATGTAAGTCACAACAATAGAAAAACACAGTCTGCTTAAAATAATACTACATAAACATTAGCTGTTGTCATGTTTTAATTGAACATAAGATGGAAACATTCACAGTGCAGGGTGGAAAAAGTATGTGAACCTTTGGACTTAATAACTGGTTGACCCTCCTTTGGCAGCAATAACCTTAACCAAACATTTCCTGTAGTTGCAGATCAGACCTGCACAACGATCTGGAGTAATTTTGGACCACTCCTCTTCACAAATCTGTTTCAGTGTAGCAATATTCTTGGGATGTCTGGTGTGAATCGCTCTCTTAAAGTCATGCCACAGCATTTCAATTGGGTTGAGGTCAGGACTCTGACTGGGCCACTCCAGAAGGCGTATTCTGTTCTGTTGAAGCCATTGTTTTGTTGAATTACTTGTATGCTTTGGGTCATTGTCCTGTTGCATCACCCATCCTCTGCGGAGTTTCAGTTGGCGGACAGATGGTCATACGTTTTCCTGCAAAATGTCCTGATAAACTCTGGAATTCATTTGCCCATCAATGACAACAATCTGTCCAGGCCCTGAGGCAGCAAAGCAGCCCCAAACCATGATGCTCCCTCCGCCATGTTTTACAGTGGGGATGAGGTTTTGATGTTGGTGTGCTGTGCCTTTTTTTCTCCACACATAGTGTTGTGTGTTTTTCCCAAACAACTCAATTTTGGTTTCATCTGTCCACAGTATATTTTGCCAGTAGTGCTGTGGAACATCCAGGTGCTCTTTTGCAAACTTCAAACGTGCTGCAATATTTTTTTTGGACAGCAATGGCTTCCTCCGTGGTGTCCTCCCATGTACTCCATTGTAGATGTGTCAACAAAAATGTTAACATGTGCCAGAGATTTCTGTAGGTCTTTAGCTGACACTCTAGGATTCTTCTTTACCTCATTAAGCATTATGCGCTGTGCTCTTGCAGTCATTTTTACAGGACGACCACGCCTAGGGAGAGTAGCAACAGTGCTAAACTTTCTCCATTTGTAGACAGTCTGTCTTACCGTGGACACATGAACATCAAGGCTTTTGGAGATACTTTTGTAACCCTTTCCAGCTTCATGCAAGTCAACAATTCTTGATCGTAGGTCTTCTGAGAGCTCTTTTCTGCAAGGCATGGTTCACATCAGACAGTGCTTCCTGAGACCAGTAAACCCAAAACAGGTGTGTATTTTTAAAGGGCAGGACAGCTGTCAGCAACACATCCAATATCATCACACTGATTGGAGTTAAGGTTGGCTCACTCCTGGCTCCAATTGGCTCTTGGAGAAGTCATTAGGCTAGGGGTTCACATACTTTTTCCACCCTGCACTGTGAATGTTTACATGTTATGTTCAATTAAAACATGACAACAGCTAATGTTTGTGTAGTATTATTTTAAGCAGACTGTGTTTTTCTATTGTTGTGACTTACATGACATTTAGAGTGCATTTTATGGCCAATTCATGCAAAACTCCACGTAATCCCAAAGGGTTCACATACTTTTTCTTGCAACTGTACATTGGTGAAATTCTGGTCCTGGCAGCTCTTAAAAGGACAAGAGAACTACTAAGAAATATATGCACCCATTTCATTATGGTTTATTTAGATTATTAATTCAATATAGTTATCATCTTCCAGTATCAGAGACTGCTACTATACTAATTTGCTGTTAATGGATTCTTTCTAGACCTCTCTGACTATTAAGGTCAGGTAATGAAAGGGAATAGCTTACCTATATGGGATTTATTTTAGGAATGGGATATTTTAAATAGGTTCAGTATGATAGAATTACACTGATTTACTTCAACATCTTCATCAATGATTTGGATGAGGGGATAGATGGGGAACTCATCAAATTTGCAGACGACACCAAGCTGGCAGGAATAGCCAATACTCCAGAAGACAGGCTTAAACTACAGGAGGATCTGGACAGACTCGAACACTGGGCACTATCTAACAAAATGAAATTCAATTGTGAAAAAAGTAAGGTTCTACATTTAGGCAGGAAAAATCAAATGCACAGGTATAGTATAGGTGGTACCTTGCTCAATAGTAGCAACTGTGAGAGAGATCTCGGAGTCCTAGGGGACAATCACTTAAATATGAGCCAGCAGTGTGCTGCAGCTAACAAAAAAGCCAACACAGTGCTAGGCTGCATTAACAGAGCGATAGAATCAAGATCGCGTGAAGTACTAATACCACTTTACAATGCCTTAGTAAGGCCACACCTGGAATACTGCATCCAGTTTTGGTCACCACGATGTAAAAAAGATGTCGAGACTCTAGAAAGAGTACAGAGAAGAGCAACAAAGATGATTGGGGGACTGGAGGCTGAAATGTATAGGGAACGGTTGCTGGAATTGGGTATGTGTAGTTTAATGAAGAGAAGGGTGAGGGGTGACATGATAGCAGTGTTCCAATATCTCAGGGGCTGCCACAAAGAAGAGGGAGTCAAGCTATTCTCCAAAGCACCTGAAAGCAGGACAAGAAGCAACGGATGGAAACTAGTCAAGGAGAGAAGCAACCTAGAACTAAGGAGAAACTTCCTGACAGAACAATTAACCAGTGGAACAACCTGCCTCCAGAAGTGGTGAATGCTCCAACACTGGAGGTTTTTAAGAAGAGACTGGCCAGCCACTTGTCTGAAATGGTATAGGATTTCCTGCCTGAGCAGGGGGTTGGACTAGATGACCTCCAAGGTCCCTTCTAACTTCTTCTTCTTCTTCTTCTTCTTCTTCTTCTTCTTCTTCTTCTTCTTCTTCTTCTTCTTCTTCTTCTTCTTCTTCTTCTTCTTCTTCTTCTTCTTCTTCTTCTTCTTCTTCTTCTTCTTCTTCTTCTTCTTCATTATTATTATTTATTATTATTATTATTTATCTAAAATATTTGCTCTACTTTCAAAATATTGTTTTACCCATATATGTTGCATTCGTGCATATTTAATTAACTAGAACTTCTTTAACAATCTCAATATCAGCATGTGCTTACCTATTGTAAAATATTTTAATGTTCTTTAACCTATTTGATATAATGGACTCTGAAAGTGGGCTATAGATCTGACAATATGTTAAAGACAACAATTTAGTTTTCAATATAATTTTTATTTTACTTTTTCATTAATTGTTAATGACGGAGAAAAAAAAATATACAGTTCTACAATTCAGCTTTCCTACATTTTTGTTTAGCTAAGAATGGTGACACCTAGCTACTAGCTGGATTTGGAAAATCTTTGCAGAGCCAAGCCTGATTAGTAGTTTTAGAGAAATGTCAGAGGTGGGAGGCAAATTTGGTCAAACCTGCCTGGATTCAGAAGCTAAGGAAGGATACATCCTTGGCTAGGACTTCATGGGAGACTATAGAACATCCTTAGATTGTAGGTTAGAGTTGAAAAACTGTCTAGAAGAAGTTAATGCCAAATAACATCTCTATTGCGGCCAAGCCAAGTTCATGGTTATATCTATCTATGAAATAACCAGGGTCCAGATCATGGTTGTTTTCACTTTTTATGAATGTACATGGCCTATGTTGAATGGTACCATATGAGCCTTGATATAAGCAATAGGTATGGGGTTTTTTTTATACGTCTGGGAGAAATAGAGGGGGAAAAGAAAGAAGATTAAATGTGCTGATAGGCCCTGAGGATATCCTTTTCCCACCTCTGACATCATTTAAATGTGCAACCCCTTAGAGGAGGTAATTGAACAACAGAATATATTGGTTTCTTTGATCTAGGCAGCTGTGTGAATCATGGGAAGACACTCTGGGCAAGTCTTAAAATGATAAAATGTCTTCCAAGTAAGTTTCAATTGACTGTTGACTGATTTTTGGCAGGTAATGAAACCAATGGGGCTGAGTGTTCACCTTTAGCACAGGAAATGTGTTTTTGTGTCTATGCTCCTTTACATTGTCCGTTATGTCATAAGTGAAAAACACTGTCCAAAACAACCTCTCATAGCACATCAGTTGGAAGGGAACAAAAGGTTCCTTTAGAGTCCCCATAGCACCCCTTGATTCCTAAAGATCTTTTACTAACACCTCCTTTCTGGCATTCACTCTTCTCATTCTCAAGTGCTTTTATCCGAGTGAAAGAAAAGAGTCTAAGGAACAGAATGAAGTGTAGGACTAAAAATTAAAATTCAGAAGAGGCAAGGCTTTCCAACATTTTGAGACTGGAATCAACTGGAAAGAGGAAAGCAACCCTTATAACAAGTTTATGTGGGAAAGAAAATCATAATCCTACTCAAGGACGTGACAATATTATAGCTGTTTGACATCAGACACCGACCCCTTAAAGTCTTCATCCCCACCATATTTGAGAAGTCTAACCTCAGTTACCAAATTGTTGTCCATACCTGTAAGGCATATTGGAAAGCAATCTGTAAGTTCTTGCTACAATTATTATGTTGACACAGGATATTACTGTAGTCTTACAAAGGTTTACAATATATCATACAATGACATTAAACATTTGTGTTTATGTATAATGTTTATGTTCACATAAAGAAAGGGGGAAATTTTATTTCTGAAAAGTCCAAAAAGCAAAAAAAAAAGGTGAACATGTCCATTTAGAAACCAACAAGAGCCTGAGAAATTCCAAGCAACCAAATCAGGAGCCAGAAGGGTCCCCTCTCAGGTGAGTTTTTTAAAAAGGAAGGACGGAAAAGAAACCTCATAGATTGATCTAAGCTGGACCAAATATTTGTTCCACCTGTTTTGCGCTCGTGCATGAAACTCCATTTGTGCAAGTGGGAGGCTCTTGCCCTCATGCACAAAGCTCAACTCACATGAGCGGAGGATTTTCATGTGCAAAACTTTCACTTGAGTGAATGGATCTTTGCGCATGAGTGGAACAACGAGTGTGGAACTTTGGGCACGTGCTTGCCCATTTCTCCCCTGGGCTGGTTTTGAACAGGTGGTGGCCCACTAGTGGGCTGCGGCCCAGGAGTTGGAGACCCCTGAAATAGTGGATGGAAGCAGGTCTTTTCAGAAGCATGCTGAGATGCAACAGTAGGTTTGGGTGTGGGAAGAAGGATGTTGTGAACCGAGCAAAGAAGAGTATTTCTTCAATTCAACAGGGAATGCATTCCAGAGCCTAGAAATACATAGGATTTGTATCTAAAATTAAAACCATGTACATTTCAATACAGTTACAAAGCTGAGAAATTGGCAGCAGAAAATGGAAATGGAAATCAGTGGTTTGTATAATTTTAAATATACTGCACCAAATATATATCTATACATACACATATCCATCCATGCATATGTCTATATAATATATATATATGTGTGTGTGTGGTGTATACACACACACACACATGTATGTATGTATATACAAATATTTCGGTAAGCTAAAAGGTCATAAAGTCCATGACTCATGAAGTTACAAGAATTTGCCTTCATTTGTGTGAAGACCATTTGACATGCATAATCCAGAATGTGTTAAGAGATAACATCATTTTTTTTTAAAAAAAAAAAATGTTTTCAACTCTGTTCACAACCGCTAAAAAGGATTTCTTTGGTCGATTCCTTGCAGGAGGCTGACAGGTTCTTAAGTCTAAAGGTTGGGATGGTTTGAATCACCTGCTTTTCACTGTACACTTCTGTATTTCTGTGGCTTCCCATGCTTCAGTTAAATCCCAAGGGACAACATCATTAGGCACCTCCACTGGGTTATTTTTTTTTTCAGATAAGGAAGTAGGATCAGCCAGGAAACTTGCAGAGTGATGGAGAGATGTGTAACTGAAAACAGAGCTGGCTCCTTTCTGCATCTCAGAACAATAAGATTTTTTAAAACTCAGAACCATTAAGAATAAGGTGGAAAAAAGTTTGGGGGATTTTTTTCACATGGTTTAGAGAATTGGAAACACATTTTGAGCATAACATTTATTCAGTCTGAGGCTACAATTGACTACAGGAAGGAACTTGAGAAGCGATACAGCTCAAAAACCAGTGACTGATGAAGACACTTTTTATCAGACAAAGATCAAATTAAGGACGACAATCTGAAAATGGCTACAGTATTTTTGACACTGAAATATGTATGACCACATCAAGTTTTCTTTTAAAAAAAACATGCAAAAATATTTTAAAGAGAAATTTAATAATAGAAACCAAGATGTTTAATAAAGAGGACCACTTTGGAAAAATATCAGTAGAAATGTTAAAGAACACTACCTTCTTGAGATCATTTGTAACCTGAACTGCATTTGGTTAGATGAAATGGTGGCACCAGCTTACTGAGGTCCCATCAACAACAGAAAAAGCATGCTTGGCTATAACTGCCTTTTAACCAGATCAAGCAGAATTTTATAATAATGTATGCTTAGTAGTACTTTACTAAAGAAAAACTAATATGCCAGAGTCAAAATATAGGATCTGCAGTGTTCCCTTGGGTTTGCATGGACTGATTTCACATGAATAGATGGTTCAGAGTAATGAAGATAAAGTACTTTGTAGGTTAAACAAATATAGGTTAAGAATTTTAAATTGGAATGGACATCTACTAGTAATCAGGGCAATGACATTTTGTACTAACCTCAGGTTTCTAGGTTGTCTTCAAAGGCAGCACCACATAGAATGCTATAGTGCAGAGATGTAAGTCACAGTGTCCAAGCTTCTCAGTGCAGAAAGGGCCAAAGCTGACACACCATTCCTTTGGCCGGGTCTGCATCTACCAGCATACTGATGAGACTGTAACTCAAACCAACATATGGACTCTCTAAGTGTATGCTTAGGAAAAGAATTATAAAATTGTGCCTTCCATTCCCAGTCCCCATAAATGGTTGGGAGCTCAGCTGACCCGCAGAATTCTCATTTTGATACGTTTCAGTTCCCATCTGATTACTAACAGATAAGTAACATCACAGGACTTCCTGCAGGATTCAAAGTCAGTTCTCTGATTCCTATTTAGACTCAATTCTGGTCCAGACTGATTATAAATAAACTTTACTTGACCCATTTCTTTTAAGAGAAGTCAGGAACATGATTAGGAGAAAAATGTATTATTTCTGCCAATTACTAAAAACTTTTTGAATTATTCTTGCTCCCATGGAAATGCATCACGATCATGCAACAAGCTTTATTATCAGATTTTTAAAAATCAGAAATTTTATGCTTTTGTTACTGGTCCCAACCTCAGCAGAACTTATCCTTTGCTATGACAATAGAAAAAATGAGCATAATAGTGAATTTACTTTTTGATACTCTTGCTGTTTTTTTATTGGCCATGTTTTTTGGAATAGAAAGCAAGCCTGAGAAGCTGACATACCTTGGGTTGAGATGAATCATGTCATGGGAAGAAGAGTAAAACTGGGGCTGTCAAGCCATTTCAATGGCATTGCAAATAAGTTCAGCTTTTTAGCTCAAGGTACCATATTGATCATTGTGTTTACAAGAATTTTATTCATCAATAAGTGCAGTGGATCCTCATTTTATAGCATTATGATCTTATAAAATGTGTATTTTTATTAATATCAAGTTGATCAAAGGTACTCATCAGAAGACCAATATATCAGACAAAAACTATATTTCTTAAATCACTTAAAATATAGGCATCAATGTTGACTAGGAAAGGCAAATTGTCATCAGGCCTCACGCTTCAAAAAGGTAAAGGTTCCCCCGCACATGCGTGCTAGTCGTTTCCGACTCTAGGGGCCCATGCTCATCTCCGTTTCAAAGCTGAAGAGCCAGCGCTTGTCCAAGGACGTCTCTGTGGTCATGTGGCCGGCATGACTAGACGCCAAAGGCGCACGGAACGCTGTTACCTTCCCACCGTAGTGGTCCCTATTTTTCTACTTGCATTTTTATGTGCTTTCGAACTGCTAGGTTGGCAGAAGCTGGGACGAGTAACAGGCACTCACTCTGTTACGTGGCACTCGGGATTCGACCCGCCAAACTGCCGACCTTCTGATCAACAAGCTCAGCATCCTAACCCACTGAGCCACCACGTCCCTCATGTTTACTTTTATGTAATAAAATGCATTTGACAATAAGTGATCAAAATTATTTCTGCTTTTTTATGGTCTCCCATAGATATTTATTGTGGTGATTTGACTTTATTCAACAATTTTCTTCCAGAATAGACAAATTTAATAACATCTGGGTTTTGTTCTTCTGAGAAGGAGAGGTTGTTCCAAAAATGGCATCAGCCATCCTTAAATCTAAGTACATGTATAGCTTATCTCCAAGGCAGACACTAAAAGTAATAATGTGCATTGATATTTCTTTCTGCAGTCAATTGTAATAATAAGCAAACTTTTGTGTTACATTAAGTGAACTTATTCTTGGGGTGGCTCTGACAATAAAATCCTTTAAGAAATGCGCTGGCAGGAACAATCAGAAATATATTTGAAGTGAAAACAAGTGGGAAAGCACAAGCTGGAAGACTGAAAAAAGAATGTTCTTGCATTAAAATGAAATATTTTTATCAGCAGACCCATTTTCCACTCTTTGGTTTTTAATACAATGAACAATGAAATATAATGTGATGATGAGAGAAAAAGTTCAGATGATCCCTTTCCAGAATTGAAAGAATATGTGAGGAGGCTATGAATTACTGAAGCTGGGCAGGGTCTGCCTTTCAAATCCTGAGGTTCACCAGTCTTGAATGCAGTTCTGGTACTGACTCAGAAGCCATCCCTGAACTCCCGAAGAGTATAATCTTTCATGCATTCTTTCAACATTTGCAGGCACCCAAATCCCCATCTCGGTCTTAAGAGTAAGGAAATAATAGAACAAATAGTGATTTTGATGTGCAATTTAGGCCACAGTTGCTCCAAGGGATCCATATTAGCATTGCAAGCGGTTTGAGAGACCCATTAAAACAAAGGCATCTTTTTTTCCAGGCTCACATGGAAGTCTGAAATAAGTCAAGTTGCTTTAATGAACAGCAAAACGGTCCAGAGGTCCAAAGGGGTTTCTTGAGGCATGGAGAGTCATAAAGTTTTGCCTGAGAGGAATTTAAGAATGACACGTTAGTGGCTACAACTTTTGCTTCAATAGTTCCATATCAACCCACCTACAGATCAATGGAAAGCAACAAGTAATTCTGTCCTCCAAAATGGGTGGCTGATAGGAGGACAGTGAGTCAGGCTTTGCCTTACCTATCATTCTCTCAGTTCACCACCTGAAAATAATCCCTTTTTCTACCCAATGATTAGGGCCATTCCCTAACCATTGTCTACCTGGATAAAATCATGCACTAAATTATTACGGTATTTTTGAAAACTGATACATTATGTTGCAGGCAAATTTTAAATTAGACATTATGGCCCAAGCAAACATGATTACTGAGCGTGAGGTAACTGTTATAGAACCCAGCTTTATGTAGAAAATAAAAATAATTCCACCTGTGGATATCTGTGAACTGGAAGTTAAAAGTGGACAGCATTCAAAATCAAAACATGTAGAAATGAATTGTAACTGTATCTTATATTGAGCTGCTTATCTTAGGACTTCAATGAAAAGGAATACTGGATTTTATCAATAAGGCAAATTAAAATACTAGACTTTTATTTTACTCAAGTGAATGAGTAAATTTAACATGTATTTTTTTCCTTTCTTAGTGTTTTCCCACATGTACAGGGTTTCCATTTAATATGGCCTATTATCTAAAATGATTTACAATGAATGGAATATTTTTTTCAATTAAATGGGATAGATTGTTAGGACTACCAGTTACTGAAAATAATGATGAATTCATAATTTCACTACTAACTGATTCCAGACATCCCCCGCCCCCCAAAAAGTTTTTTTTTGTTCAGTTGTTAAGCCATGTCTCACTCTTCATGACCCCATGGACTTATACCACATCAGATTCCCCTGTCCTCCACTGTCTTCTGGAGTTTGCCCAAATTCATGTTCATTATATCAGTGACACTAACCATCTCATTCTCTGTCAACCCCTTCTTCTTTTGCCTTCAGTCCTTCCCAGCATTAGGGTACATTCCAGTGAGTCCTTTCTTCTCATTTGGTGGCCATTTGAGCTTTGGGTTCAGGTTCAGGCTAGTGTTCTTTGTTTATGCCTTGACTCTAAATAGTTAACTTTATGTGAAAAAAATGTTCCTATTCTTAGTAGGAAAGAAATTGAGTGAATTGGCAAGGACTAAGTATTTCACTACTTTGGATGCCTCGTATGGATTTTGGCTGATGCGTCTCACAAAACTCAACGCACGATTATGCACTTCTAATATATCTTTGGGGAGATACTTTTTACTTTGCTATTGGGTTTTGAAGTTCATTAAAAAAAATTCTATGAAACTGCAAAGAATTGTGGAGGGCACCAAAAATGGAAGAGTGAGATGGGTAGTCTCTAAATTTGTTAAATAAAATGCAATTTACAGGACCAAGTAATCCTTGCTTCAGATAGTGGCTTGAGAGTAGTTCCCCTCAGAGATGGACATCAGGAACACTAAAGAATTTTTCCACCACTTTTCCAACCCAATGCCTCATTCTATAAGGTTTTTTCTCAGAGCAGGCACTGAAGATAAAGGCAGTGGAAAATAATAGTTTTGACAGTGTATCCACTTCAGGGAGAACATAAACAGAAACTTTCATTCCTCTAGAACAGACATGTCAAACACAAGGCCCGGGGGCCGGATCCGGCCCGCGAAGTGGTTTCATGTGGCCCATGAAGCCATCCTGGAAACAGTGAGGGAACGGCCCCCACTGCCTTGGCCCTGGCCCAGAGACCCTCCTTCTGCCAGAGACCCTCAGATCTGTCCCACTCCTGCCCAGGCCCCCATAGGCACCCTTGATGCGAACGATGTAGAGCTGGCCACGCCCACCCAGTAGGCCACGCCCACCCTGGCCACACCCACCCGGCCCCCTGAGGGCAACCGCAGTGCTGATGTGGCCCTCAATGAAATTGAGTTTGACACCCCTGCTCTAGAAAAAGGTCTTGCTGCAAGTCTTAAACACAGACAAGTTTAATTTCTAAATATAAATAGATGATATATTATTATGGCAAAACCTTTTTCAGTCTGCTTCCTTTTGGTTCAAGTTTGTAAAAGACAGCCTATAACATTTGTCTAAAATGGTATAGAGTTTCCTGCTTGAGCAGGGGGTTGGACTAGAAGACCTATAGGGTCTTTTTCAATTCCTAATCTATTAACATAATGAGAAAATAATTAGGTAGACTTTTGAAAATAAGACGTTGTGCTATTGGTTGAAACCAATGGGAGGATGATGGTAGCATAGACAAACTTCTGGCAGACGTGTTTCAGACCTTGCCTGAGAACATTTAGATATGATAATTAAAAACAGCATAGATTCAGTTATTTTAGCAAAAGAGGTAATACCTCTCAATGGGGCATTATAAAAGTATTGTCGAAAAATTAACAAAAGCAATGGAAATAAAGCACACATTTTAGTTTAGCATACCCCCCCGCTCTGGCTTCCATTTTCTACAAAAGCAGAATAATATATTCTTCATTTTGTTCAGTAGACTACATCGAACCTGACATGCCTTCTATTGAGATAAAAGGAAAGCAGCAGAGACTTTTTCCCAGAGAGGTCCTATCATCCACAGATGGCCATAATGAAGTCATGGCGGACGAAGCTGCCGGTGGAGCCATCCGAACAATCTGGCCCACCAAAATGACGCAATGCGAAGAAGCCGTCCACCACGAGACGCAGAACTCACCGAGGACTCAGAAGAAGACGCCAAAGTTGACAAGTTGCACAGACAACCCGACCAGCAGCTCCACAGCAGCAAGCAGCAAGAGACTACTCACAAGGCAGATCTCTTGCCTAGATGTCCAGGTTGTGGCAGCCGCCACCAATGCTCGGACTGCAGGTTCCAGACAGCCACGTGCTGGGCCTGCGGGAAAACTGGCCACATCGCATCTGTTTGCAGAGGTCGCCAGAAGGACCGGCCATCGAATCGCCAGTCGGAAGATCTGACCAGGAGAGGTACCGGGGCCCCGGGGCCATTCAGTGTGGGGTTTTGCTCAAGCTGTAGAAGTGTCTGCCGTACCGGGGCCCGACGCCCCCTTAAACACAAGTATAGACTTCAGGTGAAGCTGCAAGGGGTCCCCTGTAAGATGGAGCTGGACACAGGCTCCGCCGTTTCCATTATTTCTCTGGACACATTTAATTTTGTGTGAAGTCGCAGTAGAAGATGGGCCAAGCTGAGGCCCTCTGATATACTTTTAATAGATTTTCAGAATGCAAAGGTCGCAGTCAAGGGTGAAGCCACCTTGCCATTAAATTTAAGGGGTTTTCAGGGCACCTGGATGTTGTCATAGTAGGGGGCCAGAGAACGAACCTAATTGGGCTCGATTGGTTTGATGCACCAGGCATCCAAGTAACCGGTATCAACCGGACACAAGTCGCGAGACTAGCGTCAGTTTGCGAGGACTTCGCAGATGTATTTGATTCAGCCCTAGGAACTTACACGGGCCCGCCAATAGCATTCAAACTAGACCCAAACGTGTTCCCATCAGGATAAAGCCTCGCAGGGTCCCCTTTGCCCTCAAGCACAAAATAGACACAGAAGTAGACAAGCTTGTGGAACAGGGCATTTTGCAACCAGTAGATGGTGGGGAGTGGGAAACTCCTATTGTAACACCACTTAAAGCCAACGGGGAAGTCAGAATATGCACAGATTATAAATGCACAATTAACCTGGCCCTTAAATAGCATGCATACCCAGTCCCCGTGGTGAGCCACATCCTGGCATCTTTGCAGGGTGGCTCCACTTTTGCGAAATTAGATTTGGCACAGGCCTATCAGCAACTACCTGTTGATGAGGCCATGGCTGCAGCACAGACAATTGTGACCCACAGGGGGGCTTTCAGAGTAAAGCGCTTGCAATTTGGAGTCAGTGTAGCCCTGGGCATTTTTCAGGGAATCATGGAACGCACACTCAAGGGCATTCCAGGGGTTTGCCCCTATTTTGACCACGTGCTTATTGCTGGAGAATCCACAGAGGTGCTAGCAAGGAGGCTCAGAGCCGTCCTGCAGAGGCTGCGTGAAGCAGGCCTCAAACTAAAAAAAAGCAAATGCAGTATTGGGGTTCCCTCAACTGAATTTTTGGGGTTTTGCATTGATGCTAATGGCATCCACCCAGCTGAGTCCAAAGTGAAGGCCATTCAGATGGCACCTAGCCCTAAAACAAAAGGAGAGCTGCAAGCATTCTTGGGCCTCCTCAACTTCTACCATGGGTTCCTTCCTAACAAAGCCACAGTGGCAGAGCCGCTTCACAGGCTCTTAGATAAAAAAGCTTTTTGGAAGTGAAAAAAGTTTTCAGGACCTGAAGGCACTTCTCTCGGTCAGTTCCACTATCACTCATTTCAGGGAGTCTAAACCAGTCTGTTTAGCATGTGACACATCCCCATACAGGGTGGGTGCAGTCTTGAGTCACTTAGAGAAAGATGGAACCCAAGTTCCCATTGCATTTTATTCGAGGACACTGTCTTCTGCTGAGCATAACTATGCTCAAATTGACAAAGAGGCATTGGCTATGGTAGCTGGAGTTAAAAAAATTCCACGACTACTTATATGGCAGGGACTTCACGGTCTTCACAGACCACAAACCGCTACTGGGGTTATTCACCACAGACAAACAGACACCCCATATATTAGCCCCTAGAATGCTGAGATGGTCTATTTTTTTATCAGTGTACACGTTTCACAAACCCGGCAAAGAAATGGGCCATGCAGATGGCCTGAGTAGGTTTCCACTGCCACAAATCTAACCAGATCCAGCCCCAGCAGCCCGCATATTGTCCATTCAGGACTTGCCAGAGTTTACCCTCCATGCAGGGGACATATCTGCAGAAACAGCAGCTGATAAAACACTAAGTAGAGTGATCTCTTGGGTGCACACAGGCTGGCTGGATAAAAGCCCAGGGCCTGAAGTTCAGAGTTATTTTACTAGAAGACACGAGCTATCAGCTCACAAGGGTTGCATCCTATGGGGGAACAGGGTCATAGTCCCCACCTCACTAAGAGACAGGGTCTTACAGTCACTGCATGAAGGTCATCCGGGTATTGTCCATATGAAAGCTTTAGCTAGAAGCTACTTATGGTGGCCAGGTTTAGACAAGGCCATTGAAGCCCAGGTGCATGGATGTTACACATGCCAACAATCAAGGCCTGAAATGCCGCACGCTCCAGTTCACAGGTGGGAGGAGACTCACACTCCCTGGTCTAGAATTCACATAGACTTCACTGGAACCTTTCAGGGACAGCTCTTCCTTATAGTGGTCGACAGCCACTCTAAATGGCTTGAAGTAATTCCAGTTGCTAACGTGACTACTGCCAGGACCATCCAGGTGCTTAGAAAACTCTTTGCCACACATGGGCTGCCAGACGTCATAGTATCCGACAATGGAGCCCAATTTACAGCGGCAGAATTTCAGGCATTCCTGAGAGCAAACGTCATCAGGCACACAATGTCAGCCCCATTTCACCCTTCTTCTAATGGTCAAGCCAAACACATGGTCCGGACCACAAAAGAATCACTGAATTGTATAGTGACTGGGGACTGGCATCACAGATCGGCAGATTTTTTACTTGCCAGCATTCCATGCCCTGCACAGCTACAGGGAAAAGCCAAGCAGAGCTGCGTTGGGGGAGGCGACTGATCATGAAACTGGACAGGCTGAAACAAGATAGGGTGGCAGCAGAAGCTTCGCACCCAAAACCCCCTAGGGGGCTGCAAGTGGGCGATGGGGTGTGGGCCAGGAACTATGGGCATGGGAATTTGTGGGTGCCTGGAAAAATTACTAAAACATCAGGCCCCCTCTCTTACAAAGTGGGGCTGGAGGGCAGGCAAGTTGTCCGGCGTCACATCGATCAGTGTAGGAAGCGTTTCCCAGAATGGCCACAAAGTGAGGACTTTGTCACAAGTCCTTACCAAGGTCCACAAACCGGCAGCCAAGCCAGCCCATGCATAGACTCTGAAGGCTTACACAGCCCAAGCAATGAGGAGTTGGTCATAGAGGAGGGGAGCCTGGATGTGCAACGAGGGTCCCCTGATGGGGAAAGCCAACCTGATGGCTATAGCCGCTGTGCTAACTCTGCTGAACAAACTGACTCTGGGGCGGGCCAACCTGGAAAGGCCAGCCAGAGAACACTGAGCCACTCTGAATCACTTGAACTAAGAGACACTGGTCTACCCAGCCCGGTGGGCAAGCTGGTAGGCCAGGACGTGCCTGGGTGCCCCAGGCATTCCACAAGGCCACGCAAACCTCCTGCTTATCTGCAAGATTTTGTTCTGAAATAATAAAGCTATAATGTTGTATGTACCCTTTTATTTAATGCTGACCTACAAGATTGTAATGGACAATGGAGCTATAACGTGTAAGTACTTATTTATGCTGCTAAGTGGAACCTATTCATACCAGTATTAAGTCCTTGTAAAGTGTATTGCTGTAATTACTTTCTATTGTTGCTATAATGTTGTTCGTTCTAAGGGGGGAGGGGTGTAATGTTAACACCACGTGGTAACGGCTGGTTCGTTCTAAGGGGGGAGGGGCTTGCTTGTTAACACCATGTGGTAACGGCTGGTAGGCTGCTGGAGCAGGGAGCTAGCTAATGGCTCCCAGCATCTCAGACAACCCGTCTCCAGCGCTCCTATTGGTTGCCCCTAGGCAGCAATAGGTTGCTTCAAACCTATTGGCCGCCACCTAGGGGCCAGGGTATAAATTGCTGCATCTGCAGCCCTGTTCTCTAGTTCAGATCCTGCAAGCAATAAACCATGATCTTTGCTGAACTCACTCGCCTCGTCTTCATTCCTGCGCAACAAACCCAGTACACAACAGGGAGTATTTGAGATTTAAAGATAAAAAATAAATATATAAATATTCCAGGTTCATTCAATTATCTTCATTTTCTCTCTGTGTTTCCTTTCCTCTGTGTTTCCTTTTCCAAATCTTTTAGTATTCTTTTTTTTTTACTGTGACTCGGTATAATGTTTTATTTTTATTTATTTTTACTGCGACCCCAAAGTTGGTCCTACAGCTTAGCTCTCATTGTTAGATCAATACTGGATTGTTCCCTTTTAATATATATTTAGGTATTTTGTTTATTATTTAGAAGCAAATATAATATAACATTAAAATTGTATTGACAATTTGAGATTGCCTGCACATCTGATCAATGCTCTTCTACCTGTCTTCCTTCTTTTTTTTATTGAAAAGTTTTATCATACATTTTATCTTTAACAATCCCCCCTAGCCCTCCCCTATCCCTCCCTCCCTACCCCTCCCCCCCTCCCCCCCCCCGACTTCCCAGAGCTAAGTACAAGGTATAAAAAACCAAAAAAAACCAATCGTAGACATTCATATGCTAACAACCATAAACTCTGAAATCCATCTCTCTCTAGCTCATATAGGGTAATTACAAACACTATTAATATAAGATATATAAAAAAAAGGAAAAGAGAAAAAAAGAGGAGAAAAAAAAAGGAAGACTTATTCAAATGCTACATGAAACTTCTTAGTCCCATATTTGTTCTGGATATACTCAATCCATTTTCTCCACTCCATAACATAACGTTCTTGCGAGTGATCTTTCAAATAAGCCGAGATCTTTGCCATCTCTGCCAGGTCAGAAACCTTTAAAGTCCATTCTTCTACAGTCGGCAGTTCCTCCTTCTTCCAATATTGGCCTATTAAGAGTCTTGCTGCCGTAATTAAATTCAACATCAGCTTAGTGTCCACAACCGTAGCATCTGTAATTATACCCAACAAAAAAAGTTGCGGACAAAACTTTATCCTTTGCTTGAAAATCTTCTGCATATTCCACCAAATTTTTATCCAAAAGGCCTTAACCTTTTTACAAGTCCACCATATATGAAAATATGTTGCATCTTCTTCACCACACCTCCAGCATTTAGGCTGATAGTTCGGATACATACTTGCCAGCTTTTTAGGATCTAAATGCCATCTGTAAAACATTTTATAAAAAATTTCTCTTAAATTTTGAGCTTGTGTGAATTTTACGTTCCTCACCCAAATCCTTTCCCATGTGTCCATTGTAATAACTTCTTGGATATTTTGGGCCCATTTAATCATACAATCCTTAACGAGTTCTGTTTCTGAGTCAATTTCTATCAAGGCAAGATATATCCATTTAATATGTGCTGGACCCTGATTTCTGATTTGCTTTATCAGATTTTCATCAGTCAATGTAAAACCATTTTTCTGATCTTCTTTCCACCTGGCCCATAGCTGAGTATATTGAAACCAAGTCTGAACAATCTTCTCATCTCGCAAGAGACTATATGGTTTCAAACACCAGACATTTCTTTCCAAGCTTAGAATCTCCTTGTACGTAGTCACATCGTGTTTGAAACCAGCATGTATATTTTCTATTGCGTGTTTTGGGATTGCCCACAATGGTATCTTACAATCTAATTTATGTCTGTACTTCTTCCAAACCCTCAACAATGCCTGTCTTAAAATATGCACTCTAAAGACATTATCTACCTTCTTATCATACAACAAATATGCATGCCAGCCAAACAACAAGTCATGGCCCTCAAGATGTAATAATCTCTCTTGTGTCAAATTGATCCAATCACTTATTCCTGCTAAGGCAGCAGCTTCATAATATAATTTAAAATTAGGCATTTTAAGTCCACCTCTTTCACGAGTATCCTGTATTATCTTTAGTTTAACTCGTGGCCTTTTCCCTGCCCATACAAATTTATTGATACCGCGCTGCCATTCCTCCAAGTTAGAATCTTTCTTAAGAACCGGTATCATTTGAAATAAAAATAAGAATTTAGGCAGGACATTCATTTTCACTGCTGCGATTCGCCCCAACAAAGACAATTGCAATTTTTCCCAACTCTCCATTTCTTTTTGAATTTCCCCCCATAATTTTTCATAGTTATTTTTATATAACTTTGTATTAGAGGGCGACAAAAGCACCCCCAAATATTTAACCCTTTTAACAATCTCAAATCCAGTTAATCCTTCTAAGAGAGCCTTTTGCGAAGCTGTCATATTTTTGGCCAGAATTTTAGTTTTTTGTGTATTAACTTTAAATCCAGAAACCTTCCCATATTGTATTATTATCTCCATCAGGTCCACAACAGAGTTCTCCGGCTGGGTCACTGTAACAACCAGATCATCTGCGAACGCTCTCAATCTATAATCCTGATCTCTAATTTGTATACCCTTAATTTTTTCCGAATTCCGTATTTTAACCAACAATATCTCCAATGTTAGTACAAATAACAAGGGCGATAACGGACACCCTTGCCTTGTGCCCTTCTCAATATTACATGCTTCTGTCAGGCTATTATTAACTATTATTCGGGCAGTTTGTTTTTGATATAATGCCCTAATTGATTGCAAAAAATTATCCCCAAAATTAATTTTATCCAAGACTTTCATCAAAAATTGCCAATTCAATTGATCAAAAGCTTTTTCAGCATCTAAAAAAATTAGCGCCGCAGGGATCTGGTTATTCCTTTCCAAAAACTCTAACACATCAACTATATGCCTCACGTTATTTTTCATTTGCCTACCACTAATAAACCCCGTTTGGTCCCCATGAATCGTCTGTTGCAGAACTCTCATCAATCTATTAGCCAACACCTTAGCAAATATCTTGTAGTCTGTATTTAAAAGCGATATCGGTCTATAATTTTTAACTTGAGTAGCATCTTGGTCTTCCTTCGGAATCAAAGAAATAAAAGCAGTTCTCCAAGACGGAGGCACCTTTCCCCCCCTCTGAATTGTCTGGAACAGTTCCTTTAACGGTTTTATCATCTCTAATTGTAAATTTTTGTAATAAGCCGCAGTCAAACCATCCGTGCCTGGCGCTTTGTCCACCTTCAATTCCTTAATTGCTATAAGAATTTCTTCTTCTGTAATCAATTGATTAATCCCCTCTTTTTGTTCTTGCGTAAGAACCGGGATGCTAGCATTCTCCAAATATACATCAATATCTTTTTCATTAATCTTCTCCTTAGCATATAATTTAGAATAAAAGTCCAGAAAGGCCTCCTTAATAAGATCCTGTTGAAACACAACCCTTCCCTTATGCTCAATTTTATCTATATTAGAAGCCCTTTGCTTTTTCCTCAGTCTATAAGCTAACCATCTACCTGGTTTATTAGCATTGCAAAAGGTGTTGTGCCTGGCAAACCGCAAATTGGTTGCCACTTGGTCAGCCATTAATTTATCAAATTGTCCTTTTAATAGCTTAATAACCTCCTTAGTCTTCACATCCGCTGGATTCAAAATCAAAGCCTTTTCTTTTTCCTTAATTTCATTCTCCAATTCTTTCCTCCTGGCTTCCAAAATACGTCTATGTTTATTGTTCATATATATCAACACCCCTCTCATATAGGCCTTGCTAGCATCCCAAACCATGTCCATAGAAGTGTCTTTGTTCATGTTAATTTCAAAAAAATCCTTCATCCGCTGTTTACATTCTTCCACATTTCTCTGATTTCTAAACAAATTCTCATTTACGCGCCACGAGCGCCTATCTCTATTCTCCTTATTAATCTCTAGCCAGACTGGGCTGTGATCAGAAATAGTTCTTGCACATATCTTCACCTTTTTAATCCTTGAAAAAAAGTCATTAGTCAGCAAAATAAAATCGATCCTGGAGAAAGATTGATGTCTGTCAGAAAAAAAAGTATAATCCTTTTCATGCAAATGTATTTCACGCCAAATATCTCGCAGTTCCAAGTCATCCTTCATTTCGAAAAAGGATTTAGGCAGTCTAGCATGACTTGGAACGTGTTTAAAAGAACCAGCCTTATCCATCTGTACATCCAAAACACCATTCCAGTCCCCCATAAAAATAAACGATTTATAATCCAACTGAGTAAGCTTTGTGTGAAGTAGACTAAAAAAATCAGCTTGTTGTTGATTAGGAGCATATAATCCAACTAAAAGCGTCTTTTTACCTTCTAACAGCAACTCTATCATAACGTATCTTCCATGCTTATCTGCTTCAATTAAGTCCGCTGTTAAGGCACTTTTAACATAAACAACCACTCCATTTTTCTTATTCATTGCAGAAGCAACAAATTGCGTGCCCAACCTTAAGTTCAATAAATACTTTTGGTCCATAGCCCTAATATGCGTTTCTTGCAAACATATAACATCTATCTTGAATTGTTTTAAATATTGAAAAACTTTCTTCCTCTTCTGTGGTGAATTTAGTCCATTAACGTTCCAGGTTAAGAATTTAGTCGCCATGCATGTCATCCCAAAGCTGTTGGAGCACATCTTTGATAGGCTCTCCTTTAGGCCGTGCTCCTCCCACTGCTTGGCTGTAAGTACGTTTTGGAAGTTCCATAGACTTCTGCTGATCTTGTTCTTTTATTTTTTTTGCTCGTTTTAAAGCAGCACACGTCACCCTCTGCTCTCCAGGATCATCCAAAGAAGTTGTAGCTTGATCTCCTCCAGCACCATTCTCCTCTGTCTGTCCAGCTTCAGCCTCTTGAAGTTTTCCTTCTCCAGATCCCTTTGCAGCTTCCAGAAGTGATAGTGGGGTTGCTTTTAAAACATTGTTATAAAAATCCCGCACCTGTGTCACAGTGACCAGACGGTACCTTTTGCCTTCATGCATCGCCACCAATCCAACTGGAATCTCCCATCTGAACCTTATATCACGTTGTTTGAGCTCTTGCACAAGAAATGCATAATCTTTTCTTCTCCTTAAAATCTTTGGAGGAATTTCTTTTAAAACCAAAACTTCTTGGTCAGCAATCACAACTTTAGTATCATAGGCAGCTTGAATAACTTCATCTCTAGTTTCCCTCTTTGCAAAATATACCACCACATCTCTAGGTAACTTTCTCTGTCTAGCAATCCATGAGTTAACACGGAACACCTTATCCATGCCTCCCTTTATTTCAGATGCTGGCTGAGCCAATACTGCTTCCAGAGCTTCAGAAATCAGCTGCTTTAGATCTTCCTTGACATTTTCTTTTAAACCTCTGATTCTAACAGCATATTGCATCTGGTAATATTGAACTAGACACAGTTCTCTGTCCATTTTGTCTCTTAAATCTTCATTCTCCAATACCTTTGCTTCTAATATGGCATTCTTTTGAGTCAAGTCCTCCACTTTTTCATCCAGATCTTGCACACATTCAGCCACACTACGCACTGTAGACAAAATGTCTACCCTCATTGCACTGAACTTTTCCTCCATCCTCTCCTCCAATTTCTCCTCCATCTTTGCCAATTTATCACCCATTGATTCCAAAATTACCTGGGCATGTTTTTCAAGAGCATCTTGTAAGTCCTTTGATGTCAGTGCAGTGGGAGGAAGCAAAGCTTGCAATGATGTCTGTTGCACCGGAGAAGTTCCAGCACTCCGAAGAGTTTTTGGGGGAGGTTTAGCCGCCATCTTTTTACTTTCACTTGTGACGCACTTTCACTTTAAGTTTATAAAGTCCATTAAGCTAGAGAGCAAAAATAAAAGTCCTCTTCACCTTATCCTCCTGTACCGCTCTGCCTGCTCCTTTTATTCCATGGTCTTTCCTTCTGGCAGGGGTGGTCGCAAACGCCTGGCTCCTCTCCAGAAATCACGGAGCGGAGACGCTGAACAGCTGGGAGCAACCCAGGCTACGGGGGAGTTCAATCCTTCAGCCGCCCAAGCTTTAAGCTCAGGCGGCCCCGGAGAACTCAACCCCTACCTGGGGCCTCTCCCCCTCCTCTTCTCCCGAGGAGGGGGCTTCAAATTCACCCAAACAGCTGATCGGCGCTGTTTCGGGTGAAAACAACACAGCTGAGCCGCGGGCAGCCCGAAAAGGCTGTCTCCGGCGCCGCGCCGCCACCGGAAGTCCACCTGTCTTCCTTCTTTAATGCTGTTTATTATAGGTACATTACAGCATGACTTCCCAGAACCATTACTACAAACTGAGCACCTAGTCCATAGAAATGCCTATATCGTGCCAAACTATTGTTTAATTTGGCTTCTTTTAAAAATGAAATATTTTTATGCATTTGCATTGGCCTTCCTGGTGTAAATAAAATGTATTCTTTGATTGGCACGCAACACAGTTTCAGAACGTCTGCTATGGCCTAAGTCAGGCATGTTCAAGCTGTGGCCTGCAGGCCACATATAGTCCTGAACAACTAATAATGCAGCCCCATAAGATCATAAATTTTTAATAGTATTATGTGATTTATATATATTAAGTACATTATATATTTTATATGCAGCTCACTCAAAGTGACCCAGGCAAGCCAGAAGTTTGGACACCCATGACCTAAGTCATTCTGCCATTTTAAAAATAAAGAATGATGCAGAAATATTATATCATTCCTTAATAAAGCTATAGTATACTGAAAAAGGTGGGGGGGGGTTTCCTCGAAGAACTTGTATTATATCCAATGTAGTTTCTCTGTGGACCACTGCTGGATTACCAACTGCTTCTAACTGACATGTCAAACATAAATTTACAAATGTCCTACTGTAATAAGCTTTCTTTTGTCCTTGTTTCTGCAATAATATTAAAAGCTCATTCTCTACATTCACTTTGGGCTCATATTCTTTTGCCAAAACATAAATTCCCTATACTATATTCTTATTGCATATGGCCAAACAGCCATCTAGTCCGGTGTTCTAAGGTAAAGATTTAGCATATGTTACTTAGGATTAATGATATAGCTTGAATATTAATAGTCAATAATAAAACCCTTCACAAATGTTCATAATTTCTTTTCAAATTAACGGTCATCATATCTGATGGCAACAAATAGTTATGAATTATGGTGAGTCAACAAGGGGAAAAAAAATCTGTGTTTACATTTTGTACATCAGCCAGTTTGGTGTATTGTTTAGGTAATATGCTAGAATCCTGAGATTCTAATTCCATTTTAGGTACAAAGCCAGCTGGACTTTGTGCCTGTCACTTTCTCAAACCCCTAAAAAGGAGCTAATAACAAACCACTTCTGAAATTTTGCCAAGAAAAATGCAAGGACTTGTCTAGGCAATTGCCAGAAGTCAATACTGACTCAAAGGGACACAGATAAATGCCCCTTCCAATGATTTTTCCGTACCTGGTCTTCTCTGCCTTCATGCTTAATGAAAGATCTCCAAACTATTTTGATGTTTGAATTCTGTAAAATGGCTTGCACTCACAACCTGTGGATATCATTCTGTAAGCCACTCACAGTCGGTACAACAATACATACAAATGTAATAAATAAATAAATAAATAAATACTTGGCATGCGTAAATAAGCAACATAAAATCAAATACAATAAAAATAGAGACCATGTGGAAAACACAGTGTATATGTGTGTGTTTCACACAACACTGCTTAATTACTCTTAAACCTTAACTTGTTAAAATTCCTGTCTAATATTTTTAGGTTATTGGGTTAGCAAATTCTTTAGATTTGTTCATGTGGAGCAAAGCCAACTTTTCTTTGCAGTAAAGCCCCAAGACTGAATAATGCTGCTTGAGGTTCTCCACGTAGGCCTGAGGAATGTGAACTTAAATACACACTCTCCTGTGCGGGGTGATGTAGAGAGACCATTCATATTTGTGGAATATTTACAATGTGCAGCTTTGTGAATATTATGTCTTGCTTGGCTGCAATCCGTTTTCACATATTCCACAGTAGTATATGGAAGAGGAGAAAGGAAGAAAGCTTGGAGAAAATATTACAGTCATATGTGCAAACAAGCCCATTTATTGCTACCAATAGCCAGGTTTCTCCAGAATCCTTCATGATCTTCTGTGACAAGGTAACTGTTTTCCTGTTGGTTCCCAGCTGTGTGTTTCTTGTCACTTTCAAAAATGTCAAGTACAAAAGAGCCAAGCAGGTGGTCATTTGAAAACATAGTGAGCTGGCAATTTTAGGTAGGTGGGGACTAAATTTGGAGTGGAAACACACAACTCCTGAGCCTCTCTCAGTGAATAGCTGCCGTTGTTTTCTGCTGCCTTAGCACACAGCTTCGGGACCATCTCCAGCCAATCAGCCCTCTGGTATTGAATTATAACAACATTAGCCTTCCCCCCCCCTTTTTTCCTTTTTTTTGCTGCTGCTGCTGTTGCATGGCTGAAGAGGGTGGGGGTGGGGATGGGGGTGCTGGATCAACTTTTGGAGCCAGGCAGGCCTGCCAACAATAATTTGCCTTTTCCCAGAGGGCTTAGGAAGGTTGGAGCAGGTTCCAAGTTCCTCCTAAACTGGCTGTTCAATTTCGTTTTTCTACCGGAGGGCTTGAAAAGGGTTATAGAAAGGCAGATAAATACATGTCTTGTTGCAAGCTTCCCTGACAAACTGAGCCCTCAACAGCGGTGATCTCATTTCTGTGTCATTATTAGTGAGGCCAGATTTTTTTTTCATTCACAGGTCATTGAACATGAACCAAAATAAGCAAAGTTTGCTTTATTCGGAGCGCTTTTTAGCACACATACACATGTTACACTTTGTAGAAGAATTCGTTCAGAGAAACTGTTTCTTCTTTCTCAGTTTATCTTTTCCTTGTGTGCAAATCAATCAACTGTAAGAATTCAACTTCTTGCTTATGCCTTGAATAAAGGATTATTCCATAAGCATAGCAGGGGCCTTTCTATTTTACATACAGTATACACTCAACCCCCCACACACACACACACACAAACACAGCATTGTAAAGAAGAATTATTTTTATGATTTAGAAGAACTAAAATTTGAAACATTGAGTACAGATAGTTGACTTACAGCCACAACTGAGCCCAAACTTTCTGTTGCTAAGCAAGACATTTGTTAAGTGAGTTTTGCCCCAATTTATGAGTTTTTCTGCCACAGTTGCTAAGTGAATCACTGCAGTTCTTAACCAGTAACCTGGTTGTTAAGTGAATCTGGTCTCCCCATTGACTTTGCTTTGTCACCTTGTTGCAAAAGGTGATCACATGATCCTAGAACACTGCAATTGTCATAAATGTGGGTCAGTTGCCAAGTGCCTGAATTTTGATCACATGACCATGGGGATGCTGCAATGGTCGTAAGTGTGAAAAACTTAATTCACTTTCTTCAGTGCTGTTGTAACTTTGAACAGTCACTAAATGAACTGTCGTAAGTCAAGGACTACCTGTATTCCTGCAAATCCCCAAAGGTGCTGAAAGTTGAAGTTTAGGCTTTCTGTGAGCTTATCTACGTTTTGCAGGCGTTTTAAGGTTTCACAGTGGGGTAACATCACTAACTTCTGGGCATGAGGAGAACTCAGGTGGGTAACATCACTAGCTGTTTTCCTGTTAAAGAAATTGGGCACTGGATCTAATACAGTACTGTGGTAATACTTTTGACTGACTCTATTCAGTTTAATATAAAGATTTTCCAAAAGCTATACTACAACAGAGATAGGACAGGACATTTCAGTTGTGGTACCATAAGTTTATATCCAAAACATCTAGCAGGCAACAGGTTGCCTACTCATTTTCTTCTATTCTGAATCAGTTTTCAATTATATCCTGAATTCTTGACATTTTGGTTCCTTACAGTAGGACATTTGCTTATGGTTTCATATCAAAGTGATTCTTACTTTGGCAGGCTTTTTTCCACAGCACAGAACAGGTATGAAGGAAGGCAACTGTACTCTTAGTTGACTCCTGTGAAATCCATTCCATTAGGATACAGAGCAGAGGAACCTGAAGACAGCTAAGGATAACATCTGCTAAGAGCTGAGATGCTTTGACCAAAAATTGTATTGTAATGTAATTTCTTGCCCAAAGTGCATTTTTGAGTGCATGTTTTGAGCTGAGAAATGTATGGTTAAAAAAAAGGAGTGCAATATTTGCAAATAGTTTTTGGTTGCTTTCAAGGAGATTTTTAATATATACTACTTTAGCATTTATTGTCAAGGGGAAAAAAATCTGTCTATGTGGTGGCCAAGAGTCAACAATGACTTGATGGCACATAATCAATGAATCAGCTTCAATATTTTATAGCTATTTCCTCATTAGTGCCTTTGTTTTCTTCTTTTGTAAGCAGGAATAATCCAGTAATTCACTGCTGCAAGCTTGAGGTAGAGTGTGGTGGGGTACTGGCTTCAGTATTTTCAGAATTGCTCATAATATTATCCTCTGCTCAGCTATGAAATGCTATGCCCCAGTTCTGATCATTCATGCCCATTTCAAACACCTGCATATATAGCTTTTAAAAAAGACTATATCAACATGTAAGAATACTACAAATTTGTCAGCTTTCCAGTCCACAGAGGAAGAGACCATAACCAGCATGTGGTCAATCAATCTGAAAACAAGTTTTTTTTTTAAAAAAAATTGTTAAAAATGGTCTTGTATTTCTTTACAACAAGACTGATTGTATAGAGGGAGGGGGGAAACATTGAAAAAAGCAATCACAATCCTTCTTGTAGTTAATGCCTAAAGTATGCTTCTCTAGGGATACTTCTTTTGCACACTAATCTGCCTGAGCTGATCTCATGAACATGTGATTAAAGATCTCATTGCAAATCACCCCTTCTTTCATTGGCTGCAACATGGGAATACTCCTATTAGGACATTACGAGAAGACAATTGAGCAACGGATGCTGAACAGCTTGAGCATTTTGAAATTCTGGAAATCTGTTTCTTTTCTTTTCTTCCCCTTCTTTCTGTTTTTTTAATAAATAGTAATTTATAAAAATGAATTATTACCAGTGTACATACTCAAACTACCACCCCATTTGGGGAATTAAACAATAGAAGAGGAATCCAAGAACTTGTCTGTTGGGAATCTCTACCTATTTCTACCTATCTTTTTTTAACAATTACAGAAATGGTGTGGGTACCTCACTAAAATGCTGCAAGTGGAAAAATGCTAAAAGAGGAACCCTCAAAGCATCAAAAAATGATTTATTGATTTATTTATTTATTTATTTATTTATTTATTTATTTATTTATTTATTTATTTATTTATTTATTTATTGTTACTTTTCTTAATGAATGAAAGGAAGCAAGCTTCAGGGAATTTGGAAAACTGCCCATTAGCAATGACCATTTCATTAGTTACATGAGAAACAATACGAACCATGGAAGACATTATGTACATATGAATCAAAGAAGTCTTGGATAAGGGAATAGAAAGTATATGGGGTTGATAATTTTATGTTGGAGACCTTTTCTTCAGAAGCCATAAGAAATGGGAGCCATGAAAGAATATGATCTAAGGCAAATAATTGCAAAGGGACAAAACAAACTGATCCTACCATTTCCGACATCATTGTAATGTAAGGTGTCCCAAATCATCTGCAATAATAAAAGAATTGTTTGTACCATTTCATGAGTATGGTAGGAAAAGAAGAATCTAGAATGTAGCAAAAATGTGATAAGATTAAGATTGTAGAAAGATAAATTAAAAATATGAAATATAAATTTGATTTGATATATTTGATCAAGCAGAATAAAGTGACTCTAGAGAGCACACATGACTTATTTTATGCTATTGGACCCTTCCAATATTTCTATTTTATCTGTCAGACTATATTTAGTAATCCCAGGTGAAGATTCATAGCAATTAGTGATCTGATAATGGTGCCCAATTTAGGTCTAACAATGCACTTCTTCTTAGTCCCCACTTTGGGCAGATTAATGTGGACCAAGGTATTCAATGTATAAATCACACAACACACAATATGCTTCGAGGCAGAACTTCCCATGGGACCTGATGACTTTGCTTTCTACTTTTTGTACATGTATGGTATCATTGATCCTATACATAGCAAAAGTCATGAGACAAAGTTCATTACAGAACTGAAAGACATTTATTACTTTTTCAGTGACAACCTCATAAAAAGAATTATAAATAAGAAAGTAAAATAAAGAAATAATGGAAAATATAGAAGTTCGCAAGCTTGGTACTATATACCAACCTATAAATTTTAAACCTCAAGATTTAATAATATAATATATAATCCCAAACCACCTTATGCATATTCTCAACCACTTTAGAGCACAGCTAGGGGAGGAAGGGAAAAAGAAGATGTTACCTTCATCCCTCTTGGTTTGAGTTGGTGATTTTTCTGTGAGAACTTACGTCACTTTATCAGCCTTGCTGTAGGAATAAAGGTAAAGGTTCCTCCGCACATGCGTGCTAGTCGTTTCCAACTCTAGGGGGCGGTGCTCATCTCCATTTCAAAGCCGAAGAGCCAGCGCTTGTCCGAGGACGTCTCCGTGGTCATGTGGCCGGCATGACTAGACGCCAAAGGTGCACGGAACGCTGTTACCTTCCCACCATAGTGGTCCCTATTTTTCTACTTGCATTTTTTAGGTGCTTTCGAACTGCTAGGTTGGCAGAATACTCCCTGTTAATCAGGAATAACTCTGAAAAATGTCTTTGGGACATTACCATAAGGATAGCTCAAATGCTATTCACCTTTTTTGAATTTGTGGTTTCAGCCATTTGATGCCTTCAGGGCTTCTCCCTGAATTTCTTCCATCCCTAATTTAGGGCTTTACCTGTCAATGCTGCTAACATCAAATGTTCTTGCTTTGACAATATATGGAGATGCAGCCTTTTTCTTTAACTTGTGTGTTACTCTTAGAGTTAGAATTAGATGATACTGGGGGGGGAAGGAAGAATGTGTATGGGAATTAGTTAGACATAACAATATCATAGTAGTGTATGATTCAAGGCTGTTTGAAATAAAAGATGGTAAGAAATGGCGGGTTGGAGAACTGGAGGGAAAGCCTGCATTTCAAACTAATTGGAGAATATGATTTATAACTGTTAATTAGAAAAGGGAATTGTGCTTGATACTATGTGCTAAGGGGAGGGGAATTCAGTTTTTGGCTTCGACCATGTACATGCTGATGCCATGCTACTCGAATAAAGATTCTTTAAGGTAAACAATGCCTTGAAGTTCTTTGAAGGATTTTACCTGTCAGAACCATGACATAAGCCAAAATCTGAAAACTTTCCAAGCTATCTAGGGGTCCTGAGCCCCAGTCGCTGTCCCTAAACTTGAGGGATAAGCTGATGAAGATACAGGGAAGATTTCATCAGGGAGAAAGAGGAATTGCCTGAAGCCAGCACCCTGGCAGCAGCTGCTACCCCAGAGGGGGAAGCGAAAACCAGCAAGCCGGTGGAGAAGGAGCTTTTGCAGGCCTCCCAGCTGGGGGCAAAACCCAAGCAGCTAGGGGAGCTGATCTGGTTGTCAGATTGCACCCAGCCCAGCGGAGACTACAGACGCCTTGAGACAGCCTTGCCAACCTCAAGGGCTTCAAAGGCAGGTGAGGTTGAGCTACCATGAAGGGATTCCCATATATTGCATTTCCCAGACTGGTGGAGAGCTACCAGATCAGCCGCCACTGAGGACTCAGGTGAGTCGCAGCTCATAGTCAGTCAGTGGAAAAATTGATGGAAAGATTTGAAGAGCTAGAAATGAGAAGCGGAGAACACCTTCAGCTGAGAGAAGCCCCCAGCCCCTCCTTTGCAGATCAGACAGCCTTTTTGTAAGGGGGGCAAATGTCAATGCTGTTAACATCGAATGTTCTTGCTTTGATAACATATGGAGATGCAGCCTTTTTCTTTAACTTGTGTGTTAGTGTTAGAGTTAGAAATAGATGATACTGGGGGGAAGGAGGAAGAATGTGTATTGGAATTAGACATAACAATTCGTAGTAGTATATGAGAAATAAGAGATGATAATAAATGGTGGTTGGAGAACTGGAGGGAAAGCCTGCATTTCAAACTAATTGGAGAATGTGATTTATGACTGTTAATTAGAGGAGGGAATTGTGCTTGTTACTATGTGCTAAGGGGAGGGGAATTCAGATTTTGGCTTCGACCATGTATGTGCCGATGCCATGCTACTCGAATAAAGATTCTTTAAGGTAAACAATGCCTCAAAGTTCTTTGAAGAGTTTCATCTGTCAGAACCATGACATTACCCATTAATGGTTTATAATTAGTAAATTGCCCATGAATTGTTATAAAATCAGGAACAATCTACATCCATCTGGTTATATCTGGTTCTTTGAGTGAGGGTAGTTTCCCCACCGTCTTGAAAGAGGCGGTGGTGAGGCCTCTCCTCAAGAAGCCTGCCTTGGACCCAGCTGTGTTGAACAACTTTCGTCCGGTCTCCAACCTTCGCTTTCTTGCGAAGGTTGTTGAGAGTGTGGTGGCGCATCAGCTCCCTCTGGTCCTGGATGAAGCGGATTATCTAGACCCGTACCAATCGGGTTTCAGGCCCGGGTACAGCACGGAGACGGCATTGGTCGCTCTGGTGAATGATCTCTGGAGGGCTTGGGACAGGGGATATTCCTCTGTCCTAGTCCTATTTTTTATAATGAGCATGCCCAAGATGGCGGACGTGCTCGGCTGAGCTCCGTGCGGAGCTCCGGCAATGTGGCGACCTTTGGGAGCCTCACAGGATTTTCCCCTGTGATGGACATGGGATGGGGGACGAGGTGAGCTTCTGGATTATCATCTTTTGGCCCCGTGAACGCCCCGCGAGCCCCGGAACACCCCGCGAGCCCCGCGAGCCCCGGACTCTCCGAGGTTTTCCATCTGAGCCCGGAAGAGTTGCTGGAGGCCCTAGAGGACGCGGAGGAGCTGAGTAGTTCCCCGTGTGCACGACCAGCTGTTTGTCGGACCGCGGGGGATCGGCGGATTCGGCAAATCTTAGCGGAGGAGGCGGCTGGAGTGCCGGGAAGATCTAGATATTTTTCGGAGCTCTGCTCTACGCAGCGCCGACCAGTGAATGTTGATGCCAGGGGAGTTTGAGAATTTTAAGAGCCTGACTAAGAACTCGTTGGAGCCGGGCGGAGGATTTTGGAGGCCTACGCTCCGCCGACCAGCTGATTGCCGGCCCCTGATGGACCAGCTGATTGTCGGCCAGCTGATTGTCGGCCCCAGCTGGAGTCTGCGGATCCTGGTGGTGTTCTGAAGCCTGCGGAACCCGGGACAACTTTCTAGAGCTTGGTGGTGTTCCGGAGCGCCTTTCAGCTGCTTGGGAGAGCCGCGTGTTGACTGACTAACTATGAATCGCGGCTTGGAGCAGCGTTGGCGTAGAAGTGTTCAAGTGGTGGAGATATTGCCTGGCTGGTGTCTGAGATGGCTGGCGGCGAGGAGAGTGGAGTACCGCGGCCTCTCTGGTATGGTGACCTGGCCTGGTGGGGGAATGCGGACGCTGATGCCTCGGACGTTAATGAGACATAATTTTAACCTCTGCGCCGCCAGAAACTGACTAGACCATGTTTTGTGGTTCGGTTGAACTACCATGGTCTTGGTTTCCCTTCCTGGCCGACTATTATCTGGTCCTCTTACAACATGACTTTGAACTGTAACCGGAGTTCTCCTACCATTCTGTATCTCTACAGGCTTATCAGCCCTGATGTATTCCGCTGACTCCCTCGCTCTAATTCCCTCTTCTCTCCTCCCCCCCCCTATAATTTTGGAAGGCCCGGGGTACAACCACTGTGGGAGAGTGGTTAAGTTTTTACATCTGCTGCCTCCCAGAGGTGAGAGCTCTGGGGGGTATTGCTCCCCCGGTTTGTATGTACCAGGTTGCCCCCCCGGCTTTGACCGCCGTGAGAGGGCGGGATTCGATTCGATCTGTTCCGGGATTTCCCAGCTCTAGTGGCAGTGGAGCTGGGCTGGCTCTCTGGTCATTTGCCTTCGATTTATTTATTTTGAGATCCTCCCATGTTGAGTTGATCTGGTCTGCCTTGCTGTTTTTTTGTTTGTCGGACTTGTTAAGATCATGCGTCTGACTTATTCGAGCACGACCTTATACGCTCTCAGGGGGGCCCCCCCATCCTGGGAGCGACCCGCCTTACTTTTTACACCTCCTCTTGATGAAGGGCCCGAGTGTTGGGACCCTGAGAGATGGCTGGGCATGGGTAGGGGCCTCCGATATAAGCCAAATAGGAGGCCCCTGGTTAGTTTTTTGGTTAAATTTTTTAGGAGGTTAGGGAGGGGGGTGGGAACTTCTTTTGGTTGTTCGGATATGGGGGGCAGTCCAGCAACCACTGTTCAGGCCAGGGCCGGGATTGATCGCGGAGGGGAGGAGCGGGGGTCGGTCGCCCCTGGGGCTCCAGGGCAAGTCGTGGGAATGCCTATTCCCACGACGTTAGGGAATGGCAGCAGGTGCAGGAACAGAGGGCCGTATCGATCTCAGGGAAGGCCTCTCCGCTACTTGCAAGCGGTGAGGCGTTCCGACCCTCTTGTTCTACCCCGAGGTCCCGGGAGTGAGGATGTGCAGCCGCCTGAGCTCCGGCTGGTGTACCTGAATGCCAGGTCTGTCGTTAATAAAGCTCCTCTCGTCCGTGACTTGGTTGAGGGTGAGCAGGCGGACCTGGCTTGCATCACGGAGACTTGGTTGGGCCCAGAGGGCGGTATTCCTCTGGCTGATCTTTGCCCACCAGGTTTCCGGGTGCTACACCGGCCTCGGGCTCAGGGTAGGGGTGGGGGAGTGGCTGTTGTTATGAGGGAGACCTTAGCTCCGCGGGAGGCCACCGTTCCGCAGATAGTCGGGTGTGAGTCTCTCTTCTTGAGATGCGGCCCTGGTGCGCAGTTGGGCTTGCTGCTGGTGTACCTTTCGCCTAGTCACGCAGCAGCAGCCCTGCCTGAGCTTCTCGATGTCCTCTCTGGGTTGGTGGTTGAGTTCCCGAAACTTATAGTTTTGGGGGACTTCAATCTACCATCTCTGGGAGGATCATCTGAGTTGGCTCGGGAGTTCATGGCTTCCATGACGGCCATGGACCTGACGCAAGTAATTTCAGGACCGACTCATGAGGGAGGCCACACCCTTGACCTAGTTTTCTTATCTGGTCGGTGGTTAGATGACCTTGGTGGGGGCTCTCCAATTATTATGCCCCTGTCATGGACCGATCATCATCTCCTGCGGCTGGTCTTCCGTTTTGCCACCCCCCGCCGTGGGTGTGTGGAACCAGTTAGATGGTACTGCCCCAGACGCTTAATGGATTCCGCGAGATTCCAGGCAGCGCTGGGGTCCCCACCTGCCTCCCCCACTCACAGCTCGGCAGATGCCTTAGTGGAAGCTTGGGAAAGGGCAGCCACTGAGGCTCTTGACCGAGTTGTACCCTTGCGGCCCCTGACCCGATGCAGATCCCGTCGAGCTCCATGGTTTTCCGCGGAGCTCCGGGAGATGAAGCGCCGGAGACGGGGCCTAGAGAGCGGTTGGAGGTCCAGCCGATCCGAATCCGACCGATTGCGACTAAGAACCCATATTAGGTCTTATCTCGCTGCGATGAGGGTGGCGAGGTCTAATCACTTCGCTACCCTTATCGCGTCCGCAGATAATCGCCCGGCCGCTCTGTTTAGGGTGACTCGCTCCCTCCTTAATCAGGAGGTGAGGGAGGAACCCTTGCAGGGTCGTGCCGAGGAGTTTAACAATTATCTGTCGGACAAAATCACTCGGATTCGGACCGGTCTGGACTCTGACTGGGCAGAGTCTGGCGATCAGGACGCGGGTGGTCTTGTCGATATCACTTGGGAGGAGTTTGATTCTGTAACTCCGGAGGAAGTGGACAGGATTATGGGGAGACTGAGCTCCACCACATGTTTATTGGACCCGTGCCCTTCCTGGCTGGTTTATGCAGCCCGGGAGAGGACACGCAGCTGGTTCCAGGCAGTTATATCAGCTTCTTTGAGTGAGGGCAGCTTCCCTGCCGTCTTGAAAGAGGCGGTGGTGAGGCCCCTCCTCAAGAAGCCTGCCTTGGACCCAGCTGTATTGAACAACTTTCGTCCGGTCTCCAACCTTCGCTTTCTTGCGAAGGTTGTTGAGAGTGTGGTGGCGCATCAGCTCCCTTTGGTCCTGGATGAAGCGGATTATCTAGACCCGTACCAATCGGGTTTCAGGCCCGGGCACAGCACGGAGACGGCATTGGTCGCGCTGGTGAATGATCTCTGGAGGGCTCGGGACAGGGGTCATTCCTCTGTTCTAGTCCTATTAGACCTCTCAGCGGCTTTCGATACCATCGACCATGGTATCCTGCTGCGGCGTCTCAGGGGATTGGGAGTGGGAGGCACGGTTTTACAGTGGTTCTCCTCCTATCTCCAGGGACGCTCGCAGTCGGTGTTGACAGGAGGGCAGAGGTCGACCGCGAGGTCTCTCGTTTGTGGAGTTCCTCAGGGGTCGGTCCTCTCGCCTCTCCTGTTCAACATCTATATGAAACCGCTGGGTGAGATCATTCGTGGCTTTGGAGTTGGGTATCATCAGTACGCTGATGATACCCAGCTTTTTCTTTCTACCCCAAACCACCCCAGTGATGCCCTCAACGTGATGTCCCGTTGCCTGGAGGCGGTTCGGGTCTGGATGGGGAGGAACAGACTTCAACTCAACCCCGACAAGACCGAGTGGCTTTGCATACCTTCATCCCGGGTCTATTCGGATATTCCATCTCTTTCTATGGGGGGTGAATTATTACCCCCCGTAGATAGGGCTCGCAACTTGGGAGTCCTCCTAGATTCGCGGCTTACCTTGGAAGATCACATGGTGGCTGTGACTAGGGGGGCTTTCGCCCAGGTTCACCTGGTACGCCAGTTGCGGCCCTATCTAAGCCGGGATGATTTATGCACGGTCACTCACGCGCTCGTGACCTCTCGTCTAGACTACTGCAACGCTCTCTACATGGGGCTTCCCTTGAGGACCACCCGGAGGCTCCAACTGGTACAGAATGCAGCCGCGAGGGTTGTGTTGGGAGTCTCCCGATACTCCCATGTGACACCTCTGCTCCGTGAGCTGCATTGGTTGCCAGTTGTCTTCCGGGTGAGATTCAAGGTGCTAGTAATGGTGTTCAAAGCCCTCCATGGCATGGGGCCGGAGTACCTCAGGGAACATCTGCTGCCGGCATCAAGCTCCCTGCGCCCTGTGCGTTCCCACAGAGAGGGCCTCCTCAGGGTGCCACCGGTCAGAGAATGCCGACTGGTGGCCCCCAGGGGGAGATCCTTCTCTGTGGGCGCCCCGGAGCTATGGAACCAGTTACCGGTTGAGCTCCGGACGGCGCCCGATCTGCGCTCCTTTCGCCGCGATCTGAAAACATACTTGTTCGAGCAAGCCGGCCTGGCCTGAGGGGGGATTGGTGGGGTTTTTATCATTTTTATTGGGGTTTTTACTATGTATCAATTGTATTTTAATCGGGCATGCATTTAATTATCTTTTAGTTTTTGTAAATTTCTGTGTTTTATTCTTGCCCTGTACACCGCCCTGAGTCCTCCGGGAGAAGGGCGGTATAGAAATATTAATAAATTAAATTAAATTAAATTATTAGACCTCTCAGCAGCTTTCGATACCATCGACCATGGTATCCTGCTGCAGCGTCTCAGGGGATTGGGAGTGGGAGGCACGGTTTTGCAGTGGTTCTCCTCCTATCTCCTGGGACGTTCGCAGTCGGTGTTGACAGGGGGGCAGAGGTCGACCTTGAGGTCTCTCATTTGTGGAGTTCCTCAGGGGTCGGTCCTCTCGCCTCTCCTGTTCAACATCTATATGAAACCGCTGGGTGAGATCATTCGTGGCTTTGGAGTTGGGTATCATCAGTATGCTGATGATACCCAGCTTTTCATTTCGACCCCAAACCACCCCAGTGATGCCCTCGACATGATGTCCCGTTGCCTGGAGGCGGTTTGGGTCTGGATGGGGAGGAACAGACTTCAACTCAACCCTGACAAGACTGAGTGGCTTTGCATACTGGCATCCCGGGTTATTCAGGATATTCCATCTCTCTCTATGGGGGGTGAACTATTACCCCCCATAGATAGGGCTCGCAACTTGGGAGTCCTCCTAGATTCACGGCTCACTCTGGAAGACCACATAGTGGCTGTGACTAGGGGGGCCTTCGCCCAGGTTTGCCTGGTGCGCCAGTTGCGGCCCTATATAGACCGGGATGACTTATGTACGGTCACTCACGCGCTCGTGACCTCTCGTCTAGACTACTGCAATGCTCTTTACATGGGGCTGCCCTTGAGGACCACTCGGAGGCTCCAACTGGTACAGAATGCAGCCGCGAGAGTTGTGTTGGGAGTCTCCCGATACTCTCATGTTACACCTCTGCTCCGTGAGCTGCATTGGTTGCCAGTTGTCTTCTGGGTGAGATTCAAGGTACTGGTAATGTTGTTTAAGGCCCTACATGGCATGGGTCCGGAGTACCTTAGGGAACACCTGCTGCCGGCATCAACTTCCCTCCGCCCTGTGCGTTCCCACAGAGAGGGCCTCCTCAGGGTGCCACCGATCAGAGAATGTCGATTGGTGACCCCCAGGGGCAGGTTCTTCTCTATGGGTGCCCCGGAGCTATGGAATCGGTTACCGGTTGAGCTCCGGATGGCGCCCGACCTTCGCTCCTTCCATCGCGATCTAAAGACATTCTTATTTGAACAAGCCGGCCTGGCCTGATGGGGGATGGGGGGGGTATTGTTATTTTAATATTTGTATTTACTGTTTTCAGTTGGGCATATATTTAATCCCTTTTAACTTTTGTATCTCTGTATTTTTTATGCTTGCCCTGTTCACCACCCTGAGTCCTCCGGGAGAAGGGCGGTATATAAATAAAATTATTATTATTATTATTATTATTATTATTATTATTATTATTATTATTATTATTATTATTATTATTATTATTATTATTATTATTATTATTATTATTATTATTATCTTTCCTTTCCTGGAAAGTTAACATGCAGAGCTGACTGATCAATCAACACCAAAATGGCTTATAATTGTTTTTCAAATATAATCTACTGACAATGCAGGAGCTAGTGATGCAAGAGCTGAACGTGTCGGAGCTTCTGCTTACTTCAGTGGTCTCCTAGTTTTAATATCTGACAACAACAGGACTATTACAAAAGATTTAAACAAATATTTGATTAATTGATTGAGCTGTTTTGTTGAACTAATTGAATTGATTGTATGCAGCGGCATAAGGGGTGTTGATATCTATTGTAAAGAAAACAGTAATAAAATGATCAGATTTCAGAATCAATTTACAAAACTAGACATGTTTTAGGATTTTATTATTGTTGAGAAAGTTTCAAGAACAGTAAAATTATAACACACAAGAAAAAACTTAAGATACAGTTGTAGCTAAATTGTCTGCCAGTTCTCTTTCATTAACCTTTATTTTATACTATATTTATCTTATTTGTAATTTCTAGCACTATTAATGTCCAGGTGTAGTTGTACTTAAGCATTGTCCTAACTCTTTGCAACCTTGCTACTTATAAACAAATCCAGCTGGTTAATTTGTTTTTTGTATTCTACTGAAACTGTATATGTACGTATATGCAGTTTTCCTTTGACAACACTGATCAGTTAACACAGATGACATCTTTAAACTTTAATACATTTCCTCTCTATAAAACACCAGTCAGCTTCCATGTAGGTAGGCTTCCATTGTTAGTTCTCAAAGTCTACTTGAGTGGATTTCCCACTGTGTCCCTTTTGTGTGTGTCAAATCAAGATTATAGGTAACAGAGAAGAAGAAGAAAAAGAAGAGAAGGTTAGACCCTCATTTTAGAGTTTAAGAAAAATCTGCCAGCAGGTTGCAGTTTGAGTTGGTAATATACATGAAAGGAAGAGTCCAAGCTGTGTCACCAGTGTCACTATATTAAGCTTCCAGGAAAAAGCATACAAAACACATTTTGTAGTGGACACACAGAGAGACATAAATTTAGGAACAAGATCTGTCTTAGCCTGAATGCAGCTTGCTCTGATAATAAGGAACAATGAGCAAAGGCTATTATGAAATCTGGATGTTTGAATGGAGTTAGCTTTGAGTTGAGTTCTTCTTGTAAAGAAAAAAAAACCACCCCATTCTTTTTTTAAAAAAATAGATAGGATTTTGGCCTAATTTCTCCTGCTAATTTGCTTACCTCTAGATTTAAAAGGTGTAGTCGCCACTGATAGATCAGTTTTGTGCTAAGTGAAAAACTGCTCTAGGGAAAAATATATCTTGCTATTTGTTTAGGTGTAATTTGTTTCCATCATTAGGATGGGTGATGCTATTTATTTCCTATTAAAAATGTCCCTATGTGTAAACATTATTACCTCTCTTAAAATATAAGTGGGCAGGTTTGGATAAAAGGATTAACACCCTCCTTTATAGTGTATATAGGGGTTGCCATCATGTTGTTAAAACATGTAGGAAAATAACCTTAAGCAACTTCCAGCAAGGAATGTTTTTATTGATTAATCAATGAATACATAAAATAAGCAGCTAGTTGCTTTAAACTTAAATTCTCACATCAGCCATAATGCTAAATAATGCAGCAGAAATGATTTTATGTATCCTTGTAAACTGAACCATGCAACTTAAGAGAATTCTCTTTTCATTTACACAGCACAGAACATTCTTAGCAGCTAAACATAATACTAATTTATAGTATATAGTTTTAGTATATAAAATATGAAATGTTACATATGCCACAGTAAAGTAGAGCAGTATTTTATATAATCTAGTACAATACTATAATTAAAATTCTACAACTATAGCTATGGGTTGAGTATCTATCAATGTCATTGGTAATGTCACTGTTGACCATCACTGCTTTGTACAGAGATTCAATTATCCAGCTGTAGTAATTGCATGATCAAATGCTTAGGAGAGTAGTATTACCAAAGAGTCAGAAGCAGTAGTGAGTTAAGGAACCAACAGAGTCCAAAATGAAATTGAATCAAAATAGTACAAAGAGTCCCAGAGTCCCAGATAACAGTTCATTTCCATTTGGGATGAAAGGTAGAGTTCTTTAAAACAATAAAAACTGAAATTGATGGAGTTTATGATAAAGAACAGGAGATGAAGTTTAAGGGAAGTAGGATGTAACAATATAACAGAGAGATTACTTTTAACAGACGTATTCTGTTGAGTTATGGGGAAAAAAATAAAGTTGTCCCCCAAATGGAGAATGTAAGTAGTCTAGACAAAAAAGGGAACAAATTATGAGCAAGGATTGCATTCTAAAACATTTCTGAACATAATTTGTTTTGGAATTACAATCAGAAAGAAGCAATAGTAAGATTTCTAATCTGATCTGAAGCAGACAGAATTTTTGGTACATCACAATATGTCACGTGACGTTGCGAGTTTGACACCCCTGGTCTAAGCTATATAAACGATACATGCAGCCTTATATGCTGTGCCTCCGCTGCCAAAACAATGCAAACAAATATTGAAAATGAGGTCGGAATTATATATTTGTAATTTCAATGAAGTGAAAATAAACACTTAAGACACACAGTTCTGTTGCCTTAAGATCTTGGAAAATAGATAATCCTAATATTACTCCTGCCCCTCCTCTAGTAAGTATTCTCAAAACTTGTCAAGCAGTCCCATCCAGATGGACTAGAAAGGATCTCAGAGATGCCTGTAGGGTTAGTAAGCATTTCATCAGGCTTTCAGCCATTTTACAGCCTCCTCACTCTAGTTCACGTTCATTTCTCTGAGCTCATTGTGATACTATTGTGGCTCCAAACGATAATGAGATGAAGGGTAGCATTTCCACAGCAGGAGCAATGCAGGAACATCATTAGGAATGTTCTTTCAGAGTTTTGCTTCTCTACAGGACATCTCCATATCTAAGACCTAGTCTCCTGCTAGATAGAGAGATTCCCAACAGGGCAAAAGCACTTAATGGAATGTCTGCTCTTTAAATTGCTCTTATTAGTTAAGGTACAAAGTATATGAGGATATATGCAGGGCATACCTCTATGTTACCTGGAGATTAGCTGTTTCCATTTTTAAAAAAATGAATGTATTGACTTGGGAAACTGATTTTTTTTTTACAAAGCCTGAACTGAGTTATAAAGTTTATATTTTCAATTAAGGCATCAGAATAGCCTTCTGCAGAGAGCAAAGTGACTGATATAATCTATCTATCTATCAATCAATCAATCTATCTATCTATATCTTATCTATCTATCTATCTATCTATCTATCTATCTATCTATCTATCTATCCATCCATCCATCCATCCATCCATCCATCCATCCATCCATCATTTGCCTGTCTGTCTGAGTGTCTGTGTCTGACTGCCTGACTGTCTATTATCTATCTATCAATCTATCTATCTATCTATCTATACCTATCTATCTATCTATCTATCTATCTATCTATCTATCTATCTATCTATCTATCTATCATCTATCTATCTATCTATCATCTATCTATCTATCTATCTATCATCTATCTATCAATCATCTACAGTATCTAATCTCTAAATATGTATACCGGTGACCAGACTGCAGTAGATTGCCTAGCGCTTGTTCTTTAATCATGGTGCTTTTCAGCAGGTTGATAAATTAAAAGTATCATACCATGCAAAATTGTTTTTGAAAACTCAGTAAGAATGGCAGTAATAGGAACATTTGCAGGTATATAGTTTCAACTTCTCTGCCTTGCATCAAAAAGAGTTCAGCCTGAACCTAACTGATCCAGGTTTAAATCTTACCATTCAGATCTGTCATCTTCAACCTGATTATCTTCTCTCCCCTTTCTTCATACTTCCCCTTCTCTTAGATACCTTTTTTTTTCATTTGTAAGAAAGGTCTTTTTAAAGAACAACAATGAAAGAATTGGAAGACAATTCTTATCAGAACATATTCTGAATAAAACATGAATTGCATAAAGAAAATACCTTTGTTGATTTTGCTCTGTAAACAAGGCAAATTCATCTAGTGAGTTGCAGTTTTACTATGTTTGCCAGCATTAGAAAAATATACTGTTGCTTAAAAAAACAATTATCATTGAGATGTCTGAGATAATTTGTTTTATTTAAAAGGATGAGAGGTTGTGTGGAAGAAAGAACAAATATGTAGTGTTTTAACTCAGGGTGTGTTTGCCTATACCGCTCTGTAGTTGCTGCTCTACCAAAGATAGGTTGATGAAGAATGACTGTGCAACACTCACAGACTTTGATGGTTTTAAGTACAGGACTTCTTTGTGTTACTTCAAAAAACAGGACAACTCCTTTGGAGGGAGATTCTATAGAAATCAGTCAGGGAAGGAGATCGATAAATGTTGGCTGAACAGAATATGAAGCTAAAAGCTTATACATGGCTAGACTAGTTCTTGGAAGAAAGGAATTATGGGAAAGCTGGGAACCTCAGTAAGTGGCCTTGTGCACACATTCTTTCACTGTCTTCTTTTTCTCTCTGCATATCTGCAGTTACTGTTTAAGTTGGTCTGGTGCTGTGCTCATGCCAGTTTGATCCTTAAAACAAATCCTGTCTGGGCTGAGATACTTTAGCAATAGCTTTCAAGATATCCAAACTTGATAGGGTAGCATGGCCTACCTACTGTACAATTCCCTTGCCAATGAGCACTCCCAAATTTCTGTGACAGGAAAACAACAGCTGAATCTCTTGCTTCTTGTGTGGGATTGTTGCTATACAAATATACTTTTAAATACACACACTTAAAATAAAATTTGATTTATCTATACAAAATCAAAGCATCGAAATGCACATACATGTAAATTGTTTTCTCACTACCCTGTTCATTTATAATACCTTTTAGAAATACTCTAACTATGAATGCTGTAATAGACTAGTATCACAGCACATTCTTTATAAATTGAAGGTTGCTGATTTAAAACAGGTTACTGGCAGTGTTTTTTAATTACTATTTTTCTTTTCCAATCTTTCTTTGCTTTCATTTTAAAGTAAGTCTAGTAGTGCATTATTGCATGTTTTTCCAGTTATTCAAGTTTCATCTAGCTCTTAAACTGGACAAATAACCCATTTTGGAGCTTCTACATTAGGAGACTGGAAAAATAATGAAACAATGCTATACTGGACTTCCTAAAAAAACAACAACCAGGTAAAGAAAATTATTAATAAGAAAACGTCTTCCAAGATCCCTTCCAAGTCTTCCAAGTCTCTTTTTCTGTTATTCTGCTATCGTATACTTGTGCATTTTATATTTGTTTCATAAGTCAAATATTTGCATGGCACTGTATTAAATTTAATTTTGCTACTTTCAGCCCCTTTCTCTAACTTATCAGTTAGAGACTAAAAACCTTAGAGTTTTTGAACTTCAGCAATTGTATCCAATTTATAAAGTATTCTCTCCAGCTCTTCATCCAAATAATTAATAGAAAATATTGAAAAGCAGATGACCTTTGACCCATCCTAGTGGCATCTTAGTCAATATGTCTCCTTTTTGATAAGGAAACTATTAATGAACATTCTCTGATTTTTTAGCTATATAATATTTATGTGTCAATTCTCAACCTTTAATCTAAATTTTACAGGTGAAGTTGGGATTAGAAGCTTCTTGTTATTTGTTCCAGGCAGCAAACATTTTCTAAAGTTTTCTATAAAAATAATGTCTTTTCAGGACAGAAGGCAATTGGTTTCATTTCTCCTTTGACAGTTTTTTTTTTGCCTCTGTGTATGTGTATGTATTTATCAAAACACCTCTCCTGTTTTGACAAGATTTGCAATGGCTTCCATTAACTGAGCTTCACACTTCTGTAACAATGGCTTCTCATTTTTGCCAGTGACTTTTTTGGCTTAGCTTTTTTTGGTTTTTTAGGAATCACTACTTCTGGAGAAGACTCCTGCGAGTCCGTTGGACTGCAAGGCGATCAAACCGGTCAGTCCTAGAGGAGATCAACCCTGACTGCTCTTTGGAAGGCCAGATCCTGAAGCTAAAACTCAAGTACTTTGACCACCTAATGAGAAGGAAGGACTCACTGCCTAATGCTGGGAAAGATTTAGGGCAATAGAAGAAGGGGACGACAGAGAATGAGGTGGCTGGATGAAGTCACTGAAGCAGTAGGCATGAGCTTAAATGGACTCCAGAAGATGGTAGAAGACAGGAAGGCCTGGAGGAACATTGTCCATAGGGTCACAATGAGTTGGACGCGACTTCACAGCTAACAACAACAACACTTTTCCATTTATGGATATTCCTGGGCAAACACCTCTAATAAAAAGTCTTTTTCATTGATTTCTTGGCCATTTTTCCTATGTAAAAAAGGAGACTTTATCTGACAGAACCCATTTCCCTCAAACAATCTCACGGATCTTTCCTTCATTGCCTTTTACACTTGGGATGGTCTTCCATTTAAAGATGTGTTCAGCCATGGCCTTTCATTTATCAAGAATATTTTATTCTGAAGTCTTTACAGTGTCTTACGGATCAGGGAACATCTTCTACCTTTGCAATGTCACCATTATGTCAGGATTGAGACAAAATAACACAATTCCAGGATTATGATATTTAAATCTCTGAGCATTAAAAATAAAACAAATAAACCTGCCCATTCTCTTCCTCAAATTGTAACGACCCAGCATAAAATCAATGTAGTTTGCCATAAAGTTCAACATGCTGACAGTGACACTAAGTCTTTTATTCATTCTCTTAGCCCAGTTTAGTATAAAACAGTCACTGGGGTTGATTTTTCATTTTGATATCGTGCACTGAGCCTATAGATCCTTAGAAACACATGCTGTAGTAAAAGAACATAGGAATATTAGGAACAAGAAAAGGCTCCATTCACCATACTGATGCCTGTCTCATGTAATACAGCATTTCCCCCAGGATAACATCTAATTGCTTTTTGAACAAACCCACTGCCTTTTCCTCAACAACCTTACCCAGTAGGCTATTCCAAACATTTATTATTCTTTGACTGACAAGGTATTTCCTTGTTTCCTCTGAATTTGTTTTTTGAACTTCAATTCATGCCCTAATCCTACATCTGTCTACATGATATCAAAAGTGCCTAATGTGAGTTGATTTTATGCACTCACCTATGATTTTTATATACTTTTAATCCTTCCTAGGCAACTCTGCTTTTTCTTCTCCCTAAGTTAACTTTAAAAAAAATAATAATCAAAACTATTCTTCTATGTTATCCTCTAAACAAGTTAAGGAAAAAAACCACATGGTTGATTCTGAAATTACAAGCAAACAGATCTGAATCAAAGTATTAAACACACATTTGTGAGGGAGTTTAACCCAACATTTGGGAACAGTGACTATAAAGAGAAACAAAATAATTTGCCGTGTATAAACACTAACAGAAGCTGAGGACATTGAGATTAGAACTGTCATCCTGAAGAAGTATATTTGATAAAAAGAAATATAAATAAAATGAAATTCTTGGATACAATTCAAATAGAAAATTAGATCTTGGGGGAAATCAAATGGATACTTGTTTATGAAATGCACATTTTTTGAAATAAATCTAAATATTTTATTTTTATTTTATTTTTTATTTTAATCCCATTTATATCCCGCCCTTCTCCGAAGACTCAGGGCAGCTTACAATTTAAGCACAAACCAATGTGCTTAGCAATAGCCTTCATTCTATGTATATGCCTGCTTATTAGGGCTTCCCCCCGAAGCAGCATTATTATAAAGTCAGCTTATTGCCCCCAACAGTCTGGGTCCTCATTTTACCTACCTCGGAAGGATGGAAGGCTGAGTCAACCTTGAGCCTGGTGGGATGCAAACCTGCACTAATTGCAGGCAGCTGGTGTTACTTAAGGAGGCATTAGCTCACTGTTCCACCAAGGCTACATATGATGCTACATATGTTATATATGATTATATTGTATTCTGCATTAGTAGTAGTTGAGTTTAGTTACATACATTGACTATAATCCATAAATTACCCTAAAATTATATAAAATAGATTTTACTTAAAATTACATTTGAGGAAATCAAATTGAACACATATCAATAAAGTTAATGCACAATAATAACACAATGCAATAGCACTACAGATACCAAATTGCAATGGTGATTACACAGAATTATACAACATTCTTAGTTAACAATGTTAACTAATCTTTTGCATTTCTTCAATAGTTGAACAAAAATGGCAGGGTTATAGCCTTATGCCAGAATGAACAGAAGGCACAGTGAAGAAGAATACGGTCAATTAATTTAATTTGGTCAAGAGAACAGAAACAGAATATCATTAAATCTTTCATTCAATAATGCTAATGTCATCATGCAATACTTAGCCAAAGTGAAAACTGGGCATCGGATGTTAATGATATAGGGAACAACTGAAAAAATCTGTCATATAACGATGCATTTTAAAGTTAGAATTTAAGCCTAAATCAAATACCCACTTTTTCCACTTCTAGATGGACTCTTCCAGATCCTAATGCAATATTGAGTGGAATGTCTATATAATTTTACATTTTAACCATGAAGCTATAAAACTATCTCAGAAAGTAAAGAGGGCAAGGGATACGGCAAATTAAATTAATTTAAGCCAATATTTTGAGGTCAAAAGTGCACATAAATATCAGGCAAGATCAGAACAGACTCCGTCTTGATAGGTAGTTGGATATACAGTTGCAAAGTTATTCATGACTTTGTCTGGACAACTTCAATGAAACAATATAAAAAGGTGCTAAGATATGTTTGCTACCATTGCAACTTAACACAACATTATACAGCAGTACTGATATCAGACTGGCCCGGACCTAGATGCCCTTCCAGGAGGGCATAAAGACCTGGCTTTGCCATCTGGCCAGGGGATCAGAGAGTGCTGTGGAGCCCATAAAATATTCTTTCCAGGAAGCTGCACCACTGAAAGAATCCCCAAGATACTTTAAAATGTATCCTGATTTATATTGATGCTATTACGTTTCTAAGAGTGATGGCTTAAAATAGAGCACCTTTGGAAGACAACTACTTTAGTTTTGTGTGATTGACAAACACATTTTCTCTAAAGTAAGAGGCAAAAGCCTTGAAACACCTTCTAGACCCAACTCCACTTTCATCTGCATAAAAAAACAACAGAAATCAGTCTATTGGCTAATGAGAGTGTGTGTAAGAGAGAAATAGAGAAACTTGGGGCTTGACAAGTCTTGTATCCATAATTTATGTAATTCCAATCAAATTGAATATCCATTTACTAATGATGGATTAATATTAGAGTTTTAACATCACAAAAGCACTGTGAGCTTCTATACAAGCCTCATGGAAGAGGCTTAGGAAAGTTTAAAAATTATGGTGTTAAAAAACAAATTTACTCTAGTTCATAGGCCACCTCTGGGTCATATTTTTGGATGTCCTCATAGCCTACCCTGACTGCAGTGTCAAAATCTGTCAAAAAGCCTTTCTAATGTGTCAACATAAGAGTTCAATGTGATATTTCCAAAAATCAGATGACGAAAGGGCATGAAAAGCTTCTATAGGTTTCACATAGGTAATATTTTAAAAATCCCAAATGTTAAAAAGCAAGGATTTTTTTTAACTTTGTCCTGCAACACTGTCTCCATCAGGGCTTGCATTCTTATTTCTTTTATTTAACATCTACCATTGGGTGAGGTCATCTGTTGATTCAGGATCCAGTATCATTAATATGTAGATGATAGCCAGCTGTACATCTTGACCCTGGGCTGACTCATTATCTGCAGGCTAGGTGCAGCTGGGGAGGAACAGATTGGGCTGAATTCTGAAAAGATCATGTGGATGTGTTGTTTGGAGCCTCTTTAGATCTGTAAATTTCCATCTTTGAGTTTTGGATTGGGTGGTAGTACCTTCTCACTCAGGACTAGTGCACAATCTCAACTGCAGTGGTATGAGCTGTGATGAGTATGCCATGATATGTTCATGTGTCAATGTAGCTCACAAAACAGTTCTCTCATTATTTTGTGAGCTACATTGGTTGCCAGTTGGTTTTTAAGTGCAATTTAAGGTCATCTGCAAAATCATGCATGGCATAAGGCCTGATTATTTGAGGAAATGCCTGTCTCTAGTAGTTTCTGTCTACCCAGTGAGATCAGAGAGAGTGGACACAATTCATTATGAACAATATGGTCTACTGGGATGTAGGAAGTATGCTTTCTCTTTTGCCAGCACATCCTCTATAACATCATTCCATCTCTCCCCCCCCCCACCCCACCCCATGACTTCCACTCTCCAGTTGTTCCCAAATTCTTTGAAAACCCAACTTTGCTCCCAGGCCTAGGTTTGACTGATTGCCAAGCCTGACAGTTTTTTATGTCAGTTTATGTTTATTTTCTTTATGTTATTGTTTGTTCCTTTTGAGATATAAGCCTCACAGATTCAGTTGGGAGTTGGGTGGCTTCCAGATCTAATGAAATACATGAATAAATTAATAATGACCTCTATAAACTCTAATGATGATGTTCAAAATCCATTAAAAAATGCAAGCTAACTCTATTGTCACTTTTCAGGACAATACAAACAATGTGCTATCTGTTTCTTCTTAGGATACATAATCCTTTTTTAAAAAACAAAAATAGAACATAAATATCCTAAAGCCAAACAGTGCCATGTACGTGAAAAGAAAGCATAGGTATATAAACTATAATCACAGACTAAATTCACTGCAATGCCCAATTTCTCGGTCTTGTCAACAACTGTTTACTAACTCCATCTCATAATGTTCTGGAATATTTCCCTGCATACATTCGAGTGAGTGATGGCTGTGTCAACAGGCTTGGGGATCTCCAGGAAATAGTGAATTAGTGAGGTGGATGCATTGTCTATAACATCAAACCCTCTTCTAGTTTGTTATTAATATTTTTAATAGTAGAATTTTTTTAACATTATTTATGTTATATTTTGTTTTTATTGTACATCACTCAGAGTCATATTTTGTGATGTGAATATGATGGAATAAACAAGTGGAGGAGATAGAAGGGGAACTCATCAAATTTGCAGACGACACCAAGCTGGCAGGAATAGCCAACACTCCAGAAGACAGGCTTAAGATACAGGAGGATCTGGACAGACTTGAACACTGGGCTCTATCTAACAAAATGAAATTCAATGGTGAAAAAAGTAAGGTTCTATATTTAGGCAAGAAAAACCAAATGTACAGGTATAGTATAGGGGGTACCTTGCTCAATAGTAGTAACTGTGAGAGGGATCTTGGAGTCCTAGTGGACAATCACTTAAATATGAGCCAGCAGTGTGCTGCAGCTGCCAAACACAGTGCTAGGATAGAATCAAGATCATGTGAAGTATTAATACCACATTACAATGCCTTGGTAAGGCCACACTTGGAATACTGCATTCAGTTTTGGTCACCACGATGTAAAAAAGATGTTGAGACTCTGGAAAGAGTACAGAGAAGAGGGTCTGGAGGCTAAAACATAAGGAACGGCTGCTGGAATTAGGTATGTCTAGTTTAACGAAGAGAAGAGTGAGGGGTGACATGATAGCAGTGTTCCAATATCTCAGGGGCTGCCACAAAGAAGAGGGAGCCAGGCTATTCTCCAAAGCACCTGAAGGCAGGACAAGAAGCAATGGATGGAAACTAATCAAGGAGACAAGCAACCTAGAACTAAGGAGAAACTTCCTGACAGTTAGAACAACCTTACCAGTGGAACAACCTGCCTCCAGAAGTGGTGCATGCTCCAACACTGGAAGTTTTTAAGAAGAGACTGGACAGCCATTTGTCTGAAATGGTATAGGGTTTCCTGCCTGAGCAGGGAGTTGGACTAGATGACCTCCAAGGTCCCTTCCAACTTTACTATTATGATTATGATTAAGTAAATGAATAAATAAAATATTATAATGCATTATAAAATAAATTGATTGTGTATTCCTTCTGACATACACAAATCACTTCTTTGCACAGTAACACACATCCCCACACATTCTTCATCTATGTTTAGTAGGAACCACAAAAAAGAAAAGGAGGAAGACAACAGAGACTAAATTTTGGGAAGGAGGAGTTATATTAGGAAAGGAGGAGAAAAGTGGGAAAATTCCACAGAGAAGGGAGGAGGTAAGTAACTGGAGACAGGAGAAAGAGAAAAATAATGGAAAACTTTCAGGCTGACGTTCAAAAAACCCCACTCCTTTCAGTGCAACTATTTCATGCCACATCCATTCTCTTGTTTACAACAATATCTTTGGAGAGAATGCAAGACAACTGTAGTTTTCTTACAATAAAACTACAAACTAAACAAACAAGTAAAAATGCACCAAATCAGACAGTTACAAATCAGAAGTACAAATGACAGACTCAATAATTCCTCTGTAGAACTGTATCAACAGCTCCTGAGGCAGTCTGAATTTCCTGAGTTGATGCAGGAAGAATATTCTTTGTTGTGCTTTTTTAATGATGGCTTTAATGTTAAGTTTTCATTTCAAATCCTAGGAGATTGTAGAATCCTTGAAGGACTGTTGATATTGTGTTGTCTAATATAGTAAGAGTGGTAGGAAAAGAGGGTTCCTGCTAAAATCCAGTCTGATCTCTACAATTTAAAGCTTGTTCAGCTCTAGATTGTTCCGGCTGCTCGATTTTTCAGGGTCAGTTTTTCAACTTCCCATCTATAGGCATTTTGAATGTAATGTTGTATCATCTGCAAACCTTAATACTTTAAGAGAGGGATCCTTAGAGGGCATCTAAATTAAATTAAGGGTACCTGAAATTAAATCTTGTAACTTTATATAACTTATAAATAGGAGAAGTATCAAAATATCACATTCTTGTCAGCTGAAATAGAATAAGTTTGGAATTGTGCCTAATATTTGCTCATCAAAATACTGCAAACATTTTTTTATATTAACCAAATTTGAACTCTTAACACTATTATGGATCACTTTCAGGTGATTACAACCATACTTTTTTCTTAAACCCAAATGGGCACTCCATTTTGGTTGTATATATTCCTAGAGTTTATAGAGGGATATGCTTTATATTTAGTGGCCTTGCCTAAAGATAAACCAAATACTGACATTGGGTTAGAGTTTTTTGGGGGGAAACTTGCCTTTTGAATTTTCTTTGAAGATATTTATTTGAGAATCAGGCTATGCATAAAGAGGAGTTATTGATGTACTGGGATATTTTAATTGTAAGTGCTGTGAGGCATGTTAAAGAGAAATATGATCTATGGGCACAAAAAGGCCTAAAAGTGATACTTAAACACTGGATTTGGCAACAAATGCATATTTTCATGTTAATAAGTAGCAATGGCTTGTTTGCACATTGTATTTTCAGCTCTTAAAAGTACCTATCAAGGAGAAATATCTCTCAAGTTCCTCAAGGATGGATGCATTTAAAGAAAAGATAGGTACTGTATGTTTTTATAAATCAACTTTGGGAGTGGGGTTTTTTTAAATAAACAAGAAAATCCTTGATTTCCCCCCCATTGATGATTGGAAAAAATCAACAGCTATGTTCAATTGAATTATGTTTGCAGCTATATATTCTCTTTTCTAACTCAGAATGAGAAAATGGTACTGGTAATTCTATTTTCACCATATTGATTTAATTACATTTATCCTATAGATTTGTTGGAATAATTGAGCAATTGAGTATTTGGTCACTTGCAAGAAGACATAAATAGCCCAACTAAAGTGCTTCTTGAATTGCCTCTTTGATTAAGTCTCATTGAAACAAGGGTTAGTCAAATCAAATTTTAATATCAGAAAATATGTGGATTCTTAAGAGTGATATCACAATGGAATTTTCAGAAATTTAACTTTGATTCTTGCATGTTCTATAGAATAGGAAGCCAAAATACTTTTATTTGATTACATGATATAAAGATAACTTGAATCATTTAAATTTGTAATCATATATCATTACAGATTTGCTTATCACTGAGATAAATGTTTTTAAAGGATTTATAGATTTTTTACCTGTAATCATTGTTTTTGTTTGATATATGATTATGAGGGTTGGGCAGCTATATAAACCTAAATAAATAAAATATTTTTTCATACACACACACAAATTGGTTGTTAGTATTAAGTTATTAACACAATAGCCCTGTGGAACCTCTAATAGTTTTCTTCCTAATAATATTTTCAATCATATGACCATATGAAGATAAGAAGCTACTTTACTGCAAAGCTAGCAAATAATTTGGTTTTATATAGTAGATTTCCAATTCTGGAGGTAGGAATGTGGCTAAATCTCTTACTTAATTTGCCTATTCACTTCTATGACTAATTTTGCAACATGAAAAGGCTTCCAGCATTTCTAAAAAAAAATTCCAGACATGAAGTTAATTTTGAAAAATCTAATATTTATGTCTGTGAGTCAGAAATTAAGGAACAACATTTTTTGTCAGTTATTAATATATGCCTTATCAAATAAAGGAAAGAACTAATGATACAAAGATGTGATTGGGAGGCTCAACAATGCACTGAAAAATAGTTCAACATGTATTATCCTTAAGAAGATTTGCATTAAGTTTTCATTTGAATGGATAAAGACAACTGTATCTGAAGAAGTCATAATACTTGAATACACTGAGACTAGGGGTGGGAAAATACAGTGTATTTCAATATGTTGCATATTCAAGTATTAATCATTCTGTCAAACTTTCTTCCATTTTTTTTAAAAAACATGTAAAATAAATATGTACCTGCTTTATGTAACCTTAAATTTGTATTGTGTATTCATCTTTCCCTAATGCATATTTTAAAACACTTGTTTTGCAGATACACATTTTTGCATACAACTTTCCCAATATGCATTAGTAACCTATCTTCATTTATGCCAGAGTAGATATGTTTTTCTCAGATCATTCTATTTTCTCAAAAAAAAATTATATCCCTGATATATTTCTTTTAATCCCTAGCTAAGTCACTAAATTATTTTCGGTGATCCTTTGAGGCCCTGCTCTTCTTTAATCATATGGTGAGCAATTTAACAGGAAACCATTATTGATTACAATGATTGGCTGTGAGGCCACCACACTTGCCTAAAGTGATGTTTAAACTTTTCCAAAAGCATGATGGGATTTAAAGTGATTCAATTTATGACTTTTCAGATCTGAATAGGTGGTTTCTAATATGCATTAAAAAAATAAAGCCTGCCTCAAATTGAACTTGACTTTTGTGAATGCATCCATGCTGTTTTCTTAGGAATAATGTGGAAGTGGTTTGCCACTATAATCTTCCAGGATAACTTAAAATTATCATTTATTTGTTTTTGTTTCTCAAGACTTGTTTTTACCATTGGTATTTTAAGTACTCCTATTCAAATATTAACTAAGTTTAGTTTAGATCAGGTTTTTTTTACATAAATCAAGGTCAGCTATGCATTGTCATGTGCTGCAACCAAGTGATATATATGTTTATAAAATGATTCTATTGTGTTAATATTGTTTATATAAATTTATTATATAGAATAAACATCCAATTCTGATTAAGTAAATTCTCCTAGATTCACACTGTATGAACTACCAAGACTAATTTAAGAAAAATGGTCTAGCTCTTTAATAGAATTAATAGAATTAATTATTTATTAATTATTCCCAGTTAATTATTCACTATTCCCAGGAAAAGTGAATGCCATAGTATCATAGAATTGGAAGAAATTTTAGAGATCATGTAATCTAGCCCCATGCATAGAATCCACTGGAACACTTCTGACAATTATTCATCCAGATTCTTTTTCAACACCTTCAGTGAAGGAAAGCTCACCGTTTTGAGGAGTAGTTCATAGAATCAAGTTGGTTTTTTTTCTGGATGACTAGCTTGATTCATCTCATCTTTATTTTTTTCCTCACTGCTTCTGATCCTGACCTCTTGAACCTAGAGGATACATTCCCTCTTCCTTCCTGATAGCTCTCTAAATATCTAAAGATATCTATGGTAATTCCTCTAACTAGTATTTTCTGTGAAACCTGCCCATTCCTCATAAATGTTGCTTCTCTAGCCATTTACAATCTTAGTATCCCTCCCATGAACTTGTTCCAAACTTTCTTTTTTGAACTGTGATACCCAGAACTATATTCGGCACTCCAGAAAAGTTCTGTGGAACAATTACTTCTCCTGATTTGGATTCTGTGCTTGAATTCCAGTTTATGCATCCTAAGAGAGCAATTGTCTTTTTAGGAGCATGATCAGACTGCTAGCTCAGGTTTAACTTAAGGTAGTCAAGGACACCTAGATCCTTTTCACACATACTACTCTCAAGCTGGTTCTTCTCCATCTTACACTTGTGGCTTATATTTTTTTTCTACCCAAATACAGACAGGATGTTTAACTTCATCCTATTTATTTTATTCTACTATCTAAAGCTGTTTGAATGTTCTTTCTTTCCTTCTTTGGAATATTGGCCACCTTTTCCAGATTTGTGTCATCTGCAAACTTTATAAGTTTCCCTTCAAATCACTGACGTTCAAATCACTGACAAACATGTTAAACTCACAAAGTCCAGGACACAATTCTGTGGTTCTCTACTCAAAGCTGAATTAAAGTCATTAATGAACTTGTTTATTTGTTACCCAACTCTATACCATCCCCAAGGAAGCAACAAAGCAAAATAAAAGCAAAATACAGAGTAAACAGACCAGACTGGTCAGACCAAAAAAAGTATACAAATAGCATATCCCACAGGGGCATCTTCGACCTTAACCCAAGGCCTGGAAGAACAGCCAAGTTTTAAAGGCCTTCCAGGGTTGGAGTCACATGGATCTTTGGAGACATTTCATTCCAGAAGGCAAGTGTGGTGACAGAGAATAGGTAGATTAAACCAGCAAAATGTGCATCCAACTAACAATGGTACACCAGTATAATGAAAAGAAGGACTAGGGGCAGCGCTTTTTTTGTTATTGAACGCTCAGAACGGAGTTCCGGCACCTTTTTGGGATGGAACCTTGTAGGGTAGGCAAGGTGGGTTGTATGACATGTGTGAGTTCCGGCACCTTTTTGTTTTACAAAAAAAGCACTGACTAGGGGTGACATGATAGCAGTGTTGCAATATCTCAGGGGTTGCCATAAGAGAGGCAAGACAAGAAGCAACAGATGTAAACTAATCAAGGAGAGAAGCAACCTAGAACTAAGAAGAAATTTCCTGATAGAACAATAAATCAGTGGAACAATCTGTCTCCAGAAGTTGTAGATGCTGGAGTCTTTAAAAAACTAAAGGTTTCAAAGAAGAGTTTGTACAACCATTTGTCTGAAAGGGCGTAGGGTTTCCTGCCTGAGCAGGGGCTTGGAAAAGAAGACCGCCAAGGTTCCTTCTAACTCTCTTAGTCTGTTCTGTTCTATTATATATATAAAATGGCTTATTGGGGGGGAAGAGAATAGTACCATTTAGGTACTAATCAGATACCTAAATATTGCCTATGTTCATCATACACTTGCTCCATAATATAACTATCACCAATTTGCTCTCTTCTAGATACGTTGAAGCTGATAAGGATAGTTCTTTAAAAACAAGGTAACATACTCCTGGGAACAGATGCAACCATTTAAATCGAATTACATGTCTTTTGCTTGTGAGGTATTGCTCTAGAGCACTTTTGTATCTATTGGACAGCACCATTTTACTTCCTGTTGCATTCTCTCTTCTTGGCTCTCACAGGCTTTAATTTCAAGGAAACATTTTTATGAGCATGTTGTACATTTATGTTGTAGTCAAAAGCAACAGCAGAATGTTTTATCTACCCCATTTTCAAACTATTCACCCATTTGAATTAAAATGATTCCACACCAAATGAACTAAAACTATCCCACTCTAATCTGCTTGATCACAATTACATCTAAAGGAGGTAAGAGAGAACTGTTCAACTTTATGTATTGGTAATCTATTTCACTTCTTATTTTTTTTCTTAGGAGAAAAGTTGCATGAAAAAATTAGACACATTAAGCTTGAGAAAACAATGAGTCAAAAACATATTTTATATTTTTAGCAAGAATTCTCTTGCTACCAATTAGAGACCTTCTTAATTCAGGTATTTCAGCATTATCAGGCAGTTTTACATAATAGAGTACAAGACCATTTTTGATAATAATTTAAGGCCATTATGTATATGCAAAAGATTAATACATTTTAATTTCCAATAATGCTACAGACTCCAGTTCTCCGAATACCGCATAACCAAGAGAAAAAACTGTTTGATGTTTTAATTATGCCCTATAAAAATGCTGAATCTGTTATAAAGTAAAGCTAAAGGAAGTGGGAGGATGTCACTTTTACAGGAAAAAAAGTACATAACATTAAACATGTAGAATGGAATCATCAGAAGGTTGGTAATAACACTGTTAGTCAAATAGTTGTTTTATGCAAAGGAAGACAATAAGGAAAAGTAATGTGTATTGATTACAAACCTTCCATGAAAAACAACAACCAGGATACAATTTTTAAGGGTGCATCAAGCTTGAAAGAATGGAAAGTAGCATTGTTTTTAAAAAAGCAGAAAAAGCCAGGCAAGGTCTTGAAGATTATATTTAAGACTATCCAGATCACTACACAAAATCTCCTTGGATTTAAAACTTCCGGATTAATGCACTGACCTATAAATCTCTGATGCAATAAGTTCAAAAGGCAGCTGGGTATTTTCAGTCCAGATGAGGCTCTGGAGACTAATCCTGATGGCACATGGACCATTTTCTTCAGTGAGATTCAGAGAAACGTTGTTTCTAAGGGAAACAAAGAACGAGAACCTGACTGGCTTGAATGACCTGTGTCAGATGTATGGAACTACGAATGGAGGAAGCAGATCTAATTCCCACCAATCCTGCATGTCTGTCATACAGGGCAGAAGATACTGAAAGAAAATGAAAATAAATCAGTCAGAGTTGCAAAGTTTTAGAAGGGAAAACCTGGCCCAGAGCTATTATGGAGAACTAGGCCAGACATAAAAAATATTTTTCTTCTCCCAACGCTATGGAAAAATAAATAAATAAAAATAAATAAATAGATATCTAACAATATCTAATAAGTATGCATCATATAATATATGCACTAGTTAAAAGTTAATGTACTCCATTCACCAAATTCAGGAAAAGCAGTATTTAAAACAATTTACACCAGCCAGTTCAAAATGTCTGTACAAACAAATAGGTTTTGGACATACCTATTTTTAAGTGCTGCTGGCTGTAAGGACAAGGTCATTCTCTTACAGTATTAGTGGAAGATGGAGCTTGCTTGTTATCAGTTACTGCTTCCTGCATTATTCCATGCCAAAAGAACACTAAACCCATGCTCAAATGTATAGGTAGTCCTTGACTTATGACAATTGAACCCAAAATTTCTCTTGCTAAGTGAAACATTTGAATTCTCCCCATTTTATGACCTTTCTTGCCAAAGTGTTAATTGAATCACTGTAATTGTTAAATGTTGTTAAGTGAATCTGCCTTCCCCACTGACTTTGCTTGTCAGAAGCTCACAAAAGGGGATCACGTGTCCCCCAGAACACTGCAACCATCATAACTTTGAGTCAATTGCCAAGCATCTGAATTTTGATCACATAACCATGGGGATGCTAGTACAGTCGTAAGTATGAAAACTGGTCATAAGTTACTTTTTCCACTGATGTTTCAACTTTGAATGGTCACTAAACAAACTGTTGTGAGTTGAGGGTGACCTGTATGCCAAATGTCAGGTTACAAAAATGGAACACCTTCCTACCTGCAGTCTAGTGTTTGCGCTGGTGGATGGTCGTGGAAATTTTCTGTTTCAAGCCCCTGCTTACATTTGCTCAGCTCCACCCCTGTCCCGGTTGGAAAGCAAGATTGGTAAATGTTTTTCCCACTAACAGATGATGCTTGCCAGGATAGGAAAGAGGGAATTCATTATTTTCTTTAATGTGTTCTTCTTTAACAGAAGTAGGACAACACTATTCCTAGCCTTTTCACTGTGACAAAAGAAAATAAATTATTGCTTACAAGTTATACCTTTCTGTGAACAGCTTTCTCTAGTAAGTCAGCCAGTACTGGTAAAATAGCAATCGCGTGTAGACAGTACTCTCTGGGCAATGTCAGCATATTCATCTGGGTCCTCCTTTTATTGACCTCAGAAGGATGGAAGGCTGAGTCAAACTTCAGCTGGTCAGGATCAAATGTCTGCAATACTGCATTATAACCATTGAGCCACCACAGCTGCCCATAGCTATTGTGCCCTTTTAGTGACAATGTTGAATCAAAGTATATGTCCAAACCATAATGTTACTTATCCGACATATTAGCCATCATCCTTCCCAATCTATACACAGTTTCAGCTTCTGCAGAGTTTCAACCAAAAATATAATGGGACCTCATCAATTTATTTAGTTGCTTACATACCTACTTACTTGTTTGCTAACTTACTAATTTTCATCCTACTTTTCAGTAACTTCTTGCCTCAAGAGCAGATTAGTTAATTAAAAAAGAGAGTCCTTGCTCTAGAGTTGATAGGAAAGAAAGGAGAGGTGCAGAGTAGGGGGGGGGGGAGTGGGGGAGAGAAGCCATGAACAACATGCTGAAGTTTATATGGAACTGGGGCTAAGCTTATGTTCCCACCTTTAAAAATCACTTTTTGTTCTTGTTTTTTTGTCCAATGAACAGGGATGACATCATCCCAGATAAATGCTGGAGCTTTTTATTTCTCCTATTCCAGGTATTTCTCAGCAATACCTGAGAAAGTGTTCATTACAGGTCTGCTTTCTGTGCTGGTAAAAGGATCAATAAGTTTTTCCCTTACATTATGATTTTTATGGGAAAAGGGGCCACTCAGTCTTTCAATGACTTTTGACCCACAATCTAATTAATAGACAGAATATGCTGTGTTTCACTTTGCCAATTTTTGAACAAGTATAATAGGAGCGTAGAAGGGCAAAACAAGTTTCTGCTCCTGCTTCTTTCCTGATTGACACTCAGTGACTTTGCCCAGGGACTCTGTATAAATATTACATGGAGCTTTGCAACTAATCATCCATGCCCATTTCTACTAGGTTTGTTTTGATCATCTTGGACTACTTATGCCAAGAGCTAGGTGAGGATGAATACAGCTCTTTAAAGCCTCTTGTATTTCTCATTGGCTTTCACAATTGTTTTCAACTACCTGTACGAGTCCAGCTTTGGCATCACTGTGTTACAGCAGTTCAAAATTTCCTAAAGACCATGTTAAGAAGGCGGTACCATCAGCTAGTGGCCAACAATAAGACCATTAGTACTGTATGTAGATTTCAGCACTATAATTCAATATCTATATGAAATTGCTGGGAGAGGTCATCTGGAGTAGTATGACATATTAGGGTTATGACACTAGGTTCTATTACTTTTGCTTTTTAACTCTAAAGGGCCTATCCGTATCCTTCAATGCTGTCATTCATAATTATTATGAAGATGGAAACTAATCAAGGAGGGAACCAACCTAGAACTAAGGAGAAATTTCCTGACAGTTAGAACAATTAATCGATCAGTGGAACAACTTGCCTCCAGAAGTTGTAGGTTACAACTTCTGGAGTCTTAAAAACACTAGAGGTTTTTAAAGAAGAGATTGTACAACCATTTGTCTGAAATGGTATAGAAGACCACCACAGTCCCTTCCAACTCTGTTATTAGTGAGCAAACTGAAGTGAATTCATATGAGACTGAGGTTTTGGGACTGGACTGCAGGATTACATTCCACTCCTCTTAAAAGAGGAAGTCTGCACTTAAGGAGTATCCTGGAGTTCCATTTGACAAACATCTGGCAATTATGCTGCTCAGTACGACCTGAGTATATTAAAGCCGTGGAAAGTCCTAAATTAGTTGTCAGTTCTCTTCCTCATGATAAGGATTCCAGGATAACTGAATTTATTCATGCAGTTTACATCACACCCAGTTTGGCAATGTTTTCACAAGGGAATGAGTAAGATGTTCTTATTGTTTCCAATCCATCATTTCTCTCTGTTCAAAGTGTGAAATTGGTTCCTTTCTTGTTCATTACTATAATTCTATCTTGGAATTTATAAGAAAGGAAAGGCATTTTAGAGCCAGTTTTTAATAGACTATATAAAGAAAATAGTAAGGGACTGCATTCTGGTGGAATAGATAACCGGGAGTAGCTTTTTTTTTTTTTTTGAAAAGTTTTAAAATACAATTTTCCTTTAAAAAACCCCCCTTCCCCCTCCCTCCTCCCCCCCTACCTCCCCCCCTCCCTCCCTCCCTCCTCCCCCCCCTGCCTCCCCCCCTCCCCCCCTCCCCCCCCCGACTTCCCAGAGCTGAATACAAGGTATATATATAAAAAGAGAAAGAAAAAAAGAAAAGAAAGGCAAACATAAGCAACCATGTACTAACAACTATAAATTCTAAAATCCATCACTCTCTAGCTTATATAGGATAAACCAAACCTTGGCAATATTAAATATATATAAAAAACTAAAATAAAAAAAACACTTTCTAGCTTATATAGAATAAGACAAACCTTAATAATATTAAATATACATTAAAAACAGGAAAAAGAACCCCAAAATAGAAAGAGAAAAAAAAGAACAGAAAAAAAAGGAAAAAAGAATTATTCAAATACTATATAATACTTCTCAACCTATACTTGTCCTAAATAGACTCCATCCCTTTTTGTCCATTACATGATATAACGTTCTTACAAATAATCTTTCAAATTAACCAAGATCTTCGCCACCTCAACCAAATCAGAAAACTTTAAAGTCCAGTCTTCTGTAATCGGCCGTTCCTCTTCCAGCACATCTATAATTATTCCAAACAATAAAAAAAATTGCGAACAAAACTTTAACCTCCATTTGGAAATCTTCTATATATTCCACCAAACTTTAATCCAAAAAAACCTCACCCTTTCCACAAAACCACCACATGTAAAAAATATATTGCGTCTACACCCAAGTCTTTTCCCACCTCCCATACTTGACTATGAATACGTCGTAGAAATTCCATAGACTTCTGCAAATCCTGCTATTTTCTCTTCTTAGCTCGTTTTGCAGCAGCACGCGTCACCCTCTGTTCTATTGAATCATCCGACGAAGTTGTATCTTGATCTCTTCCAACACCGTTGTCTTCTATCTGACCACCTTCGACCTCTTGATGCACTCCTTCTCCAGATCCCTTTTCAGCTTCCAGAGATGTTAATGGCGTTGCATTTAAAACATTATTATAGAAATCACGCGCTTGCATCACAGTAACCAGACGGTACCTTTTACCTTCGTGCGTCACCATCAACCCAGCTGGGATCTCCCATCTAAACCTTATATCTCGTTGCTTGAGCTCTTGCACAAGGAATGTAAAATCCTTCCTTCTCCTTAAAATCTTTGGAGGAATTTCTTTTAAGACCAAAACTTCTTGATTAGCAATCACAACTTTAGTATCATAAGCAGCTCGTATAACTTCATCTCTAGTTTCCCTTTTTGCAAAATATACCACCACATCTCTAGGCAACTTTCTCTGTCTAGCAATCCATGAATTCACACGAAACACTTTATCCATGCCTCCTTTTATTTCAGATGCTGGCTGTTTCAACACTTCTTCAAAAGCCTCAGAGACCAACTGCTTTAGATCTTCCTTGGTATTCTCCTTTAAGCCTCTAACTCTAATGGCAAACTGCATCTGGTAATATTGAGCAAGACTCAGTTCCTTTTCCACTTTATCTTCATTCTCCAATACTTTTGCTTCTAATATAGCATTCTTTTGAGTCAGATCTTCTAGCTTTTCCTCCAATTCTTCCACACAGCGAGCCACTTTACACACTGAAGACAAGATGTCTGCCTTCATCACTCTGAACTTCTGTTCCATCCTCTCCTCCATTCTCTCCTCCAATTTCTCCAATTTCTCCTCCATCTGTACAAATCTAGCATTAATTGATTCCAAAATTACCTGGGCGTGTTTTTCAAGAGCATCTTGTAAGTCCTTTGATGTCAATACATCAGGAGGATGCAGCGCCTGCAGTAATGATTGTTGCACAGGAGAAGTTCCAGCACTCCGAAGAGTTTTATGGGGTGGTTTAGCCGCCATCTTTTACCAAATGCGACGCACTTTCACTTCAGATTTATAATCCAAAAAAGGCCATCAAGCTGGAGAGTAAAATATCACCTTTTCCTCTTGTATCGCTCTGCCTGCTCCTTTAATCCATAGTCATTCCTTCAGGCAGGGGTGGTCGCAGATGCCTGGCTCTGCTCCAAGAATCAGGAGCAGAGGCGCCGGCCAGCTGGGAGCAGCCCAGGCTACGGGGGAGTTCAATCCTTCAGCCGCCCAAGCCATAAGCTCAGGCGGCCCTGGAGAACTCTACCCCTACCTGGGAGCTCGCCCCCTCCTCTTCTCCCGAGGAGGGGGCTTCAAATTCGCCCGAACAGCTGATCGGCGCTGTTTCGGGCGAAAAAACAACAGCTGAGCCGCGGGCAGCCCGGGAAGGCTGTCTCCGTCGCCGCGGAGCCACCGGAAGTCAATAACCGGGAGTAGCTTGAGTTTCAATGTGATTTTTTTTCCTGTAAACCTTTCCTCCCTTGCATCTAACTATAGAGCAAACATCTCCCAAAAACCTCTTTTCTGCAACATCTTCATGTTATTGTCACTTCATCCCTCCCCTATACTGAAACAGCCTTGAGTTATCTTTATCATACGTATTTTATAAAGTGTATTCTTTGTTACCACACTACAGATTTTGCCATGGAAACAATTGGACTTGCTTTACTGTTCTCTCTGCTTGGGGTGAGCAATAGAATCAACACTATTGGCCATTTAGAATGTGCAGACAACTCTCTACCACTGCAATCTCTGGACACTGTCTTCCAAGGCCATTCTATTTTGTCAGCAGGAAAGTTCAGTTCATTCCCATTCTCCCTCTGTATTCTCCAGGTCACCAAACTGGCACCCAACTTTGACACACAGGTCCACTTGAACAGTAAGATTGCATAGTGAAATAGGAGACACTTTGCAACTATCCCCATGCCTGCTTTGGAATATATGCTTAGCAATCTCTTGGAATAGTGCTAACTCATGTACAAAGGAATCTAATTGTACCTTATAATTGGGCTCCCTTTGACTGCACCTACACAAAACATTTGTGCAAGATTGGAACACATTTTGACAGATGACTAAGTGCACTAGTCTATTAAATTTGACAAAATTTACCTCTTCCATAGCATGTTAAGCATGTTGCTATCCTTATTTTTTCTAAATAAGGATAGCAACATTTGTCAGTTTCAGGGTAGGACCCACCACTAGAAAAGGAAATATTATGCCCCTGTAGTTTCTGCTATCACAAGGACTAGAGGATAGCATTCAACTTGGCCACAAAGAAGTCACAACTGAGAAATTGACTTAGATTTTGGAGCTTAGCTGGCAAATGAATGAAAGAAAATGAACAAAAAAACTTCAAAAACTCTGGACTGATGTTTGTCAATAAGAGGCATTATGAGGAAAAATTCAGAGGCATCCAAAATATTCAAATTGCTTGGGTCACCTTCTGCTTTTGTCCCTCTCTCTCTCTCTCTGTGAGTTTTGCAGTGGTTGCACTTACATTAACTTGAACGTAAATGCAAGTGTAATTCCATACCTGTTTCAGTGATCACCATGGAAATTTAGTATCTAGTCACTAGTTTTCATAGATGTATTTAGGTGCTCTGCTAAGTTTATGTAAGTGTTCCTCTTCTAGTCTTTTACAAATAGTCAGATGACCATTTTAGACCTTGCTCTGTAAAACATGAAAACTTTAGTAGTTGTAAAAACAGCTCTTCGAGAACTGCAACTTGTTGTGCAATACATTTGTGTAGAGTAACTTGAATATTATGGTTGCTTCATATGTAAGGCTCGTTTATATTCTCATGTTAAATAAAAGCAGCTGAGATTATTCCTTTTACAAAATACCTTCAAAAACTACAAATATCACCAATTTCCTGATAAAACTATGTTTCATTTTTCTCTTTAATAGTCATGTTTGAATTTCTTTCAAATATATTTTCTTCCACCTCCTTCTTCTTAAGTTGACTTGTCACAAGATAGCAGAAGATGCTGTTGGTAATATCTATCATGTATCTTCCTTTCTTAGCATCCTTCCTGACTGTTGGATGGAACAGTCTGTTCTCTTGGGATTTAACTGAAGTGTAAAAATCCAGAGAAGATGTAGACTTCTGGGGAAATGATAGGATATACACCTAAAGCCTTTGGCTACATTATGATTAAGATAAATAGAGATATACCCTACCTTACCCATGAAACTTTCTCCAAAGTTTTATTTTCTTATGGAAAAAAGAGAACTGTTTTTCTTTTATATTTAAGAAGAATGAATAAAAAGACAAACTGACATTTTTTTCAGCAAAGTAAATTTAACTCTCAGGATTGGACTTTTCTGAAATTGCTAGAAGCAGAAATACAGAGGATACTGGTTTCATTAAAAAATTCCAACTTCTTCTATTGTATCCATACATACTCTATCACTGTTACATAAAAATAGAAGACTGTTTGGCTTAAAGTCAATCCCCAAATCCTTGACATGTTAATATAGAGAGAATTATTTTTCCAAATATAACTGTTTTCTCCTATAAAAACAATTTACCCCAGAGAAGCTCAAGGTTTTTACTTTGCTTGTTGCCTTAATCCTGATGACTAGGTGTTTTGTTTCCCATGTTATTTAGCGCCCAAATCCATTAGCTTGACTTTTTATTGCTGCAGCCAAGATACTGCTTACAATTTCTCACTTAAGTTATTCATGTAGCAGTTCATTCTTTTATTTCCCAAGACAATTGTGACTTCAGTCAAATACCTCTTGACAAAAGGAAATGGGAGCCAGAGCATGAGTTGGCAAAATGCCGGAGAGTTCTTTCTGTACACCTGCAAAATATGACTGCCATTTCTTTTAAAATTATAATGCTAAAAGATTTTTTTGTTTATGTTTTCCCAGCTCCTATCTATTTTTCATTGAACCTCTTGGTTCTCCCCTCATCACTTCTCCCTTAAAACCATAATAGCAATTATTTCTTTTGTTGGTTGCTTCCTGTATAATTATTTTGGCACAATAAAAATCCTGGAAAGATTTCTTTAACCTAGTCTGAAGCTTCCCTATGTATGGCAGTCAATTAAATTTAAAAGGCCGACTTGTGAAGTCTTTTCAGTATTGTTTAGTTTAGAGACAAAGTTTCACATTGTCTGTTGATTATTAGTGGAGAGCTGAGTAAAGAACAGAGACGGTATGTAATTTGCATCTTGCTTATATTTCTACTTTAGGGATTTCACACATCTTTTATTTCTTTTAGTTTTTTATTTAATAATAATAATAATAATAATAATAATAATAATAATAATAATAATAATAATAATAATAATAATAATAATTCATTATAATTATTCCTCTTAGTTATTGTTCCGTTATAGTACATTTTGAGGTTCTTATGAATATGCATAAAACAGGACATTTCTATCTAATCTACTGTACCATATACTTAAAACTTGATATTCCAATGATCCATGTGTCCATTCAAATATTCTGTTTCTGGAAAATATTAACAGTTATTATGACTAATGAGCATGACTATTTAAGTGATCTAGCTACAGAAATCAAGTAATATTTTTATAATACTTCAAGCCATGGTACCATGGAATTTGTCATATATTCAAAGGTCATATACTGATAAACTAGGCTTACAATCAAGGGCAAATAACTGACCCAGGGTAGCCTTGTCGCTTGGCTCACAACAGTGACTTTTAGTGGTACACAAAGGATTAACTCTCCCCTCCCAATCCTCTTCACCCAGTATAATTTATATAATAAATATCAAAAATAATAATATAACTAGCACACAGGTTCTAAAAATTATTCCATTTTCAAATGATAAAGACAAGAATACGACAGATCCACCAGCAGGGCTGCTTTAACTTCCGAAGCCAAATATCTGAGGGGATACCTTACAAAAGACCAAGAGAGTGGAGGTTTCTGGATTTCGGCAATAGGATACTGTTTTATAGGGTTGTGACAGAGAAAGCTAGGCATTTTCCAATGAGCCTTGTTAGTTAGCTGAGGTGAACAGAATCAATCAGAAAATCATGGTTCTATAAGAAATGTATGGCTTTGAAAGTGACAACCAGCACCTTGAATTGTTCCCAGAAACTCACTAGGAGTCTGTACATGGAATAGCAGTGGGTAACTAAGGCATAACTGTAAGTTATTTCATTACTGAATGTAGGGCCTTTCAATCCATATATGGGTGCAAATGGTGCATAGGATGAACCTGTACAAAAACCCTGATAGCCCTGGCTGTTTCAGTCCTATAGTCTGTTGCCTGCTTTTTAAACAGGAGCTATGAGAGTAGGAGGACCTCCAACCTATGCAACAGCTCTGCCTGGGGAAGCACTTTCCCATTTGGAGATAAAGTTGGATAACTTCTAGGACACTTAACACTTAACAAATGTTTTGACACCAGAAAGTGCCAAAACCCATAGCCAGTTGGTCTCACCAGGGTTCAGTTGAAGCCTGTTCTCTATCCAGATTCTCACAGCCTCCAGATACTGTGAAAGAATCTTGGTGACATCACTTGGTGAGTCCAGATAAAAAAATGAATAATTGTATATAATTAGCACATTGATGACATTGTGCTCTATGTTGCTGCTTATTTTACCCCTGTCATCATGTAGATGTTAAAAATGAGGTGGTTCTGCCTGTCTTGAAAGAGACAGTGGTTTGTCCCTTCCTCAAGAGCTCAGCTTTGGACTTTACAATTATTTTCCATCCAGCCTCCAATCTTATCATTTAGGGAAAGCTACAAAGAGAGTAGTCCCAGCTGTAGAGACCATTCATGAAGCAGATTATCTGAATCCTTTTCAGTTAAAATTTGGATCAGGCTAATGCACTGAAACAGCATTGTTTGCACTTGTGGGTTACTTCTGGAGAACTGACGATAGAGATGGGTGTATTCATCCTGCCTTACTGGATCTCTTGGCAGCTTTTGACACTATGGTATCCTCCTGGACCAGATCTACTTGGAAGTAGCACTTCATTATAAATTGTTATTGAAATTGAATATGGAGATTGAATGTATGAAGCATTGAATGATCCAATGGGCAAAGAATTTCAAATAATGAGAAAATATGTGGTTTAAGAATTTAAAATGTAAATTAAATTATGGTTAAGATTCATGTTTTAATATAGAAGATTTTAAAAGTGAATATCAAAATTAAACCAAAGACATTTCTTTTTGGCTTAATGGACAAAGAAATTGAAAAATAAATCTGGAAGCTTGTTGATATATATATGTTGACAGCAGCAAGCATGATTTGTGCACAAAATATAAAGATACTGGAAAACTGATCATACTAGCATAGATGACTAACTTAACAGCTTTAACCAAAGAAAACAACACATCCAACTTTGTTTCTTCTTAGAAATCATTTCTGGACTTTGTGCTTACCAGCTAAACTTATTATTTATGTATTTGTTAAACAAATTTATGATGCTAATCAGGTGCTTGCTTGTAAATTATCTGGTCTAGGTCAGGGGTCTAGACCAGGAATATTCATCTCTCTCCCAGAGACCATAAAACAAAGACTCTGGAGTCCTGATTATCAAGTCTTGGGAAGCACATGGAGATCTGAAAAGCAATTTTGGTACCAAAAACAAAGCAGGCCATCCTGTAAGCAGTCCAGCTCCTACCATATCTCCTTTTGCCTTTTACCACCATAATACCCTCATGTGTCCTTTGATCATTCTAAGCTCCCCTGACCCATCTGTTTTCCCTTGAAGCATAAGGGGCCTATTTAGCTTTCCATATACCTACCAGGCAGATGGTTCCGCCATTGAATATGCTGAACTCAAGAGATTATTGGCATAAATCCTAAAATTAATCTGCCAGATTTTCAAGATTGAACAAGCTAACTAGAATGCTGGCAGTTTATTCACCCAACATTAGCATTGTAGAATCCTTCAGACTCTATATTTAGATCTTTTTACCAGTTGTTCCTTTAGAACTGAGCACAACATTGGCACAATCAGCACTGGAAGTCTTCTGTTGCTTTTTCATTCACAATATATTCACACACACACACTGCAAATAGTAGAATGGCAATGGCAACACAACCATTGAAAGTTCTTTTTTAGAGAGTGAAGAAATTCTTTACTCATCCAATATTCAGATGTTTAGTTCTACCTGTCTTGTGTCACAAATCAAGGGCACAATGAATTCCATCTCCTGAGTGTCCCACACATACCTTTTCTTTAATAACGTTGTTTCTCCCATTTGTAACTTTTTAATCTTCTTCCCATTCTGCCTATTATTACCCACTATATTGATTTCAAATACTGCTTGCCTCTTTTCACTTTGTTTTCCCCAGATCCTTACTCATTGCTCCACTCATTCTATACTACAAAATATGCCAGTTGAGAACCAGCTCTTGTTTCTCATCTTGGGGAAGAATTACACATATTAAATATACTTTTGAAACAATTTTAACAATTCTGCTTTCGCAGGCACAGAAATTTCTTTCACAGTTTAAAATGTAATGCCAAGCTGAGATCATTTCTGACAAATCATTCTAACATTGTTCTTGTGAAGAAGGGAAAAAAAAGTGTTTTGGAATATATTAATGTTTTTGTACTACCCCCAGCCTTTACACACAAAGGAAAAGAAAAAAAAAAGAACATTTTACTTGCTGTAAGAACAACTGCAGAAGTCAACTCACCTTTATGCTTTGCTTCAGGTGAGTTGGGAATAGGGATCTATTAGAGCAATTCTTCACAGCATAATTAGGGGAAAATGGGGTTTCCTCCTACTTTCCTTCCCTAATTGTTTTTCTCACCTTAAATCTGTCCATGGACTGATAATTTATCTTGCCCTGGATTTAGGAGCCTGGCATAAAAGTAACTTGCTCACTAGGTGGTCTTTTCCCAAGAGTGTCCAGTTCTAATTTTAATAGGAATGCTTTCTACAGTACATATAATTATTAAACCAAGGGCTCCTAACTACAGCAATGGAGCAAAATCTCCAATGTTTTCTATTCTGTTTTAATTACTAAGCCTTAGAGCAAAAAAGAAAAAAGAAAGAGAAAGAGAAAGAAAGAAAGAAAGAAAAAGAAAAAGAAAAAAAAGTTTCAAAAGCAATTTGCTGTACAGGCCTCAATAGAGTTAAAGGAGAAACATTTTAAGCTGATGAGTTGACACTTGTAGAAGCAAATATATTAAATAAATCATGATTCTTTTGGGGGGTTAAAGCTGACTTGCATCAACTCTGGAAAAACCAGATCCTTAATGAGTGACAGTTTGGTGTTTTCTGTCACTTCCTACAGTAATGGCCCCAAGCTGACACTGCTCTGTGGGAGTTTAATACTTCTGAACAAAAGTTTTTTTGGAGTGAGATAGACAAGGTAGAAATCCCAAGGTGACTGAAAGGAATGTCTAATGACTGGAAAGACATATTTACCGGCAGTCTGTATGTAAGCTGTGACAGTTGACAGGGCTTGATTGTAATAAATATAGTTGATGAAGAGAGGGCTGACAGGTGAGGACAGCGAGTGAAAAAGAGTCAAAAGATTCTGTGTTGGCTGAACCTTATTAATGTAAGTTGGTAACAAAGCCCAAAGTCATGAAAGTGGATTTCTTAAAAAAAAAAGGAAGCCTAAACAGCGAAATACCTCCAAACTCTATAGTGCTGTAACAGGCAACAGTTCACTGACCGTTTTTTTTTTAGCAGTTCCTATTTAACGAATAATTCACACTAGGTTGGGAAGGGAACATTACAGGTATACAGCTGCATACACACAGAGAGATGTTACAATTTAATCCCTCTAATAGAGATTTCTCTGATCAAGATTGCAATTATTTCTTTAGTCTCTTTAACTGTTAGGAGCACTTTGATCAGAGGATATGCTACATCCCACCAGGGCTTTGAACAATGAGATTCTGCTTCTGAAATCAGACTCAATCTTCCATTCTTCAAAAGGAAATTAGCCAGGATGCATTTTTTTAGCAGTGGTAAGAGTAATTGACTCTGAAAATGGAAACTTCTATGGCATATGCCAGGATTTAAACCATAAGATTGCCCTGAGAATTGGACTTTATCCCTTTCTAGGGAAAATAAGGGTATAATGAAAATAAAGAGCATCCTTTCCTTTTTAATATGTTGGTCATTCCTTATGCTTAGTATCTGAATTCATTAGACATTTAACACATTCACCATCCATGACCATACTGAGAGGTTTCTATGTTGGGATGTCTACGTGTGCATGCATGTGGAGGGAGAAATTCTCTTTCCTATCGGTAGCTTAAGTGCTAACTCTGATTAACTCTTCAGTGGAAGCAGAATCTCATACATATACATACATATTCATTCTATGTTGCCTAAAGGAAATCAAAGAAAAATTAGAGGATTTTAATATAAAAGTTAAGGTACAAACAATCTTCATGTTCTCTCAAAAGTGCTTTTTCAAGAGGTAACTCTTGCCTCTTGAAAAAGCACTTTTCTGACAACCACGACCTGGATGACTGAGAATCTCCATAGACATCGATCTTCACATTCATGTTGGCTGATAAGCATATTATCTAGTCTCTCCAAAGACATCTTCTTCTAGCAAAGGTTTGCATCTGATTTAATGGTAGGGGTTACTTATTCATTTTATATAATTTAACTTCTAAAGCAGGGGTCAGCAACCTGAAACAGTGAAAGAGCCACTCGGAACCGGTTCCCTCACAAAAGGAAAAACTGGGAGCCGCAAAAAATATGTGCGCATGCACGTACATGCGCACATGCGCAGAACAGGGTTTGACTGAAGAGTGGAGCCAAGGTGAGATATGCACCTACCCTGCATATTTGAATTGATTGGTTGAACTTTTTTAGTCCCACTTTTTTTTTTTTTGGACTGCACATGGCAGAGGACCGGGAGCCGCAGGAGACGGCTGAAAGAGCCGCATGTGGCTCTGGAGCCGCGGGTTGCAGACCTGTGTTCTAAAGCAACATTTCTGCTTTAGTGACATCTGTGAAATATCCATTAAAGACAGCAATTCACAATTTTGTGACTTGATAGCACCATATTTACTGCCACAAAAATGAACTGAAAGAAATGTGTGTTTTTTAAAAAAACCCAACAACAACCAAACTTAAAGTGAGAACATGACAAAATCCTAAACAAACAGTACCATGTTTAAATTCACTCCTCTTAACATTTATGCTGCTTTGGCTGCCACTCTTCACAAGTCAATTTCAAGCAATTTTGCTGAATACAGCAACTTTCTAATAGTGCTTGTGTGCATAAAGTCGGTCATCCTCACCGAAGAGATCAGAAAGGCATTGTCAGTATACGTGCACCCTGGTTTTTGATTCTCAGTCTGATTCTACAGTCTCTTATAATATGTCTTTGATTCTACTAGCCAAATATGCATTCTGATGCAAACTCTGAGTCAATCCAGCTGACATTATTTAACATATTCAGATGCAAATGTACTCTTCTATCTGACATATACTCTTGACCTGAAATGCATGCAGATTTTTTGTCTTTCTTATGAAGAATAAGAGTTATTTGTTTTATTTATTTATGAAACTATAAACAGTTTCAATTAGAAAGACTCTAAGCAGTGTACAGGAGCAAAAACAAAGCCAATTTAACAATAAAATAAATACAAGAATACACTCGGACACTCATCCCATTACAAAATAGCTAGTTGCAGTGGAGTATGAATTACATTCTCCAAACTAGGAGTTCCAGTATACTCCAGTCTCCAAGATTTTTTGGAAGAGCTAAATTGGTGCATGTTTCTGGAAGGCTTTGAGGATTGAAGATGCACTTACTTTGGGGGACAAGTTGGTCCAAAGAGGCAGAGCCCCCACAAAGAATGCTCTTTTTGCCTTTTCCTAATGGGTCTCTTTGTAGTGGAAACTAGCAGCAAGAGTGGGGTGACGGCAGCACTTACGCCGGTTGTGGTTTGTACACAGCTTGTGATGTCAGGGGGCAGAAGCTTGTGATGTGATGAAGCAACACTCATTTAGTCATTTAATGACAGCATTAGATCCTGCTGATACATTTGCCCTGAACTAAATAAGGTTTTATAGCTTTTATATATTATATTTATATAATAATCAGTTATATTCATTGATCTGAAATGTAAATTCAGATCATGATTAAAGTAACATGCTGGAAAGGAAATACTGCACAGAGAGTACCTCTGATTTTTATATATACAGTATGCCATCAAAACTTCATTTGATTCTATGCATGCCATTGTATGTACTATATTATATTTCCTCTTTTTCTGGGAAATCAGCAATCCTTAGAGAAACAAGAATAGCATATTATCTTCCTATGGGTCACTCCAGGATACTATAATCAGAGATAAATAACACATAACCCTTTATATATTGATAAACTAGGATTACTTTTACTTATTTCAATTGATTGTCTTGGTAAGAACTGCTAGAAAGGTAGTTGATGGCAAGCCACATAGTTTTCTCACCATAGAAAACTATTGTTTTGTATGAATAGAAAAACATTGTTTTACACCACCCAGAATTATTTTTTGTGAGATGGACAGCTATATGATAAATAGATGATAGATATATAGGTAAATAGGTAGGTAGGTAGGTAGACAGACAGACAGACAGACAGACACAGACAGACAGACAGACAGACAGACAGACAGACAGATAGACAGACAGATAGATAGATGGATCTACCTGTTTGTCCAAATGTTTTTACTTTGAATTTTCCTTTCTTATTTTTACCTATCCAGATGACTTCCTGTTTTTTTCCTACTGATCTTTGGAAGTGATAAAATGGCAATAGATATGCTGCATATGTTGCTTCTGACAGCATTCCAATGTCTGCTTTAAATTGCAGCAGTAGTTATATTCATTGATCTGTTTGTGTGAATGACCTACTTTGCTTTCCCCCTATGATTGCTTCTATCAAAGTTTTCCTATCCCAAACATTATTCTTCTTTCTGTTCTTTCTATTCTGTGAAAGAACAAATTCCAGAACTGATCCCTGGAACTTTGAGAAAAAGAAAGCTAATGGCTGAGATGATAGCTAACATAGTTCTCTGATTAAAAGTATTTGGAGAGCTAATCTTAAAGTCCATTTAAACTGAGGCTCCAGGTGTCTACAATTAGTACCTTCCATTAATACTTCAGGGGGACAGATAATTCAGATATAAATAATATATATATATAGGACATATATAGGACATAATAATATATATATATAGGACATATAAACATACATGTATGTTTCTAGCACAGTAGATTTCAGTTATATTTATTAGATATATATTTATTAGATTTATAAATTACATTTTCCTTTGAACTCAAGCTAGCTTACATAAGAACCTCTCCTAATTCTACCCTCACAGCATCTTGATTAAAGTGACCCAATCAGCTTTTTGGCTAATTCATAAATCATTACATAGAACAATGCAAGAGAAGTTTACTTAACCAAGATACTGAGGACTTGTTCTATGCAACTGAAATTTAAGAACTGATTTTGAAAAGTAATGGAACTTTTAATAATTGGGGGTTAAGTAACTGAAGGATTCTTTTTCCTCCCAGAGATAAATATTGCATAATGTTGCATGCGACTGCATTTGAATAATTGTGATTGGCAAACAACCTATTTAATAAGTCTTTATATCTGTATAATTTAATGGCATGAATGCTTGATTTATGTATATCACATTCTGGGGTTTAGATACTTAAACACGTAAGCAAGAAGACAGGAAAAAAGATCCTTCAGTATTTGATGGAATTTAATGCCCAAGGCCTTAGCTACATTACTACTGGTTTTTTTGTACAAGTCACTCATAAAAGCCTGCCAGCACATTTGATTGCATTATATTTCTTGACATTATAATAGCTCCATCAGAACACCCAAGTTGTATTTTACTCCTGAGGACTGGTGAGAATTTTTGTTTATTTATTTGTTTGTTTTTGAAGAAAGAGCAAAACAACATGCTTCTAAATAATGAATAGAAGGAAAGAGAATGATGTATAGGTAACCTATCACTGCAGTCAAAGACTGAAATATATCAGATTCTGCCTTAAGGGGGGGACCCTTAAATTGTAAGCCTGTATTACCCCTCATGTAAGATAGCTGAGCTCAACAGTTACTCCAAGGAGCAACTTGCCTCATTGCATTGCAAGCTTTTACACCAAATTTGATTACACTGGTTACAGAGAATTGATTTCTGGGGCTTAGGACAGTTGGCAAACTTGACTAGACTTAAAATAAAGCTCTTTGATTCCATCTGCAAAATTAGAGCAGATTTGATAAAGTAAAGATGTATCCTTTGAAGTATTCCCTATCAACATAAGTGCTAAGAACACTTGAGTGAAGGAATTTTAACAGTTTTGAAAGCAGTAGCAAAGGAACATCAATAAGGATTGCAGCTGAGGGCATGCCCACAAGGCAGAAGACTAACTGCATCTATCCTGCAGGCAAGAAGCAATTGCTAAAGATTTCAGACTTTTTAAAGTTCAGAGTTCAACTCATAAAAACTTTATGCTTAACTTGTGATAGGCTTTTGCTACATGATTTAGATTTTGTGTAAGATAGTCAGGTAGAATAAGGACATTTAAGGGGAAACTCTTGGTTGTCTGACTACAATGGAATGAATCAATGCACCCTTCTTCTTTTGCATGAAAAGTGTTTGATAGTGAAGCACTGACTGGAGGAAAATGGCTTTATGGGAAGGAACCAGTCCTCCAGGTGAAAATCAGAAACGATGGTAGGATAAAATCACAGGAAATAGAATCATAGGGCTGGAAGGTTCATTTTTTGGTGTCTTATAGACCTTTTAATTGCTCTACATTTCTGACAGGCCAGACCAGACAGCAGCCATCTCTGAATCTAGATCTTGAATGGGGTTTGCTATTAACATAGCTGGTTTAAGAATTTTCTTTCTTCTGGAGCACCTTTTGCTTAGCATATCTGAAGAATCACCAAAGAAGACCTTGTTAAAAATGACCTTTACATGATATGTATGAATATTCCCCCTCTTTTATTGATATGTTAGTTCTATCTCCTGCTCTTTTCTACATAAATGACTCTGGTGTAGAAAAGTAGAATGGACGTAATTCTAATGTATTTGCTTTCCATGATCTTAGTACTTTTGCCTCACAGTTCTAAAAGATGGCTGGAAGCTTATTCAATCAAATAAGCTAGCAATCTCCCATTTAGATCTTTGCTCTAAATTGACAAATACCTTTATAAGCAATTGGCTATCATCCATCCAGGACCTTAGGCATGGGCAAGCCAACTGGTAACTTACAAGAAGTCCTACCACCTCAGGTTTTACATATACAGCAGCCAACATAACTCCTACATTATAATAAAAAAGATAAAGGTTTTCCTGTTGGTTGTGTCTGACTCTAGGGCAGGGGTCAGCAACCTGAAACAGTGAAAGAGCCACTCGGAACCGGTTTCCTCACAAAAGGAAAAACTGGGAGCCGCAAAAAATGTGTGCACATGCACGTACATGCGCGCATGCGCAGAACAGGGTTTGACTGAAGAGTGGAGCCAAGGTGAGATATGCACCTATCCTGCATATTTGAATTGATTGGTTGAACTTTTTTGGTCCCACTTTTTTTTTGGGGGGGACTGTACATGGCAGAGGACTGGGAGCCGCAGGAGACGGCTGAAAAAGCCGCATGCGGCTCCGGAGCCACGGGTTGCAGACCTGTGCTCTAGGGCATGGTGCTCATGCCCGTTTCTTGGCTGAGGGACCCAGCATTGGCTGCATGGCTATATGCCAAAGGTTCACAGAATACTCTTACCTTCCCATCAAAGTGGTACTTATTAATCTATTCACATTTGCGTGCTTTCGAACTGCTAGGTGGGCAGGAGATGGGGCAAGTACTTACCCCATTGCACGGAGCGCAGGTCTCAAACCCGGGCTGTCAGCTTACCAGCTGACAAGCTCAGTGTCTTTAACCACTGAGCCATCACACCTCCTCACATTCATAATTAAATAACTTTCATTCTGTCCCAATAGGAGTGCAACAGAAGAGCTACTGTATGCCACAAGATGTAAAGAAGAACAGGTAGAAAAAAATGCTGTTGCAGCTGCTTTTTCACTCTATTCAGCTCTGCTTCAGCATCAGAAACATGCATTGGGGTTAAACATCTTGGTGACCCTGATAACTTTCCTGTTGATCGCCTCTGACTGATTCCTTTCCCTTTTGTTTCTCATCCTTTCTGCTTGTAAAGGAACAAAGGGGCAGAAGATATAATAATATTTCTGGGCTGCATAGATACAAACAATCCTAGATGCAGCCCCCCCTCCCCCCAAGTTGCCCAGCTGAAAGCCTTGGCCCCATTCTACTTAAACTCTCAGGGGGAAAAAAGACAAAAAGGACAGGTAAATCAGTTTTATAGTAGAAAATTCTTTCTGGTGGAAAGAACAATCAGAAGAAAGAAGCTCTTAAATATCACATGTACTAGCACCATATCTCCCTCTGCCTGTCACTAATGAAATAATTCACCTTCGGTAACCTCACTGACTAGCAAAAATTGTTAATTTAATAAATTGTGAATAGATAAGCAGAGGATGAAATAAGCCAATTAAAAAAAGATGTAGCTAGAATTTACAACAGGCAACCCAAACTGCAATCTACAAAATCAAATAGAATAATCCTGACTGAAAAATTAAAGAAATAAAATGTTGAAACAATATGGAGACAATAAGAGGACAAAAGGAAAAAAATATGACAAATAATAGTGTTGATAGTAATAAAATGTTGATACTATGTATTTTAATATGTTCTGATAGCAATAAAATTCTATAGCAATATATATATGCTAGGCTGCAATTTCTACTGCTTGCTTACCTCAAGACTGGTGTTATATTTTTCATTCCCTTCTCAAGCCTGTACATATACACATAGTTTTGATGTAGCTAAGTACAGTAAATCTTAGCTTCACAAGAAGGCTCTGCTCACATAACATAATTAAGTCTGATGATTAAATTTATCCCTTTTCTTACTTTACCCAATGGTTTGAATCATGACCTACCAAAGGACTTGGGATTGTCCCACATGAAGTCACAAAAAACCTCCTCCAATCAATGCTAACACTAACAAATCTGAGCATGTTCCGATTATCCATCTACTAGAACTTTATCTGACCCAATTAAGCATGCTGGCTAAATGCAATCCTTGGGTTTTTGTACGAAGTATCTGCTACTGTTATTTACCCTTCCCGATACTTATACAGACTATGAAGCATCTGGAGAATCAAGTTTAATTATTGGAATAGACAGTATTGGTATAATTTAATTCCAGCCCTTTGCTAGGCCTTTGGGACAGATAAGAGCTGCACAAGGAATGATAATCATTTTTCCTAGTTAAATTAGAAGCAATTCTATCAGAAGAAGGTTGGTTTGCGATTCTAGAAACAATATTTCTTGGTCTGTTCCAAATGTCTGTTCTCTTGTATAACATTTTAACAGAAGGGAAGGTAAACAAAACTGACAATTCCTGGATACTGGATTCTGATATGTGAAATCTGCAGCCATGCTTTTCTAAAAAAATGAATACACAAAAAATGATAGCAAATACCACTTTACAATGCCTTGGTAAAGCCACACCTGGAATACTGCATCCAGTTTTGGTCACCACGATGTAAAAAAGATGTCGAGACTCTAGAAAGGGTACAGAGAAGAGCAACAAAGATGATTAGGGGGCTGGAGGCTGAAATGTATAGGGAACGGTTGCTGGAATTGGGTATGTGTAGTTTAATGAAGAGAAGGACGAGGGGTGACATGATAGCAGTGTTCTAATATCTCAGGGGCTACCACAAAGAAGAGGGAGTCAAGCTATTCTCCAAAGCACCTGAAAGCAGGACAAGAAGCAATGGATGGAAACTAGTCAAGGAGAGAAGCAACCTAGAACTAAGGAGAAACTTCCTGACAGTTAGAACAATTAACCAGTGGAACAACCTGCCTCCAGAGGTGGTGAATGCTCCAACACTGGAGGTTTTTAAGAAGAGACTGGACAGCCATTTGCCTGAAATGGTATAAGGTTTCCTGCCACAGCAGGGGGTTGGACTAGATGACCTCCAAGGTCCCTTCCAACTTTATATTATTATTATTATTATTATTATTATTATTATTATTATTATTATTATTATTATTATTATTATTATTATTATTAAATATTTGAGATGTGAATTTACTGAAACTTTATCATATCTTCTTAAGATATTGTAAGCCTAAAAATGGTGCATCTCATACATACCGGTAGTATCTGAAAAGGAGAATAGACACAGACACACTGCTGAATTTGTGCAGGTTTTTGTTACACTACGGGATTAGTTTGCTCTTGATATCTAAATTACTATATTATTTTATGAAAACTCAATCTTCCTACTGAGAACTGATGCATAAAGGCATACAATAATTTGTATATGATCAAATTCATTAATATAAGGACAAGAGAGAATTAATAGTCTGTAAAATTGCTCATTTTATCATTTAATGGTACAAAATGCTTTAGCATATGATAAATTAGTTTCCTTTGCTATGTAACTGTTACATTTTAGCTTATAGCTGGATAGAATAAATTTTACTTTATGTGTTATAAAAAGACAAAAATAGAACAGTAAACCTGCTGAATAAGAAATCTATGATAGTTATAATGTTTGTTAGATGTTATTCACAACACTCATTCTTTTATTTATGTACAGTGGTTTTAGAATGCATGACAGATTTATTTATTTATTTATTTATTTATTTGAATTTCTATACTGCCCTTCTCCCGAAGGACTCAGGGCGGTGTACAGGGCAATAAAAGCAATAAAAACACTACATACAAAAGTTAAAAGTAAGATTAAATTAATTTAGCCCTAACAATAAATAGTTAAAAATACCCCAAACCCTTAGACCAGGCCGGCCTGTTCAAATAAGTAGGTTTTCAGATCACGGAGGAAAGAGCGAAGGTCGGGAGCCATCCGGAGCTCCACCGGTAAACGGTTCCAAAGGGCTGGTGCGCCCACAGAGAATGCTCTCCCCCTGGGGGCCGCCAGCCAACACTCTCTGACCGACGTCAACCTGAGGAGGCCCTCTCTGTGGGAGCGCACAGGACGAAGGGAAGATGACGCCGGCAGCAGGTGCTCATGTAAGTAATCCGGACCCATGCCATTTAGGGCTTTATAGGTAATCACCAGCACCTTGAATCTCACCCGGAGGGCAACTGGAAGCCAATGCAGCTCGTGGAGAAGAGGTGTTACATGGGAGTATTGGGAGACCCCCATCACAACTTGCGCGGCCGCATTCTGCACCAGCTGAAGCCTCCGAGTGGTCCTCAAGGGCAGCCCCATGTACAGAGCATTGCAGTAGTCTATATGAGAGGTCACGAGCACATGGGTGACTGTACGCAGGGCATCCTGGTCCAGATAGGGTTGCAACTGGTGCACCAGGCGAACCTGGGCAAAAGCCCCCCTGGTCACAGCTCCTACATGGTCTTCCAAACTGAGCTGTGAGTCCAGGAGGACACCTAAGTTGCGAGTCCTATCTACGGGGGGTAACACCTCACCCCCCATGGTTAAAGATGGAATGGACTGAATTTCCTGAGATGCCGGAACATACAACCACTCAGTCTTGTCGGGATTGAGCCGAAGCCTGTTCCTCCCCATCCAGACCCAAACCGCCTCTAGGCAATGGGACATCACATCGAGGGCATCACTGGGGTGGTTTGGGGTAGAGATGAAAAGCTGGGTATCATCAGCACGAATGATCTCATCCAGCGGCTTCATATAGATGTTGAACAGGAGAGGCGAGAGGACCGACCCCTGAGGAACTCCACAAATGAGAGGCCTCAAGGCCGACCTCTGCCCTCCTGTCAGCACTGACTGCAAACGTCCCAGGAGGTAGGAGGAGAACCACTGGAGAATAATGCATTTATTCCAATGTTTCAGCAATATTGGAGATATTGATATTGAACTGAAACTACAAATTGCAACAATATCAATGTACCTGTAAATAATATGGTACTGGGTAGAAGAAATGTAAGATAATTATTAAACATCATGTCATCCTGACATTGGGAAATGCCAATACTGAGGGAGCCATATGTGATCCTCAAACATGGGGTGCAGGCAGGTGGGCAGTGAAGGAAGCCATATCTCTGCTTGCCTATGTTTAGTTTTTCTCTGTCAGTGGAGCTGAAGATGCAATGAAAGAGAAACATGGGTGTCCATAGTTTTCCTTTACTGCTCCATAAAGTGGAGAATGCCAAAACTAGACTTGAATTTTATTGCAAATGGAGAATTTAAAAGGAACAATAAATATGAAAGGGCATATTTGAAAAGGACATTAAAATTGGATCTCCAATTTTATTGTTTATGTTTTCCCAAATTTTCATTTGTATCCAATGCTGCCAATATTTGATGGTACTATAGAGCACTATCAAGAGAGATGGTACACCAGAGATCATTTAAAAGTGTGACCAATGTCATTTCCATCTCATATTGAGTCTGAATCTTGACTGAAAAGGAATCTAGATAATCCATTTCATCCAGAGCTCCGTGAAGTTTCTGCACAACCATCTTCTTAATCGCTTTTCTCAAAAAGGGGAGGTGAGATACTGGGCAAAAATTATCCAGTATGGTAGGATCCAGCAATGGTTTATTGAGAAGGGGGAGAACCAACCTCTCTTTAAGAACTGGAAGTACAACTTCCTCACTTTAGGAAGAATTCATCACCACTAGGACCCACCCTCATGATATTAACTGGACAGTTTTAATTAGTGAGGAGGAACATGAATCTAAAGTGCAGGTGGCCAAGCTCACAGCAATTCAAAACTGTCCACTTTCTCAGGCCAAACAGGTTCAAACCAATCCAAGATAAAAAGGCAAGAACCTTCCTGGGCACTCCCTTAAGACCTGCAATAAGGTCAGCATCCAGTTGAGAATACATTCAGGTAACAACAGATGCTGAGCAAATTTCTCCACACAGCCCTATCAGAGAATTGCTGAGCCCTATCTAGTTCTTACTTGGCAAATTGTATTTCTTGCAGATCTTCCAATTATGCCATTTGTTGCTATTTTCTCATGCTGTTGTTTTTAGCTAATTTGTGTAATCTTCTTGCAGCTAACTATTATTCTGTAAATTATGTCTCACCATATTGTTTCTGGGAGCAACACTCTTTGTCAGACTCTTCCGATGAAGTCTGTCAGTATGGTTAAACCTCTGGCATAGCTCTTATCTACCTCAGAGCACAAAACCACATCAAAGTAGTACCTCACAGGGGATATTAATATAATTATGGCTGGTCAATAATATGTTTACATTGTATTTGGCATTTTTATCCACCTGTTGAGTCCTTCCTAAAGTCATGGAATATACATATGTTGTTTGATAATGTTAAAGGTATCATTGCAGGATGTAAACATTTCCAAGTAAGACTGCTATTATTATTATTATTATTATTATTATTATTATTATTATTATTATTATTATTATTATTATTATTATTATTATTGTTATTGTTGTTGTTGTTGTTGTTGTTGTTGTTGTTGTTGTTGTTCAGCTTTGGCATTATTTGGAAATTCAGAGTTAAGAGTTCTTAATTTTCCAGCTTTATATATTTGTTCTGCAAAAATTGTAGCATTCACTGCAAAAATTTGTTCCTATGAGGTGTATATTTTCCCCTGAATTCTATGATAGCCAATAAGTACCCGCTGAACATGCAACCCCCAGGCGGCCCATTTAAATAATCATTAAGAACAATTATTATAGCTAGAAAGAGCTGTAAGTGGATTGTGTTGGAATGCCTGCTTATAATTAGGCAATACTTTTTCAGAATGAAAATGAATGTGTAATCTGACAACAAACCAAACAGTTTTAAATTCTGAGCTAGCTGTGCCAAGATCTAATGCATTAGATGGCCTCATATAAACCAGAACTGATGTGTGAGGGAGGGAAGAATGTGGTCATGATATCAGGAGCTTGATTACTAATGCTAATGTGGTTTATTTTAAGAGGAGTAAAAATGAAACCTAACTGATTTCTGAAGCAATTTGTTTAGAGCATCTTCAAATATTTGGTTGTTTGGTTGTTCTCTCTGCCTTATTATTTCCTATCCAGTCATCACTTCACTGAGGGTAAGAAAAACTAACAACAATGAAGTATGTAGTCAACTATTACAATTGGTTGCTATCTAGTCATGCCGGCCACATGACCACGGAGACGTCCTCAGACAAGCGCTGGCTCTTCGGCTTTGAAACGGAGATGAGCACCGGCCCCTAGAGTTGGAAACGACTAGCACGCATATGCGGGGGAACCTTTACCTTTACCTAACAACAGCCAATTATTATTATTTGTTAGAATTATGTTCCTCCTTTCTTCTACGGATTCAAGCTGGCATACAAAGCACTATGATGTTATTTCCTTCCATGCCATTAGGTGTTTTTATTATTTCCAATCTAACTGAATTTTAGGAAGGAATTATAATAAAGGGCTTGGGACTCTGTATGTCTGTTCATCAGTACACTCACTGGAAACAGAAGAGAGTGGAACAATCTTTTCCCTTCAATGATCTGAGACAGTGTGGAGCATCTGTGGTTGGATATGTGTGTATATCCAACCACATGCATGGTTTTTGTGTGCATTTGTGTGCGCTCCTAGTTCAATCAAAGTTGTAGCCATTAGTGAAAAAGACACAATATCTCTGCCATAGAGTAATAAGATATGTGGCCCACTACAGAAAGGTGTACCTGCTTCTTTGTTTTGGGCTAAATAATTTATTCTGTTCCATAGCATGCTATCCGTTGTCCTAAAATCATACATAGTTTAGGAATGTTAGTCTATGAAAGCTTGGCAAAACTAAGCAAAGATAAATTCTAAAAGTCATCTGACTTCATCAACAAGGCCTAATTGAAACAAAACAAAAACAAAAACAAACTAATATACCATACACAAAGAAAATGAGGTTTTTACGCCATGACATATGTTTTAGATTAGCATTATTTTTACAAAGTCATCAAGCAGTGAGACTGTGCCTAAATTAATTTTGGATTGTATTTCTATTAGTAAAACCCTGAATTTGTAACTAGGATGTAATCATTACATCTGTATTTTCTTCTGATTTATTCTTTAATGTACTTGTTCTGATTTGAAAGGTCATGACATTGGATGTTCCACCCTTCAGCACCTGCAAAATTTAGGCACAAAGCCATCTGGCTGACTGAGAGAATGCAAGACTTGATCCTGGGAAGATCAGATGGGGGAGGGGAGTTGTTTATTTGGTTAAACACCTGCAGATACGTCGTCTGGGAGTTTAAATGTATTACAGTTCTTGTAATTGAGGCAAAAGATGATGCCGTTTACATGAGGAGAGAAGGAGTCTATGGTTAGATGACAGGAAATAATATTTCCCATAGAGTTTAGGGAGTGCATTCGTTGTAATGGGGTTAGCTAATCCAGATAGTAATAAGAATAAGAAAGTCAGCAATCATAATCAGATTTAATGGATTCCAGATGGAGATATATAATTGTTCTCATTACTATTGTATAAACTCCAAGGAAATACAATCCCAAGATACTTTGTCTTGACAATAAAGCAAGTCGAAAAAAATGACAGTGGGTTGTGATTATACAGATAAAGTTGCTCAAGGATGATGATGATGATGATATCCCAAAACATCCAATTTCTAAATAAACATATGATTACTCTAACTCATGGAAATATAAATAAAAACATGAGTGAAACAAAATTCTATTTAACAGGATTTCTGCTGAATAAGATAGCAGCTTACTAAAACATTGTGGGCAAGTTAGAAAAGGAAGATATCAAAAAGTGTAGACTTTATTTTGCTTTTGTGTGCTGTAAAATCCAGAATGTAGCTAAGGAGAATTGGAACTTTTTATTGTACAGCTATCATTTTATAGGGGAAGAAATGGAGGTAGTGACAGATTTTATTTTCCTGGGCTCCAAGATCACTGCAGATGGGGACTGTAGCCAAGAAATTAAAAGACGCTTGCTCCTGGGGAGGAAAGCCATGACAAATCTAGACAGCACACTAAAAAGCAGAGACATCACCCTGTCAACAAAAGTGCGTATAGTCAAGGCTATGGTCTTCCCAGTTGCAATGTATGGCAGTGAAAGTTGGACCATAAGAAAGGCTGAGCGCCAAAGAATTGAGGCCTTTGAACTATGGTGCTGGAGAAGACTCCTGCGAGTCCCTTGGACTGCAAGGCGATCAAACCGGTCAGTCCTAGAGGAGATCAATCCTGACTGCTCTTTAGAAGGCCAGATCCTGAAGCTAAAACTCAAATACTTTGGCCACCTAATGAGAAGGAAGGACTCACTGGAGAAAAGCCTAATGCTGGGAAAGATCGAGGGCAATAGATGAAGGGGACGACAGAGAATGAGGTGGCTGGATGGAGTCACTGAAGCAGTAGGCGTGAGCTTAAATGGACTCCAGAAGATGGTAGAGGACAGAAAGGCCTGGAGGAATGTTGTCCATAGGGTCGCGATGGGTCGGACACGACTTCGCAGCTAACAACAAATCATTTTATATACGCCTACGTCAATACGATTGTAGATTGCCAAACCATGCCTCCTTGCTCCCCAAAGTTCTATATCAAGGGTCTTCAGACTTGGCCCTTTTATGACTTGTGGACTTTAACTCTCAGAATTCCTCAGCCAGCCATATGAATGATTTTTCTATAACTCTTTATAAACCTTCACTCTGCAAATGTTTTCCGTATCATACACAAATTGGGCAAACTATGATCCCAATGCTGAATGCTATAAGTGGAACAAATTTGAAATTAATTAATTTTAATTTCTAGCTACATTAATTATTGTAGTCACAATTGCAGATATAAAATACATTTAAAAATTGATTTTACCTGCCTTTGGAAATTAAAAGAAAAGTTTGAAAAAACATACCTATATTGTTTAATGAAGGTTATTTACTCAGAGCTTACTACAAAAACTGAATGTTCCTATCTTGTACAATGGGTGACCAATAACAATATGTATTATATCATTCATCTTCATTCTAGGGATGATATGTATGATGAGAATTTAGTCACCGAATATGACCAGAAACAGATTTATTTGAAACAGACAAATCAGTTCAAAAATCCTAATATTTTTTCACAGTAAATCTTCAGTGCACTGGGAGATTTATAACTATTTTAAGTAATCATTTTACATCCAACTGTAGATGGTTTTTTTAGTCTTGTGGATTGGCCTGACTGGCTCCAGTCTACCTCATTTTCATTTATTTTGATGGCTTGTTCCATTGTACATAATCAGCATATTTTAATGCTCACTGAGCATTAATGAGCGCTGAGCATATTTTAACTGTAAAAGAACGCAAAAAAATAACATGGATACAGGGGTTGAATATAATTTCTGAGGCAGAACCAATTTATACAGGGTAAGGTTTTCATAATCATATCTAATTTTATTGTAACTGGAAAATTATATACAGAAGGGATCTATATGATGCATTATCTTCTTAAAATGCTAGTTTGGCATGTATAAATTCCATATACAAATTTAAAAAGCAAGCAATAAGAAAAGGAGATCTCAATAAGAATTCATTTTTGCTAACACAACAAATCTTTTTGTATTTTGTGCTAAAATTCTGATCCTCGATCTTTTTAAAAATTGTTGTTAAAAGGTATTTTTGAAATGATTATTAGGATAACTTAGTTTTTAGAACATGCCATAACAATTTTAAAAATCACTCATTAAGGTACCATTTTATTATACTCTATAATGATGTTCATTTGTTAGCTATTTGTTAGAAATCTGTTCCATGAAATGAGATGGAATCAGATGTTCAACTCACCTTTTCTCCCTTCCCCATACAAAACCCACTTTGCTTTCTTCTTTCTTAACAGTTCCAAAGAAAAGAGGAAGTGAAAAGCATTAAAATATGTGTCTCTGTATTCTGACTGGATCAGAATCTGTATTTTACAGGAAGTTTCCCTTAGAGAGGTGCACATCTCAATTACACTTCATATTCTAGTAAGACTGCCTGGAGTTAGAAGCTATCAGAATTATAGAATTACTTGATCCACGGCAGAGTTGAAGTATTGCTGTTGCACTTTTATAAAAACAAGAAAACCTCTTTTTAACAATGTTTGTCTTTCTTTCTTTCTTTTTTTTACCTATAGGCAGTGGAGAGAATGGATATCTATTTGGGAGCCTCTCAATGGTCTATAAAGCATTTTTTTATTCAAGATGTAGCATGGTATTCAGTCTTCTTCACATTTTTAATTAAAATAGTTTTCATAGAAAAATAGCTGTATATACATTCATGCATACATAACCCACATTTCAGTCATGATAAAAGAATTAAAAAAATATGCATGAAAGGAAATATATACTTTATTTATGCAATTTCTGCCTGAATTGAAATTCCTAATTGAGAAATATATATCTACAAATCATTTTTTAAATTTAGTCTTCTAATTTTACAGTATTATAGTTGTAAAATAATTTTCTTCAACATCACTCTCAAAGATCTCAAATTCTTTATGCCTTGATACATTATGTCAAATCTGCCTCAGCTTGAACCTCTAAGAACGAATGATCCTTAACTCTGACAAAGGTATAGTTTACTAAAAGTCAAGTGAATTATGAACTGAACTATAGCCTGAACTGAAAATCGTGCACCAAAATCCCCAAATCTAACTTTTCCCTCCATTAGTTGCTCCCATCACTGGGGCCATGTCCAATCAAATTCAAACAAGATGCTTTTAGAACTGTCACTTCAGTCATAGGTTTGGTATGCAGCTACTTTCTGTTCCCAGCTGATTGTTTTGTTTTGTTTTTGTTTTGTTTTCCTTGAGGCATTCGTCTCCCATCCAGCCCCCCCCCAGTTCATGGCTGCTAATACTGAATGGTTGCTAAGTGTAAAGGTGAGGTGGCAGCTGACACATTAAGAGCCTTGGTGGAGCATTAAGAGCCTTGGTGGAGCAGTGGGCTAATGCCTCCTTAAGTAACACCAGCTGCCTGCAATTAGTGCAGGTTCGCGTCCCACCAGGCTCAAGGTTGACTCAGCCTTCCATCCTTCCGAGGTAGGTAAAATGAGGACCCAGATTGTTGGGGGCAATAAGCTGACTTTGTAATAATGCCGCTGGAGGGGGGACACGAAACCCCTATTAAGCAGGCATATACATAGAATGAAGGCTACTGCTAAGCTTGTAAGCCGCCCTGAGTCTTCGGAGAAGGGCGGGATATAAATGGAATTAAAATTAAAAAGTAAAAAAAAATAACCGGGGATTAGTCAAAAAATAACATGTACTTTGATAAGCAATACTCACTCTAAAAAAGACTCTGGCATTTTACAGCCCCTGAGCCACATCCACCCCTTTGGCTATCTGTTTCGTTTGTGTGGATTGCTTTTATTTTGAAGGCGACTACTTTTTTTAAAAAAAGTGTATATGTGCAAGCATGCCTATGCACATTCACAGCCCTATTGGACCAGTTTTTCACAATAGTCCCAGTTTCTCAAGTGGCCCCTTGGAAAATTAATTCTCTGCGCCTGCCCTAAAGTGTTGTTGATAATCTTGTGAGTTTCATCCCCCAATATGCAAACTTAAACTGCATGCATTAATATGCCAATGTCAACGTCCAGCTTGAGTATCCTTATTGTTTTCATCCTGTCAGCCAACTCTTAAAATGCATTTAATTGAGCTAGTTTTGAAGTAAATATCCTCTTCTTTTTCTTTTCTTTTGTAATGTCTCACAAGGATGTATGTATAGTTTGCCTCTTAGGACTCAGACAAAACTGGTAGGGAAATCTTTATTTGAAGGTAGTCATGCTTTCTCACTTCCTGTATAGATAGCCCACAGTGTTTCAAGTTCTTCTGAGGCATCCATTTTCCTGATGCAACATTTTTAGTCATAGCCCATAATGTTAGTAGCTTCCTTTTATTTTTTCCCCTGATGTGACTTGGGAAAAACAGAGAGCAGGCTTATTTTGCTGTATCTTTTATATCCTTTCACAACTCTCTTCAGGTTTTTTTTAGAGCTATAAGAAATGAAAACCATATGAAGTTTGAGTGCATACCATAACCTAATTGAAATTCTGGCAAAGTTGTAGTTGACCAACTGGATATTCTCTGTTAAAGATCAGAAACTGCATAGCTCCTACATTCCAAAAACTCAGAAACTTCCTCTAAGATAGGAGCAGAGCATTGATTTTTGAGTGGTTTGCTGAAGATTTAGCTCTAAATCATCAAGAAAAAAAATATATCTTTGATTAAATGAAATTTAACAAGCAATCAGAACCAGTTTTGTGTAGTGGTTAAAGCACAAGGCTAGAAACTGGAATCTGGGGGTTCTAATCCTGCCTTAGGCAAAAGGCCAGCTGGGTGACCTTGGGCCAGTCACTCTCTCTCAATCCTAAGAATAAAGCAGTAGCAAACCACTTCTGAAAATCTTGCCAAAAAAATATCGAGAGTAGTCAAGGCAGTTGCCAAGAATCAACATTTATTCAAAGCCACAAAGCAAACAAAATCAAAATGCATTTTATTGATTTTAAAAATGTGATTACTATCTAAGGATTTAAGAATTTTCCTTTCCATCACTTTGATAATTACAATTTGGAAGCAACATTTAAAGAAGTTGTGGAGGCTGCAGAGTCTTCTGGTTGGTTATGAGGTTACACAATTGATAAAAGTTTTCTTTAAGATTCTAAACTAAACCAGACACGGAGGTATTGAATTTTGTTGAGATCTTCTGGAATAGATTTTGTCACACATATTACAAATTAACTTTCCTAGGTTAACTTCTGAGGTTGAAGCTATATTGAATGAATCAATATGTAGTTTGTGTGTCTATGTTGTGTGTTTGGTTGCATTTTCTGGCCTCAGTGGTCTAAATATTTTGGAGTAGTTCTTAAGAAGGCAAACAATCTCACACATGCATGCTTATCAACTACTTGAATTATCTATTCAGTTGTCTATTCAGCACTAAATAAGATGAAGTTCTGATGACAATTAATGTATAGTTTATGTATGCCTTTAACCATTTGGCTTTTTGTGTGTGGTTTGTTCATCCTTGGTTTCTTTACTATTATAATAAGACCTAAATCAGAATTCTTTTTCCTTTAAAGGAAGGTTTTCACAGTATTTCTTTCATATCTGCCTGAATAAACTTGGTAAAATTTAAATGACTATAGTGGAGTAAAATATTATTTTAAACTTTATTTATTTATAACACTGAAACGACTGTAGGAGCTCTAATTCATCTGTCACAGTCCTTTGAAATGTCAAGGGGATAGGTTTAAAAACCTTTTTTTTACTTTTACTTTTTCGTGTTCTTTATTCTTGTTTCTTTTTTGTTTCATTTTTAATATGCACAAATAATAATAAGTAATACAATGGATACCTTAGAATTAAGTATTAAGCTTAAGAGAGAAAGCCTTATTATCTCATAAATACTGGTCAGTGATGATAAAAATTCTATTTAACAACAAAAAAGAGTATTCTGCAGTTGTTTATTTTAGATAAAAAAGGTTTAACTGTATACATATAACATTAATCTATCATATATTAAAGCATGATATAAACAATTTTATCTTTAAAAACTTAAGTTATCAAAATCTTCAAAATATAGATAGAATACTGTCATCGACCTGGACAGTAAGTAGGGCTCAAGTTACTTCCTGAAATTGTCTTTTTGTTTGTTGTATATGTATCCATGTTCTGCTGTTTCAAAATCTTGGGTAGAGTTTGTGTTGCGTAGTACACACATTGTCCTGTTTGTATTTTGCTAAGTTGTAGCTAGAATAAATAGATGACCTCACAGGTATTACAATTATATAGCAGCTGTTAAAAATGATGGGTTGTTTAATGTTCATTTACAAATGGTTTCTAAAGCATACTTTGAAACAAATGCATTAGCAAATTAATTAGCCATTTCACTATAGTGTTTATAGTTCTTAGTCACATAGGACTCTTTTAGAAAAGATGTAAACTACCCTCCAGTGTGCAATAGTGAAGATGTTATGAATATAAAGTGTATGTATTTGTAAAAGAAAGTATGGTTGATAACAAATAGTAAGCTACAGCTGAAGCTTAACAGGGAGGGAAAATGTTAGATTCATGCCATAACTTATTCTATCATACCATATGTCATAGAAGCATCTGTGCTACTTACTTCTACATCAACATCTATAGAATAAATATTCTCAAATAAAGCATAGGTATGGTAGAGAATGTTGATATCAACCTTATTTAGGGATTGCCTCTAATCAGACAATAGCACTGTAGCTAACAGTCATTGGAACAGATTTAGGAATAGCCACAGCAAATCACAATAAAATCCAAATGATATCATGAATACGAGGGAATTATTCATTTGTTTGTCCCACATTTTTTATTTTTATACATAACTTATGGCATCAAACATATCCAATACACAAGAACCCTGTAAGTTGAGTTAAACTGAAAGAGTGTGTGTGATTGGTCCAAGGTCAGCCAGCCATCTTTCATGGCTAAGCGAGGACTAGAACTCAAAAACTCTTGGTTTCTAGCCTGGTGCCTTAACCACTAGATTAAACTGGTTGTCACAAATTTATCACATGAATGCTGTTGTTAAATATTTGTATCTCAATACACAATGCAAGTAAATAAGACATGATATTTAAGCCCCTCTTTCCCTTTACTTCCAGATGACCATGTGCTGGTGAAGTGACAAAAGTACTATTTTCAGTAACCAAATACTTTCTGGAAAAGTCATTTTCTTAGCAGCAAATACATCTTCCATGAAACAGGGCAGATAATACTATTCATTGCTCAATTCACTATATTGAACTTTGTGAACTTCGTTTGCATTGTAATGTATTCTATTTTATAGATAATGCTTAAACCAGCCAGTTATTCCAAATTTTGGCATTTTAATATAGCAATTAGTTATATCAACAGGACTGTGGATAGAAAACATCTGCTTGGAATCCAGATATAAATGGAGATATTTCTTATTGAAATATGCTGATGCTTTTAATTTAGCATTTGCAGCTATTGGATAATATCTGGATAGATTTAAGCACTTTTAACATTTGGCTTCAATAAATATAACTGTCATGGTTCCGACAGACAGAGACAAATAAAGCAGAACTCTGAGGCTTGCAAGTTCCTCAAAGAACATGTTTCTTGATACAAAGTATCAGCATGTCAAAAGTGAAACCACGTCTGAATAGACAAGTAACAATCCCCAATACAAGTTAAGAAATCCCGCCCCTAAAGCTATGCAAGTTACTACATTCCCCAATACATCTTCTTGGCGGGCTTTTCACGAAACGCCCAGCCTGCAGCCCCAGAAGCAGCCAATGACCTTGGCTCCCACAGGAAAAAATCTGTTTAGTCTAGCGAAGCACCTAGTAAACCCCCCTCCTACATGAATAGGGAAAATGGCTGCAGCCATGCTCATTTTCAAAGTTGACAATAACTTTAGAATATTACTAACTATCATTCAAATCAGTGGATCTTAAATTATCTTGGCTTAATTGTTCTTAATTTTATTTTGCTTAGTATTTACGAGTGACCACCTGTAGCCATGATATATATGTGTGTTATATTCTCTAAGGTAAAACTTAATTTATCTGTAAAATGTAGAAAAATTATTTATCTGAGAGAGAATTAATCATAATATTGCTGAAGATAAATAATTTCCATCTGCATAACCGGTTATCTTAAATAATATGGAATCTCTTTGAATTGATATAATTTTGTGTGCTGCCAAGTTTTTACTGACAATAAGTCAGCTTCAGGCAACATTGTATTACAGCATACTTCTGAGTTTTGGTGTTTAGCAGAGTTGAAGAAAATACTATTTTAATATAAAATTATCACTTTTAGAGTACAACTCACATTTGCTAAAAAAATGTGGGATTTTGTCAAAAGAAGGCAAGGATTCAGATTGGGCTACAGACATTTGGGTAGGATTTTCCCACAGAGTGAGCTATGGGGAAAGCACAAATTTAATTCCATAGGTTTCAGCATATGGATTTGCCCTGCCCATTGTGACTTTGCATTGAATGTTTCTAAAATGAGCTATTTTCTTAATCACTGAAGCATTGTTGGAGCAAAACAATATTCCTACCATGGGTGCACAAATCATCCTAGATCCATTTCAAATTGTGCAGTTTGTTCTCAATTTATGATTCAAAATTCAGATTGTCAGTAAAATCTATTTATTATAAAATTCAATTGGATAAAATTGTGAATGTCCATGCACAAAGTCCATTAAATCTTTTCATCAGTTTGAAGGCATCTGATTTGTTTTGTCTCATTGAATCGTTAATCAGTTCATATCGAAATTTTGATTCAGTCAAAATTCCTTTGAACTGAAGTTTCAAGTCAAAGATTTGCACAGCCCTAATTTACATCTGGCTTCTGATTCTTACTCTTACATTCTCAGTTTCTTCTTAAACTTTGTTGCTTCAGTTCTACTTTCATCCCGACTTCTGCTTTCATCCCAGCTGTTCCTTAGTTCTGGCTCTATCTTTACTTGCCCTCTGAGTCTTCACATGATATTTAATCATGACTTGTGACAGACAGGCAAATCTATCACTTGCACTTTTGCTCACTTTCTCATTTTCCATTTTATAAGTTCATTTTTATTTATGTCTGGATCAGTTTGTTTATCAAGTAAACAAAACAGGGTACAGTGATATTTTTATGTTCATTTTTGTCATATATGAATTTTATTTATTTATTTTAATTCCATTTATATCCTGCCCTTCTCCGAAGACTCAGGGTGGCTTACAAGCTTAGCAGTAGCCTTCATTCACATCCCCCCCAAGCAGCATTATTACAAAGTCAGCTTAATTGCCCCCAACAGTCTGGGTCCTCATTTTACCTACCTCGGAAGGATGGAAGGCTGAGTCAACCTTGAGCCTGGTGGGATGCGAACCTGCACTAATTACAGGCAGCTGGTGTTACTTAAGGAGGCATTAGCCCACTGCTCCACCAAGGCTTGTGTGTGCTTGTGTCTTTGTGTGTTTCCCTATGTATGTTTTTTCTTTTTATTGTCTTTTTGCACAAATTTTACCCAGTATAGACATTTATAAGTATACTTCTACATGCAGTATGTCTATATGAATACATTCTCTGTCTCCCAATTTGACATGCATGTTTGGAAATTGCCTCCAACAGAGACATAGATTGTGATCTTTGTAATTAGTGTCTTCTGTCATCATAATTCTGAATCACATATGGCTGACACAAATTTAATTTCTCCTTTCTGAATTTGCTTGCACCCTGTTACTGACTTTACATTTCATCTCTACATTACTTTTCTGGATCAGTGCAGTTTGAAGTATAGGGCCAGGGCATTACACAATCTAGCAGATAATCCTTCACAAATATCATTTGTTGTTGCTAGTTGCGAAGTCGTGTCCAACCCATTGCGACCCTATGGACAATGTTCCTCTAGGCCTTCCTGTCCTCTACCATCTTCTGGAGTCCATTTAGGCTCATGCCTACTGCTTCAGTGAATCCATCCAGCCACCTTAGGGAACACCTGCTGCCGGCATCAACTTCCCTCCGCCCTGTGCGTTCCCACAGAGAGGGCCTCCTCAGGGTGCCACCGGTCAGAGAATGTCGATTGGTGGCCCCCAGGGGGAGATCCTTCTCTGTGGGCGACCCGGAGCTATGGAATCAGCTACCGGTTGAGCTCCGGACGGCGCCCGATCTTCGCTCCTTTCGCCGCGAGCTAAAAACATACTTTTTTGAACAAGCTGGCCTGGCCTGATGGGGGACTGGGGGGGGGTTGTTATTGTTATTTCATTGGGGTTTTATGATGTATTTTTAGTATATGGGCATGTATTTAATTATTTTTTAACTTTTGTAATCCTGTATTTTTATTCTTGCCCTGTTCACCGCCCTGAGTCCTTCGGGAGAAGGGCGGTATAGAAATATTATTAAATAAATAAATAAATAAACCTCATTCTCTGTCGTCCCATTCTTCTCTTGCCCTCAATCTTTCCCAGCATTAGGCTCTTCTCCAGTGAGTCCTTCCTTCTCATTAGGTGGCCAAAGTATTTGAGTATCAACTTCAGGATCTGGCCTTCTAAAGAGCAGTCAGGGTTGATCTCCTCTAGGACTGACCAGTTTGATCGCCTTGCAGTCCAAGGGACTCGCAGGAGTCTTCTCCAGCATCAGAGTTCAAAGGCTTCAATTCTTTGGCGCTTATGGTCCAACTTTCACAGCCATACATTGCAAGTGGGAAGACCATAGCCTTGATTATACGCACTTTTGTTGGCAGGGTGATGTCTCTGCTTTTTAGTATGCTGTCTAGATTTGCCATGGCTTTCCTCCCCAGGAGCAAGTGTCTTTTAATTTCTTGGCTACAGTCCCCCTCTGCGGTGATCTTGGAGCCCAGGAAAATAAAATCTGTAACTACCTCCATTTCTTCCCCATCTATTTGCCAGGAATTGAGAGGGCCGGATGCCATGATCTTGGTTTTCTTAATATTTAGTTTCAACCCAAGTTTTGCACTCTCCTTCTTCATTTGTAACAAGAGGGTCTTTAGTTCCTCTTCACATTCTGCCATTAGAGTGGTATCATCTGCATATCTTAGGTTGTTGATATTTCTTCCGGAAATCTTAATTCCAACTTTTGATTCATCTAGCCCTGCCTTTCTCATGATGTGCTCTGCATATAAGTTAAATAGGCAGGGCGACAGTATATAGCCTTGCCGGACTCCTTTCCCAATTTTGAACCAATCAGTGGTTCCGTGTCCAGTTCTCACTCTTGCTTCTTGACCCGCATATAGGTTTCTCAAGAGACAAATAAGATGGTCTGGTACTCCCATCTCTTTAAGAACTTGCCACAAATTGTTGTGATCCACACAATCAAATGCTTTAGCATAGTCAATGAAGCAGAAGTAGATGTTTTTCTGGAACTCCCTAGCTTTCTCCAGGATCCAGCGTATGTTGGCAATTTGATCTCTAGTTCCTCTGCCTCTTCGAAATCCTGCCTGTACTTCGGGTAGTTCTTGATCCACATAGTGCTGGAGTCTACTTGTAGGATTTTAAGCATAACTTTACTAGCATGTGTAGTGAGTGCAATGGTACGATAGTCTGAACATTCTTCGGCACTGCCTTTCTTTGGAATTGGAATGTAAACTGATCTTTTCCAATCCTGTGGCCATTGTTGAATTTTCCAAATTTGCTGGCAAATTGAGTGTAGCACTTTTACTGCATCGTCTTTTAATATTTTGAATAGCTCAGCTGGAATACTATCACCTCCACTAGCTTTGTTGTTGCTCAGCTTTCCTAAGGCCCACTTCACTTCACATTCTAGGATGTCTGGCTCGAGGTCAGTGACCACCTCAACATGGTTATCAGGGATGTTAAGCTCATTCTTGTATAGTTCTTCTGTGTAATTTTGCCACCTCTTCTTAGTCTCTTCTGCCTCTGTTACGTCCCTGCCATTTTGGTCCTTTATCATGCCCATTTTTGCATGAAACATTCCTTTCATCTCTCCAATTTTCTTGAAAAGATCTCTAGTCCTTCCTATTCTATTGTTTTCTTTTATTTCTTTGCCCTGTTCATTTAAGAAGGCATTCTTATCTCTTCTAGCTATCCTCTGGAATTCTGCATTCAATTGGGTGTATCTTTCTTTTTCTCCCTTGCCTTTCGCTTCCCTTCTGTCCTCAGCTATTTGCAAAGCTTCCTCAGAGAGCCATTTTGCTTTCTTGCATTTCTTTTTTTTTGGATGGTTTTAGTTGTTACTTCTTGTACAATGTTAAGAACCTCCATCCATAGTTCTTCAGGCACTCTATCAGATCTAATTCCTTAAATCTATTTGTCACCTCTACTGTATATTCGTCAGGGATATGATTTAGTTCATACCTGACTGGCCTAGTGCTTTTTCCTAGTTTCTTCAGTTTAAGCCTAAATTTTGCAACGAGAAGCTCATGGTCTGAGCCACAGTCAGCTCCTGGTCTTGTTTTTACTGACTGTATAGAGCTTCTCCATCTTTGGCTGCAGAGCACATAGTCAATCTGATTTCTGTGTTGACCATCTGGTGATGTCCATGTATAGAGCCGTCTCTTGGGTTGTTGGAAAAGAGTGTTTGCTATGACCATCGTATTCTCTTGACAAAATTCTATCAGCCTGTGCTGTGCTTCATTTTGTACTCCAAGGCCAAACTAACCTGTTATTTCAGTTATTTTGGCTTCCTACTTTAGCATTCCAATCCCCCATGATGGTAAGGACATCATTTTTGTATTTTCTTTTTTATCTTCTTTTCTTCCTTCCTTCCTTCCTTCCCTCTCTTCCCTCCCTCTCTTTTCTTTCTTTATCTTCCTTCCTTCCTTTCTCTCTCCCACTTTCTTTCCCTCCCTCTCTCAATTTCTTGCTTTCTACTTGTTGTGGAAGCTGGAAGCTACTTGCATTTCTTTTTAATTTTTCTTCCTGTTTTTTTTCCTTCCTTCCTTCCTCTCTCTCTCTCTTTCTTTTCTATTCTCCTTTTTTTCTTTCTCCCTCCCTTTTCCCCTTCCCCCTTTCTCCTTTTTTCCCTTCCTTTTTTCTTTCTTTCTCACCTTTACCATCAAAAGCACTTCACTCCAGAGGGGGGGGAAACCCCAAAGGTTTTTAATTGCTTTGGTGCGCCAGTTGCGGCCCTATCTAGATCGGGATGCCTTGCGCACAGTCACTCATGCGCTCGTGACCTCTTGTCTAGACTACTGTAATGCTCTCTACATGGGGCTGCCCTTGAGGTCCACCCGGAGACTCCAACTTGTGCAGAATGCAGCCGCGCGAGTTGTCTTGGGAGCTTCCCAATACTCCCATGTTACACCTTTGCTCCGCGAGCTGCATTGGCTACCAGTTGCTCTCCGGGTGAGGTTCAAGGTGTTAGTTATGACTTACAAAGCCCTTCATGGCATGGGTCCGGATTACCTACGGCAACACCTGCGGCCGGCGTCAACTTCCCTCCGTCCAGTGCGCTCCCACAGAGAGGGCCTCCTCAGGGTGCCACCGATCAAAGAATGCCGATTGGTGACCCCCAGGGGGAGAGCGTTCTCTGTGGGCGCACCAGACCTTTGGAACCGCTTACCGGTTGAGCTCCGGATGGCCCCCGACCTTCGCTCCTTCCGGCGCGATCTCAAAACATTCTTTTTTGAACAAGCTGGCCTGACGGGATGGGGTTGGGTTTTAAAACTAGTTTTAATTTTAATTTTAATATGGATTGATTTTATGGGCATGATGTTTAATGGCTTTTTAATTTTTGTATTCAATTTTTACTGTGTATTGCCCTGTTCACCGCCCTGAGTCCTTCGGGAGAAGGGCGGTATAGAAATCAAATTATTAAATTAAATTAAATTAAATTTTATTATGCAACGTATCAAAAGGACAGGTAAAAATAAAAATCAGCCATGTAATTTTTCAGACGCAAGCAAAGCCTCCAAGAGCAAAGCAGTCAGATCCCTCTATTTCGGGCTGGGGCGAGGGGTCGTGGCGAGCAAAGAAAGCGGAGCCAGGCAGCCGACCAGGCGGGAGTCTCGCATCCTCAGCCGCGCGGGGAGTAAGGAGTAAGCGGCGCGTGCTGGGGAAGAAGAGCTTTTTCGAACGTTGCAGGCAACCAACCACGCGACAGCTCAGGAGAGCCAGGCTGGCCGCCCGTCCGTCCTCTTCCGATAAGCGAGCCGGTCGCCTCTCCCCAGCTTCTCTCTCTTCAGCAAGAGACCCTCCGAAGCCAGAGAAGGGGGCGGAGCTATGCTGCCGTGGAGCCCTGGTGCCTAGAGAGGTTGAGCCCACTTCTTTTCCCGGGCTTTTGCTTCCAGCGAAGTAGGGCCGTCAGCTTAGCCAAGGTTCCGGTGCCCAGCGCTCCCCGCCAGAGAGTCTTGCAGCGCCGCTCCGCCCGCGGCTGTTCCTCCTCCTCCTCCTCCTCCTCCTCCTCTCACCGCTGTCTCCTAGGTCAGTGTTTTTTCAATTTTTCCCACGGCACACCAGGCAACATCTCGCGGCACACTAGTGTGCCGCGGAACAGTGGTTGAAAAACACTGGCATATTGGATGCCTTCCGACCTGAGGGACTCACCTTCCAGCATGATATCTTTTTTTCCTTTTGGTACTGTCCATGGGGTTTCCATGGCAAAGATACTGGAGTGGGTTGCCATTTCCTTCTCCAGTGGATCATTTGGATATCAGTGATATCAGTGGATATCATCGGGATATCTGAGGGAACACCTGCTGCCAGCATCAAGTTCCCTTCATCCAGTGTGCTCCCACAGGGAGGGTCTTCTCAGGGTGCCGCCGGTAAAAGATTGCCGGCAGATAACACCCAGGGGGAGGCCCTTCTCAATGGGTGCACCTGCCCTCTGGAACCAGCTGCCCGTGGAGCTTAGGACTGCCCTCGACCTCCGTTCATTTCGCCGGGACCTGAAGACCTGGCTCTGAGCTCTCTGGCCCAGGCTGAGAATTTTAATTTTAATTGGGGTTTTTATTTTATTTTTCAGGGATTGATTTAACCTTTTTTAATTGATTTTAACTTTTGTATCGATTTTTGTTTTAAATACCCTGTAAACCACCCTGAGTCCTTCGGGAAAGGGCGGTATATAAATCCAATAAAATAAATAAATAAATAAATACAATAATGTTTTGTCACAACTCTCTGCTATGACCTTTCCGTCTTGGGTGGCCCTGCACAGCATAGCTCATAGCTTCATTGAATTATGCAAGCCCTTCGCCACAACAAGGCAGTAATCCATGAAGGGGACAAATATCATATTAACTGACTAATTAGAGGTTTGATGGCATTGTTTTCCCAAAGAAAAGTATATCATTTATCATGTTAGCCTTCCATTCCTAATGAAGAGACAAATATTCACCACCACAATGCAAACAAAACTCTGGTGGCTTCACTATCTCATATTTTGCAATCAGCTTCTACATTCTTCAACCACTTTTCTCTGTATTTCAGCAAATAAAAAAACAATTGTGTCTTTTCAAGTGCAGAGTGGCAAGCAGATTAATGATTTTTTTTAACAAAACACAAAGTCTGGTTGCCAAAGAATGCACTGGAATGCATTCAGCCAACTCCACAGTGCACAATTTAAGGATAATTGTGGAAAACAAAAGTGGCAGAGAAATTAAGGCTCCCGCAATCAGAGGGTTAGCAGAAGGCTTTAGAGACTTAACTTTAAAATAGGAGAGGAAACACTTTAAGATCCAGTACTGAGCGTCTTTTAGGATTCTGAATATAGAATCATTGCATATATCAGTCTCAATGATGGAAATCAAGGGTCAAATTATTGCAGTGGGAACAGGATACATGATTAGGGTAGGAAAATCTATTATTAAAGCTTATTATTCCTCAATAGCATTGCTCAATCATTCTGGAAAACATTGTGTTGCTTTAGAAAAGCTACAGATCTGTGTGGGTCCAGCCTGGTCTTTTAATACACTCTTAACTGGAATACTAACTACTTGAAATACAAAACAGATGGGCCAAAAGTGGGGCTTAAGTTATTTGTTTTGAATAGCATGATACATCAAGAGCAATAAGAGAATTCTAGCATCTGCTTTCCTCTCAGAGATACCAGTCTTCAGTGCAACACTCTGCACTCCCCCAGGATTTTTAGCTATTCACTGCTCAGACTTTATGTAAGAGGAATCTGTAAAGCACAATTAAACTACTAGCCAATGGACTGAATTCCTGAAGTGGTATGCTAATTTTTGTGGGGTGTGTCTCCCTCTGTGTGTGTGTGTGTGTTTTAAAACAAGGGAATTTGAATTTGGAACAGGGACATGAAGATAAGGACTGAGCTTATAAACTTTCAAAGTTTATAAAGTTTTTATAAAGTTTGGTTAATTTTTATAATTAAAAGTCTAATGACTTAGGTTCTTTTTTATGTCCAGTTGATGGCCAACATTTCAATTCCTCATTTCTCCTATGCTATTCATGTAAACTCCACTCAAAGTCCTTGTTATTCAAGAATGGCAAACTTTCAGTGTTCCAGATGTCAGTAAATTACAACACCCAGTATCATCAACAAGAAATTGATGAGGGATGCTGGGACGTATAGTTGAGATCTGAAGGGCTATATTTTAGTGCCTCATTTTAAACAAACCTTTTTAAAAGAGAATGATCTTTTGAAAGATTTTTCTTGTTTTTCAGTGGCTGTCTGTCTTCATTGCTTTTATTGATACCGCTGTAATTCTGCTTCTTGTCTCTTTGAAAAATCTGAAAGTCTGTTAAGTTCCTGGCTGATACAGTAGTTCTCTCCCGTCCTCTCCCCTCCCCTCCCCTCCCCTCTCTTCTCCTCCTTCGACCAATCTGTACTGATATGTAGTTGGACAGTTTGTTTTCACATTCATCTTTAAAAACATCTTTATTTCCTCAGTTCTTTTGATTCTCCATTAATGAGGGTAAGTAATTCCTGGTGTTCTGTTTGTAAACTGAGTGGGAGCCATATGCCAGAAAGTAGTTGGCTTTGTTATTCCATTTTAGTTTCACTTGCAAATGAGCAGTTTGTGATTTGTTCCACAGCCAGACCTGGTCATGGTTTTGCTGTTATTACTGAGCTCTTCTACTGCCCAGAGTCAGATACCACATAAATTTGAGAGAGAGAGAGAGAGAGAGAGAGAGAGAGAGAGAGAGAGAGAGAGAGAGAGAGAGAGAGAGAGAGAGAGAGAGAGAGAGAGAGAGAGAGAGAGAGAGAGAGAGAGAGAGAGAACGACACACACACACACACACACACACACACAGAAACAGAGATACACACAGAGAGAGAGACAGAGAGAGAAAGACACACACAGAGAAAGACACACAGAGAAAAAATGACAGAGACAGAGAGAGAGACACACACACACAGAGAGAGAGATCTTAAATAATCACACTTTTCTTTCTTAATATTTACAACCTTGCTATTTCAGAGTCCAACCATAAGTAACATAGTTGCTTCTATAATCCATTAATTTCCGATTGAATTCACCATAACATTAATCAACCTCTTCTTTTTCCAGATTAGGGACTGGAGCATAAACTTGGAAAGTCAGCATATTAAAGGAGTGTTCACAAAGACAACTGTATATTACAATCATTGATTCCATTGTATTCAAGTAGTGTCCTTGCTGTATCCTTCCTGATCATGAAACCAACATCATTTCTTCTTTGTTTTTCTGAGTAGTAAACGTGATTTTCTGAGCGAAAGTGTCTAATTCCACATTTCACTGATACCTAAGAATATCAAAATTCAGTCAGTTCATTTAATCTTTCACTGTGCTAATTTTCTCATGATTATGATTCTATGCTCCATATTTTACAGCACTGGATTTTCTTTGTAGCTTTGGATTTTCTTTTATTGCACGGCAACACCATCAACTAGGTGAGAGAAAAGCTGTAATCTAGATGTGGCATAAACATCTGTAATATTCTGAACGTTCTTCCTCAGTAGCATGTTGCCTGCCATCTGACCCAAGGGGCCCATCATCCAGCACTACATCATCAATCACTTTATCTTGTTGGTCCATGTGGTTTGCTTGATAAAATATCAGGAGTGTTTTACCATTGCTTTCTCCCACACAGTATGAAATTATGCCGTTGCTGTTATTTTCTGAGGCTGTAAATACATCCTGAACTGAACTGCCTTTGTTGTTGATGCTACAGTGATCCTCTGCCTCCAGCATCTTCCTATATCTGTTTCCCAATATAGGTGCTTGTTTGGTTTAACAGAGAAACTGATATGATGTTCACACTTTGGTTTATACACATAGTCTCACAACATTCTTTGCTCATTCCTTCCAGAAACACAAACTTTCCCACCATTAACATTGCTTGCTAGGATGAGGCAGCACAGCAGACATATTCAGGGTAAGAAGGAAGGAAGGAACATAATATAATTTACCTTTGTCACTGTCATTATGCATTCTGAATCCACTGTTCAATGTTTTTAGATAATCCTTAGTGCATTAGTTGGGGGAAGAAGTCCAAAGTCCCATGTTTTCTTTACCAGTTGTGAAACTTAGAACGTGATTCTGAAATTTTGAAGAAAAATTGAATAATGTTATTGATTTTTGTTGTGTTTTATTGAAATAATCTGTAAAATGGGTATGTTAAATCTATAATTTAGTACACCTATTTGACTTTGGCCCTTTTAATCCACCAAGAAAAACTTTCTGCATGCAGATTGTCCTGGAAATGAAGCACAATTACCAAAAATTCTTGCTTTTCCAAATCCTAATTCTACATATCTGTTTGTTAAAGGGTTTAAACCTTGGCGGTGGGGGGTGGGTGGGTGAATCCAAAAGGCAGTCTACAGATAGTATGTTCAAGTATAAAAATAGTATATTCTATACTTGCCAGTATAGAAATGCAAGTAATAAAATTTTAATAAATAATAAATAAATAAATATTGCAACTAAGAATTTATTTACTTCTGTAAAATAATGACATATGGTTCAATTTTAATTCCTAAATTAAGGATCTCATTCTGAATGTTTCTATTAAGAAAGCTATTCCCTGAAGACATACCTGTTACACACCTTCATCATCCTCATTTAAAACATTTATTCTCAGTATTGTTTTTTTCTATCTTGTTGCACAATGGAATTGTTCCTCTGGGATGCTGTGCTTCATCTGAGAATGAAGACAGTGCCTTATGCATTCACTGAGCACATGTCAGATCAAAGAGCCTTGTTTCCATCCAATATCTATCCAATCTGAATATTTAACTAGTGTTTTCAGTCTGTCATAGTTCATATCTTCACTTTAACAAGGTGAATATCAGTAATGGGTCAGATTCTACTTTTAGTATGTGAAAACTAATTGAATAGACATGAGGCTCAGAGCTGAATCCAATATGGCCCACAGTATAATCCCAGATCATATTATCATTAAAAAGAAACATGAAGATAAAACTTCATGCAAAAACATAGTAGATACAAAACTACAAAAAATATTTAATATATAATTTGAATAAATAAATGGCTACATACATCTTGATCCTCTTACAAGTGGTGTAGGTAACTAAACATGAATTATGATGCACACTCTGTTCCTTACGTAGTTATGTGTGACACTGCAATACCACAATGAAAGCTGAGAGTCTATCATTATGTCACAATGCACATATTTTCACTTAATGTCATCATGGCTAGAAACGGATGTTTGTGAACTTTAGAAATGTATACTTGCTATACAGCTCTTGATATACTACTCGCTAAGGAAAAAATAAAGGTATAACATTTTAGAGATTGATGCTCTATTTCATTCTATATCACATAGACGTAGATAGATATTGTTGCTTTTTATTGTACAGTATGTTTGGCTATAGTTTGGCTATAGTTCAAAAGATAAGATGCCTCTTTGGCATCTGTTAAGAACAAAGATAAGGAACAACTTTAAAAAGGTAAAGGTTCCCCCGCACATGCGTGCTAGTCGTTTCCGACTCTAGGGGCCGGTGCTCATCTCCGTTTCAAAGCCGAAGAGCCAGCACTTGTCCGAGGACGTCTCCGTGGTCATGTGGCCGGCATGACTAGACGCCAAAGGCGCACGGAACGCTGTTACCTTCCCACCGTAGTGGTCCCTATTTTTCTACTTGCATTTTTACGTGCTTTCGAACTGCTAGGTTGGCAGAAGCTGGGACGAGTAACAGGCGCTCACTCTGCTACGCGGCACTCGGGATTCGACCCGCCAAACTGCCGACCTTCTGATCGACAAGCTCAGTGTCCTAACCCACTGAGCCACCGCATCCCTAGGAACAACTTTAGGATACTATTATTTACAAATGTGATTTAAGGCTAGCTTGTCATGTATTAACTTCTTGGCAAATATCAACTACCGTTACTGTTAGATTTGGCTGTGCTTCTTAGAAATGAAAAAAATTAACTCTATAAATTGTTAGTTTTATTATTAGTTTGATTTTAGCAGACAACTAGATGATAACATGGAAGAAAATAAAAAGATACTATTTGTTCTAGGATCTACTTACCAGTCTACCCAACAGTGATATTTAAAAAGTCAATATCACAATACAAGCATGTACTAACCTCACAATCTGTTTAAATGTATTCCACAAAGAGGCCAATTCCTTAAGGAGTCATCTCATAATCAAGAAATAAAACCATTATGTTAAAGTCAGGTACATATTCAGGCAACAATGAACTCCCTTTACCAATCTGTCTACAAGCAGGTCATACTGCTGTTGTTATAATGATTATGCTGATAGAGACCAGCTGCTTGAGAGGTTTGTTGGGATTAACTGGTAGGAATAAATTAAAGATTGTTTCATCTTAAGTGTGCAGTAGGAACTTGGCAGGTTCAGAAAAATCAATTTGTCAATGGAGATTTTTGTTAAATCAATTATGATGGAGGGGATGACAAATTCCACATATTTTTTAATAAAGGAAATAAATTATTATGAAAGTAACAATGTTATTTGTCTCTTAACTATTTCTTAGTGAGATAGTCAATGTGTTGCTTTGAAAGACATTTCTACCACATAATCTGAACAGATTGACTATATGCTCTGCAGCCAAAGATGGAGAAGCTCTATACAGTCAGTAAAAACAAGACCAGGAGCTGACTGTGGCTCAGACCATGAGCTTCTTGTTGCAAAGTTTAGGCTTAAATTAAAGAAAGTAGGGAAAAGCGCTAGGCCAGTCAGGTATGAATTAAATCATATCCCTGTTGAATATACAGTAGAGATGACAAATAGATTTAAGGAATTAGATCTGATAGACAGAGTGCCTGAAGAACTATGGACAGAGGTTCGCAACATTGTACAACAGGTAGCAACCAAAACCATCCCAAAGAAAAAGAAATGCAAGAAAGCAAAATGGCTGTCTGAGGAAGCTTTGCAAATAGCTGAGGAAAGGAGGGAAGCGAAAGGCAAGGGAGAAAAAGAAAGATACGCCCAATTAAATGCAGAATTCCAAAGAATAGCTAGAAGAGATAAGAATGCCTTCTTAAATGAACAATGCAAAGAAATAGAAGAAAACAATAGAATAGGGAGGACCAGAGATCTTTTCAAGAAAATTGGAGAGATGAAAGGAACGTTTCATGCAAAAATGGGCATGATAAAGGACCAAAATGGCAGGGACCTAACAGAGGCAGAAGAGATTAAGAAGAGGTGGCAAAATTACACAGAAGAACTATACAAGAATGAGCTTAACGTCCCTGATAATCACAATGAGGTGGTCACTGACCTCGAGCCAGACATCCTAGAATGTGAAATGAAGTGGGCCTTAGAAAAGCTGAGCAACAACAAAGCTAGTGGAGGTGACAGTATTCCAGCTGAGCTATTCAAAATCTTAAAAGACGATGCAGTAAAAGTGCTACACTCAATTTGCCAGCAAATTTGGAAAACTCAACAGTGGCCACAGGATTGGAAAAGATCAGTTTACATTCCAATTCCAAAGAAAGGCAGTGCCAAAGAATGTTCAAACTATCGCACCATTGCACTCATTTCTCATGCTAGTAAAGTTATGCTTAAAATTCTACAAGCTAGACTTCAGCACTATGTGGATCAAGAACTACCCGAAGTACAGGCAGGATTTCGAAGAGGCAGAGGAACTAGAGATCAAATTGCTAACATACGCTGGATCATGGAGAAAGCTAGAGAGTTCCAGAAAAACATCTACTTCTGCTTCATTGACTATGCTAAAGCCTTTGATTGTGTGGATCATAACAAACTCTGGCAAGTCCTTAAAGAGATGGGCATACCAGACCATCTTATTTGTCTCTTGAGAAATCTATATGCGGGCCAAGAAGCAACAGTGAGAACTGGACACGGAACCACTGATTGGTTCAAAATTGGGAAAGGAGTCCGGCAAGGCTGTATACTGTCGCCTTGCCTATTTAACTTATATGCAGAGCACATCATGAGAAAGGCAGGGCTAGATGAATCAAATGTTGGAATTAAGATTGCCGGAAGAAACATCAACAACCTAAGATATGCAGATGATACCACTCTAATGGCAGAAAGTGAAGAAGAACTAAAGAGTCTCTTGTTGCAGGTGAAGAAGGAGAGTGCAAAACTTGGGTTGAAACTAAACATTAAGAAAACCAAGATCATGGCATCCGGCCCTCTCAACTCCTGGCAAATAGATGGGGAAGAAATGGAGGTAGTGACAGATTTTATTTTCCTGGGCTCCAAGATCACTGCAGATGGGGACTGTAGCCAAGAAATTAAAAGACGCTTGCTCCTCGGGAGGAAAGCCATGGCAAATCTAGACAGCACACTAAAAAGCAGAGACATCACCCTGTCAACAAAAGTGCGTATAGCCAAGGCTATGGTCTTCCCAGTTGCAATGTATGGCAGTGAAAGTTGGACCATCAGAAAGGCTGAGCGCCAAAGAATTGAGGCCTTTGAACTATGGTGCTGGAGAAGACTCCTGCGAGTCCCTTGGACTGCAAGGCGATCAAACCGGTCAGTCCTAGAGGAGATCAACCCTGACTGCTCTTTAGAAGGCCAGATCCTGAAACTAAAACTCAAATACTTTGGCCACCTAATGAGAAGGAAGGACTCACTGGAGAAGAGCCTAATGCTGGGAAAGATTGAGGGCAATAGAAGAAGGGGACGACAGAGAATGAGGTGGCTGGATGGAGTCACTGAAGCAGTAGGTGTGAGCCTAGATGGACTCCAGAAGATGGTAGAGGACAGGAAGGCCTGGAGGAACATTGTCCATAGGGTCGCGATGGGTCGGACACGACTTCGCAACTAACAACAACAACAACAACAAATCTGAACAGCTTTCATGCTGGCCTTGGCAATGACAGAAAGTAATCTGCTTTTATTATTTGTCAGCACCAGCTCACGTGCCCTATCACTTGATCAGGAGGAAGTGAATATCTTTTATAATTGCACAGAAATGTTCTGAGCCAAGAAAAGCTTGGGGAAAGATAATCTTATTCTTCAGCAGGAGTTTCCAGAAATGTTTATTTTAGGTGGAAAAAAATGGTTCTCCTATGAGCATCATTTTTTGGAAAAAGGAAGATCTAGAGATAGGCAGCTTCTCAGGTGGAGTTCATAGATCAATGTTTAAAAGCAAGTAACAGAAACATGTCATGATGTAACAAACCAATTTTATGAGAATTAATCTGTTACTCCTTTCATAACACACATTTAGACACTTCTTATATTGAGTTGGAGGTTCAACCATTACCAGCAGAGATCTAAAACAACGTTTTTATAATGGTTCATTGCATTTGGGAGAGGGCTTTATGTGAATTTATATTGCTTTTAAGACAACCCCCCCAAAAAGTCTAATGAATACAAATAGTTTATTCCAGAGAGAGACAGAGATAATGATGAGGAGGAGGAGGATAAAGATGACATGATTTGTTCATCAAGTTGCTTATCTGCTGGAATACAAAGGGCAGAAGTATCATTTAAAATGTACCAGCAGATAATTTAATTAAATAAATAAATAAATAAATAAATAAAGCCAATTGAAACAAGTATAGTAAGCTCACTTTAAGTTTAAGTTTAAGTTTATTGAATTTATATACCGCCCTTTTCCCGTAGGACTCAGGGTGGTTTACAAGGTATTTAAAAACGTCAGTACAATACAAAAATTAAAAACAATTAAAAATAATTAAATTTAATCCCTGAAAAGTATAAAACCTCCAATTAAAAACTCTCAGCCTGGGCCGGAAAGCTCAAAGAGCCAGAACACTAACAGTATTATGTATTCTTCTGCATGCATAGCTAAACCCTACCTGAGTTCCAAATACTAGACAGGAAGAATTCAGGAAATAAAACAAATGTTTGGCAGATAAAGCTATGCAAGTAGAGAAGGCTATATATGTGATTACCCTTTCCAAAATGGATACTTCAGATAGGTCAACATCAGTTGACCTATCATTCTCTAATGTGGCTTATTGCTTTGAAATTCTTGTTGTACATATAGACCATTTCCTAATATCTGATAGTAACATAGAGAAATCAAGATTCTGTTATTATTCTGAATAATTTGGTGCCTTGAGTTATAGAAACTATAGACTTTATAACATCCTTAATCAACACATGACTTAACTACAGTTCCAGACTGCAACTTCTATTAAAGGAGCTAGCATAAAGGAAGTTATATCCCCAACATCTTGATGAATCCATGCTGTAAATAAATAAACAGTCTTTTTTATGGGTCCCATTTTAATTATTAAATTTATTAAATTTTGGATCTGCCAGGTCCTGATTCACAAATATGTATTATACACTATTCTGGATGATGTTAGGAAGGTCAAATGGAATAGTAGATTTTATGTTTGAGAAGCAACATTCATCACTATATGTATCAACCAACAAGTAAGACTAAAAAAATTCCTATGATGAAACCAGTAAGTATTTCTGGGAAAAGGAAATAGCTTTCTCTACAAAGTCAATTATGAGCTCTGAGATAATATGCCTTTTAAAGCTTGAGTGCTTTTCCTGAGCTTCCTCATTTAGTGTCATAGCTGATTAAAAGATGGATAATTCAACAAAGTGTATTTTAAAAAAAATAATAAAGAATAAAGTCAGAATGCATTTATGATCAATTCTGATCAAGATAATTATGATTTGCAAAAGTAAATTGATAACAGAATTTCAATTTATTACAGCCATTGTCTAGCAAACAAATGCAAAATAAGGAAGGAAAGACAAAAAATCTCTCCAAACTCAAATCCAACTTAATAAGGAAATACTGTAGAGCACCAAGACTTATTTTTCAACATGAATTCTCTACTGCAGTCTTGAAACTAGACAACAAAGCTTCACAGCATTATATGTTACTTTATGTTGTATTACATTACATTACACAAAACACCTTGTTTGCAAGAAAACAATAAACATAGAAGTCATTTGAACAGCCAAGGACTGATAACTGAACAGGAATAATTGGGAACCTCAACACCTTCCACACCTTCCACAAATGTGACAACTAGTTCACCAAAATAAATTTATGTGATGTCATCACACAAGCCTTTCCACAAATAAATATATATACAGTTGCACTGGAATCATGCAGTGAACACAGAAGTTGCTGCAGAATACTCAATTTGTATAGTAAAAGAATAGCAGTTTTCATTTAAATGTATTTCATTTAAACTATAACCATAGTAGAAGCAAACAATTTTTGCAAAAGAATAAAACTCATGAGATTTGGGTATAGACAGGCCCTAGGTGTCATATCAGAATTTACTAGAGCTATAATTTAAGAAATACTAATATGGAAAAGTATTTTCATTTGCTGATTCCAGTGCCACATAATGCTTAGCTTGATAGAGTAACATGCATCATTTGACTCAGTGACTGGAAGTCATCTACAGTTGGTTCTGCTGGTCTCAGAGTGGTGTTCAGTATCAAACACTATATTCCTCTAGACTGCTTAATAAGAATAAGCATAGGAAGTATCATTTTACAATGCTTTAAGTCTGTAGAGATTGGACCCAGAAAATAATTCTGGAGAATAATAATTCTGGTTCAGTGTTTTGGACAATGGCTTACAGTGTTTGATTTTATCTCCCTTTGGATGAGAGAACTTGAATAAGCTTATGCTTATTCAAAAATGGTCAGGGAAAACCCCCTGTTTCGCCTCCTCCCAAATTGGTTTAGAGTGGTATTTTCCTCTCTCTGAAAGAAACAAAACTTTTGCTGGAGTACATAAAGAGTTTGTACTGTTGGGTCCCTGGCTGGAGCAGTGGGCTAACGCCTCCTTAAGTAACACCAGCTGCCTGCAATTTATTTTATTATTGCAGGTTCGCATCCCACCAGGCTCAAGGTTGAGTCAGCCTTCCATCCTTCTGAGGTAGGTAAAATGAGGACCCAGATTGTTGGGGGCAATAAGCTGACTTTGTAATAATGCCGCTTGGGGGGGGGAAAGCCCTAATAAGCAGGCATATACATAGAATGAAGGCTATTGCTAAGCACATTTGATTTGTGCTTAGATTGTAACCCGCCCTGAGTCTTCGGAGAAGGGCGGGATATAAATTGGATTAAAAAAAATAAAAATAAAAAAAGTCATCAAAGGTATCCGGCCTCCTAGAGTAGCTCTTTGTCACACCTCTGCTGCATAAACTGCATTGCTTGCCAGTTTGCTTCTGAATCATTCAAGGTCCTTTAAAGCCTTTCATAGCATAGGAACTGATTATCTGAGAGACTGTCTCTTCTCAATATCATCAGTCCACACCCCACTACATCTGGCAGAACAGGCATGTTGTGGGTGCTTTCATTTGATGGAACCCAGGTGACATGCTTTCTCTGTTCTTATGCCCACTTTATGGACCATTCTTCCCCCTTAAATTAGACTAGCTTTATCCCTTTTGGTATTCTGGAAAGCCTTCAAAACTGGGCTGTGTTGCCCGCTCATAAAGCCTATAATCAGTAGGCTTTATAAGGCTACTAGTGTTCCTTCAGAGTCTCAGAAGAAAAAAGGTGAAATCTCTCTGCAGTTTGAAGCTACCATTCAGCATATTGCATATTCTAATGGTCTTAGTTTGGCCATTTCTGTGCGGGTGGCTTTTGTACCTTCATAGCATCACTAGTCTTGAAATGGTATAAAGCCTGTCCTTATGACTATTAATTTTGCAAAATGGTGGTTGGACGACTGTACCTGACACTCTAAGTTACTGTTGGAGAAATAATCTTTGGTATGTGACAAATCTGGCCAAGGAATATGGAACATGGTGATTGACACTTGGTAAACCATATAACTATATGAAGTCATTCTGTGGAGGGACTGTATTTCCTAAACTGTAAAGTATTAAACGGAAGGAAAAGAATTTTGGTAGAAGTATTAGACTTGATATGTGTGGCGTATTACATCCCTTGGTTGGTTCTTATTGTGTATAGCATAAAACCAATCTGCAAAGACCTTCCAGTATCATGCTAGGTTCCTTTGGCGTACACCGCATGATGAATGAAAGAAAGGAAAAATCTTTGGGGCCTGTTTTGCTTGAATATAATCTGTTTTTTATGTATATCTTTTTACAATCTTTTTGAAATAATATAGAAATCCAAAATATAATCAAACATCCTGAAAGAGTGCTGCAGTTAAATTGATGATACTGAAATGTGATGTAGGTTTTCTTTGTGCTGATTAAAGAACTAAATAAGTGGAAGATGGGAGAATTTTGTTTTAAAAAATTAGAGCTAAAATGTCTTAAGGCTGCTGGTAATGGACCCAGTGATCTTTTTACAGTTGTTAATGGATATTTAATTGGGATTTATTTCAATGAAGTTTGGGGGCCTTCAGATCATTTAAGCACCGAGGGAATGTTTTCGCCCAGGGGATCAACATGATCTCTTTAAAGGTCATGTTTGAAGAATAAAATTTAAAGATATGGCTTATAGTCAAAATTCATTGCCATTTAGAAACACCTACAGAAACAAGGCAATTTCTTTTTAACTCAAAGAACAGCATTTCTGATATCCCCCCAAAAAAGAGATAGAGGCAAATGAATAATATTTGATAGGGTTATGATTCAGAAATCATATATACTGAGTTTTTCCATGTAGTAATACTCAGTTCTATGCATATCAAGTAAAAGACCAATGGTTCAATTTTCTAGCTGGCAGTTTTCTAGAATGGTAGTGATTCAGTGATTAGAATACAGTTTTGTAGGCTAACTGCCCACAGCCAGGAGTTCAGTTCTGACCAGCTCAAGGTTGACTCAGCCTTCCATCCTTTTGAGGTTAGTAAAATGATAATGGTTGTTGGGGACAACATGCTGACTCTGGAAACTGCTTAGAGAGGGCTGTAAAGCACTTTGAAGCAGTATATAAGTGCTAGTGCTATGAAGCCATAACCCAAAGCAACAATGCAGAGAAACAAAGGAAGCGGCTTTCCATTGCTCTTCTTGCATTCCCAGCATTTCTTTTGTTGGAGGTCAGAATTTTATGTGCCACATGGCCCATTAGTTTCTCTATTTATTAAATTTATATGCCACCAATTTTCTCAATAAGATTACTCTGGGTGGCTTATAGTTCATAAAAAGATAAATAGAAAAACAATTAAACTTAAAAACTATATAGATTAATTTAAAAACTATGCAAAAAACAAGAAGCAAAAGACAGATGACATGGGAATGAGGTGTTCTTAGCCAATAAAACTCGGAGCCCCAAGCCAACCAGCAATTGTCATTCCCAACACTGAAAACTGATTGGACTATGTAGCTACTTTCTGTATGAATGGTGAAGAATTGCTGTCTTGTTTTGCTGCTAGTAAAAGCAACCCAAATCAAGCCTTTTGTTTTGATATTTTGCACAACTTTCTTAATATCATTCTGTCAATATCATTCTGTTCTGTCTATCTCTGTGCACTCTGTTTACTTATGATGTATTCTTCCCCACTTCAATTCATATCATTTTACTGAGCTGGAAAATTTTCAGCAAAATGATACCAGGATAATGAGCCAGATTAAGTGATATAAAACGGGCATTGGAACAATTCAGCACTGAAGTGTTTTGAGGGGTGTTTTTTTGTAACTGTATGGTCATTTGTAGTACAATCCTTGAAGCATTGAGACAATATGAAAAGATAGATTCAGATTTTGCTATTGATTGTGGTTGTTGGTTAAAATATAGTTGGCTAGTATAGTCAGCTAGACGAGTACAAAAATGTCTTCTGTTGGCATTCTATGAACTCACAATTATTTAGATATAGAGGGAGACAGAGAAACAGACAGGAAAAAGCAAAATATATCATTGTCATCATTTTTCACTTCTTAAAAGACTGCAATGGCCCAAAGTTATTCTTATAAATAATATTACTGGGGGACCATGGCCCACTACAGTGCTTGAAAATGTGCTTACCTACCCAAGAAAATTGCAAATAAATAATTCCTGCCAGGCAATGCTGCTAAATGATGTCATCTGTAACTGAATGATAGAACAACAGCTATATAAGCATGTGTAGAGGTAGAGGCCATAACAGAGAAATATACCTTTGTATACTTTGCAGTATAAAATATTTGAAAATGCTTATATGTTAAAATTATCATTTTCAAATACCACTTTTTCGTCCTTTCCCAGTTTTGTTTTTCTCCTTTGTAAATATTTTTTTAAATGCAATCAATTCTGAATTTATACTGATTTATTTTTCTTGACTGAGCATAGCATCCTTTTTAGAATATTTTATTAGGATATTATCATTATCATTAACAATTCCAGTAAGTGTGCTTAAAGTAATACGTTATTCTCTGTATTTTTTGTTAGGCTTATTTTTTTTATACTACCTGTATACAGGTAATCCTTGACCTACAACCACAGTTGAGCTCAGTTGTTAAGTGAGTTGTGCCTCCATTTTACAATCATTCTTGCCACGGTTCTAAGTAAAATCACTACAGTTAAGTTAGTCACATGGTTAAGTGAATCTGGCTTCCCCATTGACTTTGCTTGTCAGAGGGTCACAGAAGGTGATCACATGACCCTGGGACACTGTCATAAATACATGCCAGTTGCCAAGCATCCAGATTGTGATCACGTGACCATGGGGATGCTGCAATGGTTGCAAATATGAAAAAAAATGATCATGTAACTTTTTTCAGTGCTGTTTGTAACTTCAAATGATCACTAAAACAAATGATTGTAAGTCAAGGATTATTTGTATACATTTTACTTTAATATTATCTTCTGTCTGTATTTAGTTATTCATGTTATATGGCAAATGACTCCAAGCAAACAAATTTAATGTAAGTTAAAAACAAATTCCCATCATAAATACAGAATTAAAACACACTGCAGCTGAGTATAATATATAGCTAGAATTGCCCTTATTCCCTATCCCCACTTAAATGCTTGAAGAAACCTATGAGTTCATTACTCTTAAATGAACAAAAGGGAAAGTACTACAATTTTTTATAATATAAAACAGGAAAAGAGGAAGTGCTCTTTCAAAGTCCTTAATACTATATGCTGATTTGACGAAAGACATTGGCAACTATCCAATTAGTATATGAGAAGTATAATCTGCACAGAGAAAGACACAATAAAAGCATTTTGGTAAACAACAACAGCTTAGTAGCTTCTATAACTAAAATTAAAGTCTTTTTATGGGCTAAAATGGATTTTAAAAAAAATAAAAACGAAAGAGTTCTATTTACAATTGGATGAATTGTGCAACTACGTATTTTGTAATTGAATAACTTATTATATGGTAATGACAAGGCCTTTTAATGTCTGGCATAAGATTGCTGTTTTCTTTTGACTTGGATGTATTTCAGCTTCATTGTTATATAATTCTTTTTATTATCCATCCTTTCAAAAAAATTACACACAAGTTCCATTTTTAACTGTCAGTTTGTTTCCTGTTTAGTCATGTCTTAAGAACACTGTAAACATTTCTTGCTGCCTTAGAGTTAAGCTGATCTGTCCATTCCAGCTTCAGTGAGTTAGCAGGCATGAACAAAATGATTATGCTGTTGTAAAGCATTTGCCTGTAAGCAAGAACTGGTGGGATCATAAAATAGAGAAAGTCATAGAAAATGATAAAGTTAAACTGCTCTGGGACTTCAGAATTCAAATAGACAAGCACCTGCAACATAACACCCCGGACTTAACAATTGTCGATAAGAAAGACAAAAAAGTCTGGATAGTGTACATGGCAGTGCCTTGAGACAGCAGAATAGACAAGAAAGAACTGGAGAAGATAACAAAATACAAAGACCTACAAATAGAAATAGAAAGACTGTGGCAAAGGCAAGCAAGGGTAGTACCAATAGTACTAGGCATCTTGGGTGCAATCCCAAAACAACTAGAGCACCACCTGAATACCATTGGCATTGACAAATTTGCCATTAGTCAATTGCAAAAGGCGGCCTTACTAGGAACTGCTTCCATCCTGCGATGATATCTATAATACCATCAAACATCCACATCTGCCTATCCCAGGTCCTTGGTAAGGACTCAATAGGTAGACAAAAATGCCAAATCCAGTCTGAACATCTGGCTGACTATGTGAATAATAATAATAATAATAATAATAATAATAATAATAATAATAATAATAATAATAATAATAATAATAAAACAATAGTGATGATGATGATGATGATGATGATGGAAGGGACCTTGGACCTTGGAGGTCATCTAGTCCAACCCTCTGCTCAGGCAGGAAACCCTATACCAGGGGTAGGCAACATTGACTCTTTTACGACTCATGGACTTCAACTCCCAGAATTCCTGAGCCAGCATGGCTCAGCATGGAAACTTCTTCCTTTCCCCTCAGCATGGCTGGCTCAGGAATTCTGGGAGGTGAAGTCCAAGAGTCATAAAAGAGCCAAGGTTGCCTGTTGTTGTTAGCTGCGAAGTCATGTCCGACCCATCGCGACCCTATGGACAACATTCCTCCAGGCCTTTCTGTCCTCTACCATCTTCTGGAGTCCATTTAAACTCACGCCTACTGCTTCAGTGACTCCATCCAGCCACCTCATTCTCTGTCGTCCCCTTCTTCTATTGCTCTCAATCTTTCCCAGCATTAGGCTCTTCTCCAGTGAGTCCTTCCTTCTCATTAGGTGGCCAAAGTATTTGAGTTTTAGCTTCAGGATCTGGCCTTCTAAAGGGCAGTCAGGGTTGATCTCCTCTAGGACTGACCGGTTTGATCGCCTTGCAGTCCAAGGGACTCGCAGGAGTCTTCTCCAGCACCAGAGTTCAAAGGCCTCAATTCTTTGGTGCTCAGCCTTTTTTATGGTCCAACTTTCACTGCCATACATTGCAACTGGGAAGACCATAGCCTTGACTATACGCACTTTTGTTGACAGGGTGATATCTCTGCTTTTTAGTGTGCTGTCTAGATTTGCCATGGCTTTCCTCCCAAGGAGCAAGCGTCTTTTAATTTCTTGGCTACAGTCCCCATCTGCAGTGATCTTGGAGCCCAGGAAAATAAAATCTGTCACTACCTCCATTTCTTCCCCATCTATTTGCCAGGAATTAAGACAGCCGGATGCCATGATCTTGGTTTTCCTAATGTTAAGTTTCAATCCAAGTTTTGCACTCTCCTTCCTCATCCGCAACAAGAAGCTCTTTAGTTCTTCTTCACTTTCTGCCATTAGAGTGGTATCATCTGCATATCTTAGGTTGTTGATATTTCTTCCAACTTTTGATTCATCAAGCCCTGCCTTTCTCATGATGTGCTCTGCATATAGGTTAAATAGGCAGGGCGACAGTATACAGCCTTGCCGGACTCCTTTCCCAATTTTGAACCAATCAGTGGTTCCGTGTCCAGTTCTCACTGTTGCTTCTTGGCCCGCATATAGGTTTCTCAAGAGACAAATAAGATGGTCTGGTACTCCCATCTCTTTAAGAACTTGCCACAGTTTGTTATGATCCACACAATCAAAGGCTTTAGCATAGTCAATGAAGCAGAAGTAGATGTTTTTTTGGAACTCTCTAGCTTTCTCCATGATCCAGTGTATGTTGGCAATTTGATCTCTAGTTCCTCTGCCTCTTCGAAATCCTGCCTGTACTTCTGGTAGTTCTCGATCCACATAGTGCTGGAGTCTACTTGTAGGATTTTAAGCATAACTTTACTAGCATGTGAAATGAGTGCAATGGTGCTATAGTTTGAACAGTCTTTGGCACTGCCTTTCTTTGGAATTGGAATGTAAACTGATCTTTTCCAATCCTGTGGCCACTGTTGAGTTTTCCAAATTTTCTGGCAAATTGAGTGTAGCACGTTTACTGCATCGTCTTTTAAGATTTTGAATAGCTCAGCTGGAATACTGTCACCTCCACTAGCTTTGTTGTTGCTCAGCTTTTCTAAGACCCACTTCACTTCACATTCTAGGATGTCTGGCTTGAGGTCAGTGACCACCTCATTGTGATTATCAGGGATGTTAAGCTCATTCTTGTATAGTTCTTCTGTGTAACTTTGCCACCTCTTCTTAATCTCTTCTGCCTCTGTTAGGTCCCTGCCATTTTGGTCCTTTATCATGCCCATTTTTGCATGAAATGTTCACTTCATCTCTCTAATTTTCTTGAAAAGATCTCTGGTCCTCCCTATTCTATTGTTTTCTTCTATTTCTTTGCACTGTTCATTTAAGAAGGCATTCTTATCTCTTCTAGCTATTCTCTGGAATTCTACATTCAATTGGGCGTATCTTTCTTTTTCTCCCTTGCCTTCTGCTTCCCTCCTTTCCTCAGCTATTTGCAAAGCTTCGTCAGACAGCCATTTTGCTTTCTTGCATTTCTTTTTCTTTGGGATGGTTTTGGTTGCTACCTGTTGTACAATGTTGCGAATCTCTGTCCATAGTTCTTCAGGCACTCTATCAGATCTAATTCCTTAAATCTATTTGTCACCTCTACTGTATATTCAACAGGGATATGATTTAATTCATACCTGAGTGGCCTAGTGTTTGTCCCTACTTTCTTCAGTTTAAATTTTGTTCAGTCACTTCTTAAAAACTTCTAGTGTTGGAGCATTCACAGCTTCTGGAGGCAGGTTGTTCCATTGATTAATTGTTATGTCAGGAAATTTCTCTTTAGTTCTAAGTTGCTTCTCTCTTTGGTTTGTTTCCATCCTTTGCTTCTTGTCCTGCCTTCAGGTGCTTTGGAGAATAGCTTGACTCTCTCTTCTTTGTGGCAGCCCCTGAGATATCGGAACACTGCTATCATGTCACCCCTTGTCCTTCTCTTCATTAAACTAGACATACCCAATTCCAGCAACCATTCATTATATGTTTTAGCCTCCAATCCCCTTTGTTGGTCTTGTCTGTACTTTTTCTAGCATCTCAGCATCTTTTTTACATCATGGTGACCACAACTGGATGCAGTATTCCAAGTGTGGCCTTACTAAGGCATTGTAAAGTGGTATTAACACTTCACGTGATCTTGATTCTATCCCTCTGTTAAGGTAGCCTAGCACTGTGTTGGCTTTTTTGGCAGCTGCAGAACACTGCTGGCTCATATTGAAGTGATTGTGCACTAGGACTCCAATATCCCTCTCACAGTTACTACTATTGAGCAAGGCCTATACTATACCTATGCATTTGGTTTTTCTTGCCTAAATGTAGAACCTTGCTTTTTTCACCATTGAATTTCATTTTGTTAGATAGCGCCCAATGTTCAAATCTGTCAAGATCCTTCTATATCTTAAGCCTATCTTCTGAGGTGTTGGCTATTCCTGCCAGCTTGGTGTCGTCTGCAAATTTGATGAGTTCCCCATCTATCCCCTATCCAAATCATTGATGAAGATGTTGAAGAGCTCTGGGTCTAGAACAAAGCCCTGGGCACCCCACTACACACTTCCCTCCATGTAGATGCAGTTCCATTGAGGACCACATGCTGAGTTCGGCCGGTCAGCCAGCTATGAATCCATCTGGTGGTGATGCTGTCTAACCCACATTTTTCTATCTTATCAAGTAGTACTTGTGGTCCACTTTATCAGATGCCTAACTGAAGTCCAAGTAAATTATATCCACAGCATTCCTATGGTCCACTAATTTTGACATCTGGTCAAATAATGCAATAAGATTTGTCTGGCATGATCTGTTTTTGACAAACCCATGTTGGCTTTTGGTAATGACTTTGTTTGCCTCTAGGTGTTTGCTGATTCATTGCTTATCTTTTCCAAGATCTTCCCAGATACTGAGGTCAGGCTGATAGGTTTGTAGTTTCCTGGATTCATTTTTTTTCCTTTTTTGAAGATGGGAACTATATCAGCTCTTTTCCAGTCCTCTGGTAGTTCCCCAGTGCTCAGGGATCTTTGAAAGATATAGTTCAGTGTAAGATGTAAGATGGGCTGTTGGTTGTGGTTGTTGGTTAAAAAAAGTGAGAAAGAAAATCCCAGAAATAGAAAAATAGGATTTTTATCTTATTTACCTCATCTTTTCTTCCCCTGTTTTACTCTAAAAGAACTGCTGTGAATGATGACAGACTGTCATTATCTGTTATCTAAGGGATTTTGTATATTAGTCTGATGATAGCTAAATGTGGGATATCTAAATTTAATCAATAAAATTAGGTTGAATGTAATGCAGAACACACAAACCAATTGAAAAGTATCGGTTTTATTAGTAGCATCATTTTTACCATAAATTGTCTTATTTCTTGTAAAGTGTATTAGTGGTAGTCATATTGAAAGGTAAGAATAACATCAGGACTAGATTATTACTATTTCACTAGTGAAGTTTAGCCTAAGCAGCAAAAAGCAATTCGTTTTATAGACTTGCATGGGAGATGACTATATTGTAGTGAAACTTTTAGCCCCACTAGTATCTTGTAGTTCTCTTAAGGTAACAACTTTTAAATCCTTGAATCTGGCCATAGATAAAATCCTTCTTTTGTTACCAAAAAAAGGCTGAAACTCAATTCATTTTGTATGTTTGAATTATTAGAAGTTTAACTACTCTGTTCGTTTATTGTAAGTTCAAACAAAATTTAATTTTCTTCTCTCACAAACCTTTTTCCTATCCTCCTTTCCCCAATTTTTTTTAAAAAATCTATGTCCTTGAATAGATATGTCCCTAATATATCCCAAATAAATATTTAGTGCTTTTATTCTCAGTCCTTTACCTAATAATATAGGAAGGCTTATTCCATGATGTTGGATTTGTTTAGCTGCAAGCTAAAGTAGATTGGCCACAAGTGGGGTTTTTATTTTTTGAATGAATAATTGAACCTATGAAATACCCCCTACAAGTTTCATCATGATGTCTATGAGTAAATAAATAAATTAATGTGAAAAAGATCTTGGTGATTGTTGCAATTAACTATTCAATGTGTATGAGGGTTAGGCACACACACACACACACACACATAGAGACACAGAATAGAGGTTGCTTTATTTAATGTATCTCATTTTTGAAGAAATATCTTGAACTAGGTGGCACCTGAATAAGAATAAGAGTTCAGAAGCAAAAGAACTCAGTGATAAAAGAGATGCTTTCATTTAATGCTGCAGGCATCAGCTGTAAAGAAGCCAGAGTGAATGTACGAGCATCAGAGTCTATCACTGAGGGTGGGAGAATGGGCAGCAACAGCTAATGCTGTGTGTAACTCTATAAACATTTTAATCCAACCAACTGAATAACAATTTAGGAGATAAAAGTAAGGTGAAATGAAATTCAGACAAACAAATGTCCAGTTTAATCACAATGAAACAAGAAAGAGTCATCATAAAACAGCAAATGAAGGGAAAAAAAGAAGGCAGGGGAGAAAAACCACAGGGGCTCAGTACTTTGATTTGGTTAGATAACGCTGCACTTTGTGGAATCAAGCTTATATTTTCAATCAAGCCCCTTGCTTTCTTATCTAATTGGGATTTTAAAAAAAATCAGTCTGCATGATACCTTTTCCTACAGTACAAGACTTCTACAGTACTCACCCACTCGCCTACCTATTGTGGGGTCATGCTTGAAAATGGACGATTACCTTTTCTCCTAACCTAGACTTCCTCTGAAATGATAGATAATTTTTTATTTTTTATTTTTATTTTAATTCCATTTATATCCCGCCCTTCTCCGAAGACTCAGGGTGGCTTACAAGCTTAGCAGGAGCCTTCATTCTATGTATATGCCTGCTTGTTAGGGTTTTCACACACACCCCAAGCGGCATTATTACAAAGTCAGCTTACTGCCCCCAACAATCTGGGTCCTAATTATCAAGGCAATGTAGCAATGGATGATGAAGTTTGGGCTAACAGAAATTATAATCCAACATATTTGGGAACACAAAATCAGTGAGGGCCTTTGACAAGCCTAATAGTCCTTTCATTACATGAAAATTCAAATTATCTATTATCTATTTGATAATCCACAAGAGGCACTCTATATTTCTCCACAAATTCCCTTCTGCTAATATGTCATAATGTGAAATGTGCACAGATAGTTCCATTATTTGGTGTTCCACAATTAATGATAATTGAAAACAATTTTAGCTGTGAGATTTGTCCTAGTATAGTGACCTGAATTGGAACAATGGCAAAGGTTATAGAGATTAATCTTTGTCTCCTATCCATAACTTATTTGGCATTATCCCTTCAACCCACACTTACGGTATTGTTGTTAGTGGCTGGTGTTATTGTTCTATTTTATTCAATGATATTGCTTTGTTATGTATAGTTTCTCTTGTTTTTGATGAACAGTTCTTTGGTTTCTTCACTGTGCTTAAGCACAAGCCATCTGCACTTTCTATGTAGTTTAGTTATAATTAAAATTCATATTGTAATGTGTCTTCAAAGTTGGCTCTCAATATACCAGGCACAGTGTAAAAGACCATCTTTTAGCCTGAACAGATTATTAAATAATTTCATCAAGCAAAATTACTTTATTGTACTAACACTGTTTAATTTCAAATAAAGTATAGTTCCCTGCCAAAAGAAACAGGATAAGAAGGTACATTTTAAAAAGACCTCATTTTGGTGATCTCCAGAATAAGGACCGTTTGTTTTTTCCATTATAATAGTTGAAAATTCTCAAGAATCTTAAAAATCAAAACTGGGTATAATAGGCAACTCTTGGTCTACAAAGGTATCACCAATTTTCTGGGCCATAAAGCCCAATAATATAATTATAATTTATGATAAATCTTTTGTTTCTCTCTTTATCAAGAGTTCAAGAAAACAGCTAATAACTTATATATTTCCTCTGAGAAAATAGAGCTCTCTAGTATTATAGCATTAAACTATGCACTGTAGAATATTTTCACATGATTTTGATCAGGAATAGGCAATTTTGCTTAAAGATTAGAATTTCAGCCTGATGAACACAAGGCAGCATGTGCAATAGAAAGGATTCTGGGAGTTTAGGTCCCAGATAGCTGGACTGCATTAAACTGCTTTATCCTTAATTTAGATTTTATCCACTTGATGTTGGCTTTTCTGGCTGCTAGCATAATATTTGAAACTTGCTCCCACAAAGCAATTTATTTCTCTAAATATGTATGGCAAAGTGGATAGGCTTGAATTAATGTTGTGAGAGTAAATGGAATGTTTAACACACAGTTCAGTACTATATGTATGAAGATATGTCATGCATTTAAGAAGAAAGTTTGGGCAAAAAACAATAACTTTTCTTTAACAAAGTGTCGTTCTTTGATCACAGGTTATCTTTTATCATTGGGTATAAGGGATGAAGTGGATGTGTAGACAATGGCTGGGTTTGCAGATTACTCATAAGATGGTTATAAAGTCAATTGTTGGTCTCTTTAGTAGAGCAAGGTATCTGATTGTTGATCCATCTGATTTATTGTTAGCAGCAAAAGCAATCCTTTGCTGTGGGTATTCATGAAATTCTAAAGATTAAAGCTCACATTACAGCGACAAGGAGGCTAATAAATCAATCAAAATGATGTTACCACATTCAAAAATAAAAGCATGAAAATGCTACCTCATTTGGGCTGTATGAAACCTGGTTGACTCACCAAATAACACTGAAAGAAGTTTAGATTTAATCATGTGTTGCAAATCAGCTTTTCCGCCTTGTTAGATGGAGATCATCCTTGCTTTTATTTAAACCTTGTACTTACCTCAGCTTCATTTAAGAATACCATGTGAACATTTTTGTTTAATGTGCCATCATGTATCCTCTTTAGCTGAGTTGAAAATGAACGCATCTTGCAAGGTTTCTTTCTTTTTTCCCCTCTAGTCACTTTTAGTCACAATTATGTTTTTATATTAAAGTGAACAGATGCTGTTGGTGATGATGCTTAAGCTGGGATGTTTTTTTTTCCTTTGGAGATTCTTCCTGCCAGTGATTAATTTACATATTTTTTTTTTGTTTTGAAATCAAGTAGAGAGTCCTTTGTTGATGTCTGTGTGTTCATTTTGTCTTATTCTCTTTTCAGGTCACATATGAGCAGGTTTTTCAAACAGCAACTTAAGAAGGCAGGATAAAATTGGTGGCATCTGCCAATCAGTTTCACACACCATCTTATTTACCTGAAGCATTTTTGTAATCCTTATCTCCTCCTATACAGTGGGCCAGATAGAAGAGTCACTTTTTTATGAACCTGTTGTCAGACTAAAGAATACATTTGAAATTCTTTTGGACAAGATGAGATGGCGTCATGATGGCATCAACCCATTCTTTCATATGCTGCCCTGTCATTATTATGTGCCAGTTACATCTTTCTCCTGCTCCTGAGCCAAATTTAGCCTTTTGGTTGATCTTTCACAGGCCGAAGTTCAACATTAAATTGAAATCACAAAGACATGCAAAACTTTTGAGAGGTGTAATTGAAAGGATGATGTCATTTTTTTTAGTTATCCATCTATATGCTTCCTTAGTCCTTGTCAAATTGCATTCCAGTTGGCAGTTATAAAAACAACCTGTTTCAGCTGGGTTTCTTTGAAGAATCCTCAGTTTGCCCAATTCAAAGTCAGATACATAAATTTAAAGCTTTATATCTTACTAGACAACTTATGACCCATTGGATCACTGTTTCAGAGATATTTTCTTATGTAAATAGAAAAACATAATGATCATATGTGAGCAAAAAAGCAATGGGAGGAGAAGTGGCTTCTGACTTTAATGGCTTTCCCATTGAGTTTCCTTGTTTTTTTGCTTGTTTATTCATGTCAGAAGCATCACTATTAAAATAAGGCATACCATTTGACATAAAAATTTAAATATAAAGTTAGATTTTGTACACCTGATATTGGCTTTTTAGCTGCTAGCATAATATTTGCCACTCAGTTCCATAAAATACAAGATTAAAATATGTAAAAATTAAACAGATCTTGCCCAGAAACTAGCAATATTAATTGTGTTCTGTCATGCTGCCATGAGTCCCTCAAGCGTATACTACTGTAATTGGAACACAAAGGGCAGGTATACATATGTGTGGTTGTCCACATGTCACCATGTGTTCTTTGTGGTTAGCAAAGAACAGAAGCCATGGGATAGCCCCATTTATTCAGAGTGTCTGTAGATCTTGTACTCATGCAGAGTCTATTCAACAATTTCCATACTTTCCAGCTTTTATCAGACCTGGGTACAGCATTTCCGTTGGTTCCATCCAGTGTTGGTTGTTTGTAACTTTTCATAGATTCACTTTGCTTTCGAATTCTTCAAAGTCTTCCGTCGGCCTAAGGAAGCTTTTCTGGATTTTAGTCTCTGCTAAGTTGGTTGTACGCCATAGAAAAGGTGTTGTCTAGATACTGATGATTTGAGTTTCTCTCTATAGCTGCTTCTTCTCTGCAAACAGCAAGTGGGTAATACCAGTTAGGTGATAGATTTCATCTAGAGGGGTAGATGGCTTAAGGCATCCAATAATAATTCTATTTCCTTCCTTCCTTCCTTCCTTCCTTCCTTCCTTCCTTCCTTCCTTCCTTCCTTCCTTCCTTCCTTCCTTCCTTCCTTCTCTTTTTCCAGCCATTTTTTTAGAATCTTTTCTTTCTTTCTTTCTTTCTTTCTTTCTTTCTTTCTTTCTTTCTTTCTTTCTTTCTTTCTTTCTTTCTTTCTTTCTTCCTTCCTCCCTCCCTCCCTCCCTCCCTCCCTCCCTCCTTCCCTCCCAGTTATAGGTCATAAAAATGAGAGTTTTAGTAGTATATATATTACTGATTGTCCAGGTAAATACATGAATTGCTGGGATTATTTGACTTATGAAAATAATTGGATGACAGTTGTGGTCTCAGAAGACCTGGTTAAAGAATGAACTTGTAAAATTTTAATCAAATAAGTGCAGAGGTTTCAGTACAAAATCCTTTCAATTCTGCTCTAAAACAAAATAAAAAACTCTATATTACAGATGCTTTCTTAGGAAATTTGACTTACGTTACATGCCAATTGTAGTCATAACTCTGTGCAAAATAGATATAAGTGGAGAATATTGCAAGGGAAAGGGTTTATTTTAAAACAGCCACGTCATTATGTCAAACAAATAACAAAAATCTATATGCAGAGAAGTGTAACAATGTGATATAACAATAACTTTTTAAAAAGTAACTATAAAATGATGTTATTTTCTTTGTTCCTTAATTTAGCTAAACAAACAAATACCATCTTCCATACACAGTGACATTTATTGACAGTATGATATATTTGACTCATAGGGAGATACCCAAAAGCGCACAGTGTTTACCATAATTAATCTAAAATCACACCAACAACTGTGGATTTTGCAATCACCCTAAAATTGAAAATGCAACCCAGGAATCGGATATATACTTACAGTACATTGTTTTAGGAATATTCTACTTTTGGATCTGCAAACGAAATCGTAACATTTTGGGGACAGTTAAAAAAAAGAAGAAAAAGTCTGTTTGAACGTTCCCTATTATTTTATGTGACAGTTTTAGAGTTTTATAAATGTTTGGGAAGGGAAAGTTTGAGATATTGGTGAAGCTCCAAACACATAGAGAAACCAGGTCAGAATATAGCCAGAGGGAACTCAAACAAATTGTGCTTAAGTAGGTTGATTCTCTAAAATTTAAAAGTAATAGAGAATAATTGCAATTGGACTGACAACAGGAGAAAAGGAGAAAATATTGGAAGAAGTGTATGTAATTATTGCAATGAAATCCAAGATGGAATGATTTGACACTATCAACTATGGAGGAATGCTTGGTGAAATTAACAGATCTTGCTGAGATGAATAAGCTGACTTCTTTGATTAGAGAAAAGACATCAGCTAAATTTATTAGTGACTGGAAACCTCTTGTGGACTTTTTGCATAAAAATGAGAAAATAACCTTGTGGTTTATGGTCTTTATGATTTGATAGGATAGAGTCCGATAGACTATAGAAATAAGAGTATTATAATGTACCTTTTAGAGAGGCAGCTTGGAATTTGAATTTTCACAGCACCTCACCTTGCATTTCAAGAAAACAAGGTGTTCTAGAGCAGGGGTGTCAAACTGCCGGCTCGCGATATGTCATGACATGTCACATGACATTGGAGTTCGACACCCCTGTTCTAGAGTATGTTCTAGAGAGCTGGTCTTGTAGCACTTACTTTAACTTCTGTTAAAGGAGCTGTGTATTTTCCAATGGTAGATTCCCCCTATAATTGCCTCACAATTCTGGAAATCAACAGAGTTGGCTTAAGCATAGTTAATTGTAAGTGATCTTAATGTTCATACACCCAGATCAGAAAATACAAGGTCTAGTGATATCACCAGTTAAGGTGGATAAATCAAAATATGGTATAAGAACTGAAGTTGTAGAAATGTTGCTGCAAAGGCTGACCCTCTAATATATTTGTTTTCAAAATGGAAACAATAATAATAATAATAATAATAAGAATAAGAATAAGAAGAAGAAGAAGAAGAAGAAGAAGAAGAAGAAGAAGAAGAAGAAGAAGAAGAAGAAGAAGAAAAGAAGAAGAAGAAGAAGAAGAAGAAGAAGAAGAAGAAGAAGAAGAAGAAGAAGAAGAAGAAGAAGAAGAAGAAGAAGAAGAAGAAGAAGAAGAAGAAGAAGAAGAAGAAGAAGAAGAAGAAGTTGGAAGGGACCTTGGAGGTCATCTAGTCCAACCCCCTGCTCAGGCAGGAAACCCTATACCATTTCAGGCAAATGGCTGTCCAGTCTCTTCTTAAAAACCTCCAGTGTTGGAGCATTCACCACCTCTGGAGGCAGGTTGTTCCACTGGTTAATTGTTCTAGCTGTCAGGAAGTTTCTCCTTAGTTCTAGGTTGCTTCTCTCCTTGACTAGTTTCCATCCATTGCTTCTTGTCATGCTTTCAGGTGCTTTGGAGAATAGCTTGACTCCCTCTTCTTTGTGGCAGCCCCTGAGATATTGGAACACTGCTATCATGTCACCCCTCACTCTTCTCTTCGTTAAACTACACATACCCAATTCCAGCAACCGTTCCCTATATGTTTTAGCCTCCAGTCCCCCAATCATCTTTGTTGCTCTTCTCTGTACTCTTTCTAGAGTCTCAACATCTTTTTTACATCGTGGTGACTAAAACTGGATGCAGTATTCCAGGTGTGGCCTTACCAAAGCATTGTAAAGTGGTATTAGTACTTCACTTGATCTTGATTCTATCCCTCTGTTAATGCAGCCTAGCACTGTGTTGGCTTTTTTGGCAGCTGCAGCACACTGCTGGCTCATATTGAAGTGATTGTCTACTAGGACTCCAAGTTCCCTCTCACAGTTACTACTATTGAGCAAGATACCACCTATACTATACCTGTGCATTTGATTTTTCCTGCCTAAATGTAGAACCTTACTTTTTTCACCATTGAATTTCATTTTGTTAGATAGCGCCCAGTGTTCGAGTCTGTCCAGATCCTCCTGTATTTTAAGCCTATCTTCTGGAGTATTGGCTATTCCTGCCAGCTTGGTGTCGTCTGCAAATTTGATGAGTTCCCCATCTATTCCCTCATCCAAATCGTTAATGAAGATATTGAAGAGCACTGGGCCCAGAACAGAGCCCTGGGGCACCCCACTACACACTTCCTTCCATGTAGATGCAGTTCCATTGAGGACCACACGCTGAGTATGGCCTGTCAGCCAGCTACAAATCCATCTGGTGGTGATGCTATCTAACCGACATTTTTCTATCTTATCAATTAGTAGGTTGTGATCTACTTTATCAAATGCCTTACTGAAGTCCAAGTAAATTATATCTACAGTATTCCTCTGGTCCACTAATTTTGTCACTTGGTCAAAGAATGTAATAAGATTTGTCTGGCATGATCTGTTTTTGACAAACCCATGTTGACTTTTAGTGATGACTTTGTTTGCATCAAGGTGTTCTCTGATTCCTTGTTTGATTATCTTTTCCAGAATCTTCCCAGGTATTGAGGTCAGGCTGATAGGTCTGTAGTTTCCAGGATCTATTTTTTCCCCTTTTTTGAAGATGGGAATTACATCAGCTCTTTTCCAGTCCTCTGGTAGTTCCCCAGTGCTCCAGAATCTTTGAAAAATATAGCTCAGTGGTTCTGAGATCACGTCTGCCAGTTCCTTGAGAACTTTGGGGTGTAATCCATCTGGTCCTGGTGATTTGAACTCGTCTAGGCTGGACAGGTGTTCACTTACCATTTTTTTGCCTATCTTAAGTTGCATTTCTATTCTGTTTTTTATGGCACTGGTTTTGGTAGGTTGGACTGTTTTTTCCCTTTGTGTAAAGACAGATGCAAAAAACGAGTTAAATAGTTCTGCTTTCTCCCTATTGCTTGTCACCTTCTTGCCACTTTCCCCCACTAATGGACCAATCATTTCCTTAACTTTTTTCTTGTTTTTTATATGTTGAAAGAAGCATTTTTTGTTATTTTTGACTTTGGTTGCAAGTCTTAGTTCATTTTGAGCCTTAGCTTTCCTCACTATTATTACTCTATAATAAATTCCAGCAATAGATTAAAAACAGCATTCTGCTGATAACGAAGAGAACAGAATCTTTTCAAAAATTGTTGCAGTGATGCTGGCATGGTTTATTTGTTGCAGTGGAGAAAAACATGTTGGAAAGTTACTTTTACGAATGTGTGTGTTCCTATGAGCTTGCTTAGAGTCTGATCCCTGTGGATTTTTTTTCTTAAAGAAAGAGAGCAGTATTGTATGGAAATATTTACAAAGGGAATACAAGATATTTTATTTACAAGAATTTATTGGAGTTGATCAATATTATACCTGCTGGGATCATAATCTGAATTTCTTTGGTAGTTTAGTGAAGAAATGAAAACAGTAAGGTCTGTGGCTGTTCAACTTTTCATTAGGACTGAGGAATCCTGTGGAGCGCTTGTTCAGAGATTCCTTTGGGTGACTAGCTGTATTGCTCCCTACCACTCCAACCCTAGTTTAGTGCAACTCAAGGGGATTTGGTTATAAAAAAGATTTCTCTTTGACGGAGATGAAAACAATCTGACAAATTCCTCTCTTTGGTCAAATAAATAAAAGAAGGATATACAGCTCTTCCCCAAAAGCATCCACTTGACACTTGGATTATGCTTTAATAGTATTTGATTCCATGCTATTTAGTTATTGCATTTCGTTATCACTACTCAAAAATCCCTAATATTTATTGCATGGATTTTAGTTAAATCAGCTTGGCTAATTTTGTTGGATGCTATAATTGTTATTCATCAGGGCTCCCTCTTAATCCAGTTCTGTTTTTATTTCCTGTTATATAATTAAAGTTATCACAGTCTGGATGATGTCAGAGATGGGAATTTGGGAATAGGAAGTGGAACCCACTTCTCCCATTTTTGTTCCTTTGTCAAATCCCCTCCTTCTGTGATCCTAGGGCAGGGGTGTCAAACTTGCAATATCACGTGACGTGTCACGACATATCATGACTTTTTGGCCATTGCCAGCAATGGGGTGGGTGCAGTTTTGCTATGATGCATCTGGCCCACGTGCCGGCAGTTTGACACCCTTGTCCTAGAGTAAAGGAGACTTTTTTAATCTATCCAAGGAATGGCAGAGTTCTTTGGAGGCAGTAAGCGAGACGAGAGGTTGCAAACAGGAACATTGCTTTATTGAGGCAAACAGGAACAGAACTGAAACAGGGGCTGCTGCGCAGCTACTTATACAGTTGGCCACTACGCGGTGGCTCATAGGTTTAAAGGAACCCATTCCCGCCCCAAATCATCCAATGATCTTCTTGGAGACAGCAAGTCTGGCTTAGTCAGTGACCGTTACACAGACACACCACTGAGCAACCATAAGCAGCATTCAAAGAACAGTTCAAGTAAAAATCCCAATACATTACACTCTCACAAAAATTCAGGATACAGGGAAACCACAACTGCAGTACTAAAGGGTTTAGGGTCGCTCACTCTTTACTTTTTTTTAAAAAAAATATGCATTTACACTTTTATTTACACCTAAATAGATCTTATATTTACAGTGCTTTCCTTTCCAGCAAGTTAGCAACAGCTAGCTAAATTTGGCTAAGCAAGGCTGGACAGGTGACTACTAGGGTGGGAGAACATCAGAAAATCACAGGGCTATAAATAAATCTGGGAAATGAAAAGTCCTAGAAGAGGCCAATCACTTTCATACTGTTGCCAAGAAAATTAGAAGAGTGCTTGCACAGTCATCGGGATTTGTGTGAATATTTTACCTTTCTTTTAAACATGGTGTTAATTGCTGCCTTTTAAAATTTCCAAAGGCAAACTGATTTGACAAGAAAATAAGCATAGAATTATTAGACATACAGAATTTGATTATTTAAAATCTGCTGATATTGCATATACAAACAAATCAAATGGGAAAAAAGATGGCCTCTCCTCTGCATGAGTAATCTAGTATAACTAAAGCTAAAGTTTTGAAATTAGTTAAGAGACCAAGCAAAATTCCATGTATAAATCTAATCAGTTTGTTTTCACGTGATAAGAGAATATTCCCATTAAATTGCACTACAGCTTCAAGTGTTAAAAAAAGTCTAGTAAATCTAGTAAGTTTGCCCTTGAAATTTGATTCCGGCCTATTTCATTTGACTGTTTCATTAAATCCAACACCTAGCAAGCTTAACCATTCCCAGATCCAGTGCTTTATTTGATCCAATAGGTGGAAAGCTGGGCATGTGCTTTTTCAATGAATGTACATAAAAAGTGTCTGATGTTCTTTTTTGTTTCAGTAGAAATACAGACTGCTAATTTCACTGGGAAACCTTTTTTTAAAATGTTTTTGATTCCTCCGATAATCAGTTACGAGGGATTACATATTAAATGTTGGGCCTAATAACTCATTTAAAAACTCCTACCTAATAAATGCTAGTAATAACAGTGATTAACAATAAATTAAATTCCGAGAATGAGGAATGTAATAGATTATTTTTAACGGACCTGGCCCATCAGGATCTTATAATTCAGTTTCTTCTCTGCACCTGGAATATATTAGAGTGTAATACAATCTCAACACTCTCTTCCAGGGGGCCATTGAAAGGGCTTAGACTAAAACAATGTTCATGTTTAGTACAGTCATTGACTATTTTTCCCCCATCTAAAGCATATCTTTATATCGTGAGCCTCAATAAAATCACCACCTTCTATGTAATCCTAATGGTTATTTGTAGGCTTTGTCTTAATTCAGGCCATTGAGCCGACTGAAGAAGCAAGTTTTCATAGCAAATGTTTAAGAAACACCTAGGGGTTCTAGCCATCTCTCTCCTAGTTTACTATCAGCTCCCAGAAAGGGAATAGGCAGTATTTAAAGTTCAGTTCTCAATTCAAATATCCTAGGGTTGGTTTTTTTTAGATATTTGGATTTCAACAACTTTAATCTGACATATTTTAAACCATAGGTAAAGGTAAAGGTTCCCCCACACATGCGTGCTAGTCGTTTCCGACTCTAGGGGCCGGTGCTCATCTCCGTTTCAAAGCCGAAGAGCCAGCGCTTGTCCAAGGACGTCTCCGTGGTCATGTGGCCGGCATGACTAGACGCCAAAGGCGCACGGAACGCTGTTACCTTCCCACTGTAGTGGTCCCTATTCTTCTACTTGCATTTTTACGTGCTTTCGAACTGCTAGGTTGGCAGAAGCTGGGACGAGTAACAGGCGCTCACTCTGCTACGCAGCACTCGGGATTCGACCCGCCAAACTGCCGACCTTCCGATCGACAAGCTCAGCGTCCTAACCCACTGACACCATAAGGGTCATTTAAAAGGTGTCATTTAAAATGACACCATAAGGGTCATTTAAAAGCAAGCATAACTCTCAAATACATTAAAATATAAGTGTAGCAGAAACTTTGCTGAGACAAATATGCATAGAATAGATTGGATTTGGATTCAAAATATCACCATGCATTTATCATTCTGTATTTTTTATACTTATGATACATCTAGCTATTTCAAAATGGAAAAAGGCATTATTTAATGTCTGCAACAGATGACCTTTGATTTTTTTTTCAGTATTTGATCCGATAAGGAAGAAAATGTGTCAACTAGACTTCTTTTCTTTCTTTTGCACACAAAATAGCTTGAAGAATAATTGAGCCATTGAGTCTGCCCCATCCTTATTTTTATTCTTGTGTCATTCAGATTTCTATTTTTACAATTACACTATCTAACAAACCACCATATATTCATATTTTGTATACACACATATATACACATGAAAATGCACATGTAATGATTCAATAGCAACTGCAAAGGAGGGAAGCAAATCAATGTAGTGACTGTAATCATTTGACCAAATCCCTGTAACATAGATGGTATTAAGAGAAATTCTCTGCAACCAAGTTATGAATTCAAGTATAGGGTTTTTAATATCCTGTTTGATTATTGAATTTTATTGGTTATGAAACAATTTGTCACATTACAGGCATAGTGGTGCACAAATGTAAATAATCATTCTGATCATCCATACTTTGATTATTATACATTAAGACTACCGTATTTTCCGGTGTATAAGATGACTTTTTAACCCATGAAAATCACCTCAAAAGTTGGGGGGTCGTCTTATACGCCGAGTCGTCTTATACACCGGAAAAATACCTCTCGGTTCTTTTCTCTTTTCTGCTGGGTGGTGGGATCGCTGGGTGAATGTAGGTAGGCATGGCGACCCGTGGTAAAGCGGCTGATGGCGAACGGCGAATGGGTGATGGAGGGCAAACTCTCGTCAGCTTCTGGGGTGGCTACTGCAGCTGCCACCGTTGCTCTCTCTAGGACTGGCCATGCTAGCGCCTCCAATGCTGGCTGTCAGGTCCCCGATGAGAGGAGGGGCAGGCAGTCCCCAGAGGCGCCCCACTCGACCGTAGGAAGGGAGCATCTTTGCTCCCGTCGAGGCACCGCCTGACCCGCGCCGACCAGAAGAATTGCTTGCCCAGTCACGGAGTGCGGAACTGAGAGCAGCAGCACACCAGGCGAGAGAGCTCAGAGAAAAGAAGGCGAGGCGCCCATTTGGCGGGGAAGGAGCAAAGCTGGGCAAATCACAGAGCAGGCGGAGCAGAGAAACATTACAGGGGAAAAGGGGGCGGGGTTTAAAAGGCAAGGCGGGCGGGACGTGGAGACATTCTGCAGTTAGAAGTAATGAAGGAGTCTCCAGGCGCTTTCTGGATCAGATTGTGCAAACTGAGCGTGCCGCTACAGTCCTTGTGTTTCCCAGGGTTGCCTGTCGTGCCAGAGGTATTCCCTGTAGCCCCAGATTCTTTAGCTCCCCACTTTCCTTAATTCGGGCAAATTTTGTGCTCCGTGGAGAAACATTAATACGCAAATGCCGTTTGTTTTTTTTTATTATTGAAAAGTTTTAAAATACATTTCATCTTTAACAATCCCCCCTCCCCCTCCCCTACCTATCCCTCCCTACCCCTCCCCCCCTTTCCCCCCTCCCCCCCCCCGACTTCCCAGAGCTAAGTACAGGGTATAAAAACAAAAAAAACAATCATAAGCATCCATTTGCTACCAATAATAAATTCTTAAATCTATCACTCTCTAGCTCATATAAGATAACTACAAGCAATACTAATATTTCATATAGAAAAAAAAAGAAAATAGAAAGGAAGACTTATTCAAATGCTAAATGAAACTTTTTAGTCCCATATTTGTTCTGGATATATTCAATCCATTTTTTCCACTCCATAATATAACGTTCTTGCGAATGATCTTTCAAATAAGCCGAGATCTTTGCCATTTCTGCCAGGTCAGAAACCTTTAAAGTCCATTCTTCTGTAGTCGGCAGTTCCTCCTTCTTCCAATATTGACCTATTAAAAGTCTTGCTGCTGTAATTAAATTCAACATCAACTTAGTGTCCACAACAGTAGCATCTGCAATTATACCCAACAAAAAGAATTGCGGACAAAACTTTATCCTTTGCTTGAAGATCTTCTGTATATTCCACCAAATTTTTATCCAAAAAGCCTTGACCTTTTTGCAGGTCCACCATATGTGAAAATATGTTGCATCTTCGCCACCACACCTCCAGCATTTTGGCTGATAATTCGGATACATACTTGCAAGCTTTTTAGGATCTAAATGCCATCTATAAAACATTTTATAAAAGTTCTCTCTTAGATTTTGAGCTTGTGTGAATTTTACATTCCTCACCCAGATCCTTTCCCACGTGTCCATTGTAATAACTTCTTGGATATTCTGGGCCCATTTTATCATACAATCTTTAACAAGTTCTGTTTCTGAGTCAATTTCTATCAATGCAAGATATATCCGTTTGATATGTGCTGGACCCTGATTTCTAATTTGCTTTATCAAATTTTCATCAGTCATTGCAAAACCAATTTTCTGATCTTCTTTCCACCTGGCCCGTAACTGAGTATATTGAAACCAAGTTTGAACAATCTTCTCATCTCGCAAGAGGTTGTACGGCTTCAAACACCAGACATTTCTTTCCAAGCTTAAAATCTCCTTATACGTAGTCACATCATGTTTGAAGCCAACATTTATGTTTTCTATTGCGTGCTTTGGGATTGCCCACAACGGCATCTTGTAATCTAACTTATGTCTATACTTCTTCCAAACTCTCAGCAATGCCTGTCTTAAAATATGCACTTTAAACACATTATCTACCTTCTTATCATACAACAAATATGCATGCCAGCCAAATAACAAGTCATGGCCCTCAAGATTTAATAATCTCTCTTGTGTCAAATTAATCCAATCACTTATTCCTGCTAACGCAGCAGCTTCATAATATAATTTAAGATTGGGCATTTTAAGGCATTCACGAGTATCCTGCATAATCTTAAATTTAACTCGTGGCCTTTTCCCTGCCCAAACAAATTTATTGATACCCCGTTGCCATTCTTCCAAATTAGAATCTTTCTTAAGAACCGGTATCATTTGAAATAAGAATAAAAATTTAGGCAGGACATTCATTTTCACTGCTGCGATTCTTCCCAGCAAAGACAATTGCAATTTTTCCCAACTCTCCATTTCTTTTTGAATTTTTCCCCATAATTTTTCATAGTTATTTTTATATAACTTAGTATTAGAGGGTGACAAAAACACCCCCAAATATTTGACCCTTTTAGCAATCTCAAATCCAGTTAATCCTTCTAAAAGAGCCTTTTGCGATACTGTCATATTTTTGGCCAGAATTTTAGTTTTTTGTGCATTAACTTTAAATCCAGAAACCCTCCCATATTGCATTATTATCTCCATCAGGTCCACAACAGAGTTTTCTGGCTGGGTCACTGTAACAACCAGATCGTCTGCAAACGCCCTCAATCTATAATCCTGATCTCTCATTTGTATACCCTTAATTCTTTCCGAATTCCGTATTTTAACTAGTAATATCTCCAATGTTAACACAAATAGTAAAGGCGATAACGGACACCCTTGCCTTGTGCCCTTCTCAATATTACATGCTTCAGTCAAACTATTGTTAACTATTATTCGGGCAGTTTGTTTTTGATATAATGCCCTAATTGGTTGCAAAAATTTATCCCCAAAATTCATTTTATCTAAAACTTTCATCAAAAATTGCCAATTCAACTGATCAAAAGCTTTTTCAGCATCTAAAAAAATTAGCGCCGCAGAAATCTGGTTGTTCCTTTCCAAAAACTCTAACACATCAACTATATGCCTCACATTATTTTTCATTTGCCTACCACTAATAAACCCGGTTTGATCCCCATGAATCACCTGTTGCAGAACCCTCATCAATCTGTTAGCCAACACCTTAGCAAATATCTTATAATATGTATTTAAAAGTGATATCGGTCTATAGTTTTTTACTTGAGTAGCATCTTGATCTTCCTTCGGAATCAAAGAGATAAAAGCAGTTCTCCAAGATGGAGGCACCTTTCCCCCTCTCTGAATTGTCTGAAACAGTTCCTTTAACGGCTTTATCAACTCCATTTGTAAATTTTTGTAGTAAACCGCAGTCAAACCATCCGTACCTGGCGCCTTATCCATCTTCAATTCCTTAATTGCTATAAAAATTTCTTCTTCTGTTATCAATTGATTAATCTCCTCTTTTTGTGCTTGCGTAAGAACCGGGATGTTGGCATTCTCCAAATATACATCAATGTCTTTTTCATTAATATTCTCCTTAGCATATAATTTAGAATAAAAATCCACAAAGGCTTCCTTAATAAGATCCTGTTGAAACACAACCTTTCCCTTATGTTCAATTTTATCTATATTAGAAGCCCTTTGCTTTTTCCTTAGTCTGTAAGCTAGCCATCTGCCTGGCTTGTTAGCATTGCAAAAAGTATTATGCCTGGCAAACCGCAAGTTGGTTGCCACTTGATCAGCCATCAATTTATCAAATTGTCCTCTTAATAGCTTAATAACCTCCTTAGTCTTCACATCCAATGGGTTCAAAATTAAGGCCTTTTCTTTTTCCCTAATTTCATTCTCCAATTCTTTCCTTCTGGCTTCCAAAGTACGTCTGTATTTATTATTCATATATATCAACACCCCTCTCATGTAGGCCTTGCTAGCATCCCAAACCATGTCCATAGAGGTATCCTTATTCATATTAATTTCAAAAAAATCCTTCATCCGCTGTTTACATTCTTCCACATTTCTCTGATTTCTAAACAAATTTTCATTTACGCGCCACGAGCGCCTATCCCTATTGTCCTTATTAATCTCTAACCAAACTGGACTATGGTCCGAAATAGTTCTTGCACAGATCTTTACCTTCTTAATCCTAGAAAAAAAATCATTAGTCAGCAAAATAAAATCAATCCTGGAAAAAGATTGATGTCTGTCAGGAAAAAAAGTATAATCCTTTTCATATAAGTGTGTGTCACGCCAGATATCTCGCAGTTCCAAATCATCCTTCATTTCAAAAAAAGATTTAGGCAATCTGGCATGACTCGGAACACGCTTAAAAGAACCAGCCTTATCCATCTGTGCATCCAAAACACCATTCCAGTCCCCCATAAAAATAAACGATTTGTAATCCAATTGAGTAAGCTTTGTATGAAGTGAACTAAAAAAATCAGCTTGTTATTGATTAGGAGCATACAGTCCAACTAGAAGCGTTTTTTTACCTTCTAACAACAAATCTATCATAACATATCTTCCTTGCTTATCTGCTTCAATTAATTCCGCTGTTAGAGTACTTTTAACGTAGACAACCACTCCATTTTTCTTATTCATCGCAGAAGCAACAAATTGCGTGCCCAACCTTGAGTTCGATAAATACTTTTGGTCCATAACCCTAATATGCGTTTCTTGCAAACATATAACATCAATCTTAAATTGTTTTAAATATTGAAAAACTTTCTTTCTCTTCTGTGGTGAGTTTAATCCATTAACATTCCAAGTTAGAAATTTAGTCACCATGCGTGGCGCCCCGAAGCTTTTGGAGCACATCTTTAATAACCCCTGTATTTTCTTTGGGCCGCGCTCCTCCCACAGCTTCACTATAAGTACGCTTTGAAAGTTCCATAAACTTCTGCTGGTCTTGCTCTTGTACTTGTCTTGCTCGTTTTAAAGCGGCACGCGTCAACCTCTGCTCTCCAGCAGCAGCCGATGAAGCTATAATTTGATCCCCTCCAGCACCATTCTCCTCTGTCTGCCCACCTTCAGCCTCTTGAGGTTTCCCCTCTCCAGATCCCTTTGCAGCTTCCAAGAGTGATGCTTTTAAAACATTGCTGTAGAAGTCACGCGCCTGAGTCACAGTAACCAGACGATATCTTTTACCTTCGTGCATCACCACCAATCCGACTGGAATCTCCCATCTGAACTTAATATCACGTTGCTTAAGTTCCTGTACAAGAAATGCAAAATCTTTCCTTCTCCTTAAAATCTTTGGAGGAATCTCTTTTAGAACCAGAACTTCTTGCTCAGCAACCACAACTTTAGTATCATAAGCAGCTTGAATAACTTCATCTCTAGTTGCTCTCTTTGTAAAATAGACCACCACATCTCTAGGTAGCTTCCTCTGCCTTGCAATCCATGAATTTACACGAAAAACTTTATCCATACATCCCTCTATCTCAGATGCTGGCTGGCCCAATACTGCTTCCAGAGCCTCAGAAATCAGCTGCTTTAAGTCTTCTTTAGGATTCTCTTTTAAGCCCCTGATTCTAATAGCATACTGCATCTGATGGAACTGGACAAGACTCAATTCTCCGTCCATTTTATCCCTTAAATTTTCATTCTCCAGTACCTTTACTTCTAGTATAGAGTTCTTTTGACTAAGATCCTCCACTTTTTCGTCCAAACGTTGCACACATTCAGCCACGCTTTCCACTGTAGACAAAATGTCTACCCTCATTGCACTAAACTTCTCTTCCATCCTCTCCTCCATTACGTTAAACTTCTCTTCCATCCTCTCCTCCAATTTCTCCAATTTCTCCTCCAACTTTGCCATCTTATCACCCAGCATTTCTGACATTACCTGGGATTGCTTTGCAAAGGCATCTTGTAAGTCCTTAAGCGTCAATGCCACAGGAGGTGCAGGAGGAAGCAAAGCTTGCAACGATGTCTGTTGCACCGGGGAAGTTCCCGCACTCTGAAGAACTTTAGAGGAAGATTTAGCCGCCATATTTCCTCACTTTCACTTGTTGCGCACTTTCACTTTAAGTTTATAAAGTCCATTGAACTAGGGAGTAAGAATAAAAGTCCTCTTCACCTTAACCTCCTGTACCGCTCTGCCTGCTCCTTTTTACTCCAAAGTCTTTCCTTCTGGCAGGGGTGGTCGCAAACGCCTGGCTCTGCTCCAAAAATCCCGGAACAGAGACGCTAAGCAGCTCAGAGCAACCCAGGCTACGGGGGAGCTCAATCCTTCAGCCGCCCAAGCTTTCAGCTCAGGCGGCCCTGGAGAATGCAACCCCTACCTGGGGCCTCACCCCCTCCTCTTCTCCCGAGGAGGGGGCTTCAATTCCACCTAAATAGCTGATCGGCGCTGTTTTAGGTGGAAAAACTCAGCTGCGAAGCGGACAGCCCGAAACGAATATCTTCGGCGCCGCGCCGCCACCGGAAGTCGCAAATGCCGTTTGTTTAACCGCGCAAAACTCGGGGGAAACCTTGGTATTTGGGGAACGGAAAGGCTTAAGCCTTTTCATTTCTGTTTTATGCACGGGCTGGGAGGGTCACGAAGTTTACCTCTTTTATTTTAGCAACATCGTGGCACTTATAAAAAAAGGGTACTAACGCTAAATGAATATGCAGATTGTGTGCCAGGAAGTGAAATATTGAGTTATTAGCCCAAACCCTATAATTTAACACAAAAAGTAGGGGGTCGTCTTATACGCCGGGTCGTCTTATACGCTGGAAAATACGGTATCATCTGCAATGTAATGAATATATTTATATATTTAATACATAGATAACACAACAATTGTTGTGGGGAAAAGAGGAGGAGGGTTGCTTCAGAAAAGTAGATTGTTCAATAGTTCATTTATAAAATTCTATTATATATGTTCAGATATCTATATAGCAGTTCTGAATGCAAAAAAACTTTCTTTTATTCTCTGAGTCCCTACTTTCTTCTGTGGATTGTCTGTTCCTAAACTTGCATTCTTTAATGGATTAATTTAATTCCATCAATTGAAGGCAATGCAATACAATTCAAGAAGAAAACCTGATCTTACATATTCATCTATTTACTTTATTATTTCAGAAAGGAGTTATTATCCTATAGGTTTTGTTACCCTATACATATCTCCCTAAAACATGTTTCTATCAGCTGGACTTAGTCTACATTCTCATCCATATATAGAAGGAAAGAAAATATGTGAGAGAAGGCATAAACTAAAAGAAATAATATTCTTCTGGAATTTCCTTATCTCTTATCCATCCTTCACCTTGCAATGCTATCAAGCACAGATTTGATCCATATGATAAATTCCTAGGGAAATCAGGCAGTCTCTATGTAATGTTGCATTTTAACTCACAGCAATATCAACAACAAAAGTCATCTGATAGAAGAAGTATAGATTTTTGGTATCAAAGGAACTAGCTTTCAATATAAGCCAAATAAAATTCAAATACTGTAGAAATGCATAGGCATAGGTAATGATAGCTTGGTGGGGGAGCTGCTCTTTTGCAATTGAATGCATTGAACATATAAACAAACATCAGTTTTTACATAACCATTTCTTTAGGGAGTCAAAACTCAATACATAATTAAATGAGTTCCTTTTCATCCAAATGCATACTGATGTGATGTATGCTCTCCATACAAAATAAATGTCTGTTACTGTGTGTGAATCTCACAATCACTTCAGTTCTTTTCTCAGCAGAAAAACCTTGTAGAGAATTCTGTGCCTAAAAGAATCCCGTTCTTGTTACATACTGTGGAAACCTGGGAATTTTATTTGCTCCTTAAATAACAGAGAGGAACACCAGAGAGAGACTGAGAGTAAAAGCAGTGCCTCTAATCTTGCCTTTCCCAGCTTGGGGCTATGTCCAGAATTCCAGGACAAAATATAATCCCAATACATCTTTAGGGTGGGAGATTGATTCTAACCCTTTTAGTTAAGGCTCTGGAGATTAAATCATTATTTTCTCCCTTCTCTCAGAATGAAACATGGAAGTCCAAAGCCATAAGGTGTTATCCAATTAGCATAGTATCTTTCTAAGCAATATGAAGAAGTTGTGAAATGGGGTGGACTGAACTAGGTGCACCAGCAATATTTGTTGTTGTTGTTAGTTGCGAAGTCGTGTCTGACCCATCGCGACCCTATGGACAATGTTCCTCCAGGCCTTCCTGTCCTCTACCATCTTCTGGAGTCCATTTAAGCTCACGCCTACTGCTTCAGTGACTCCATCCAGCCACCTCATTCTCTGTCGTCCCCTTCTTCTATTGCCCTCAATCTTTCCCAGCATTAGGCTCTTCTCCAGTGAGTCCTTCCTTCTCATTAGGTGGCCAAAGTATTTGAGTTTTAGTTTCAGGATCTGGCCTTCTAAAGAGCAGTCAGGGTTGATCTCCTCTAGGACTGACCGGTTTGATCGCCTTGCAGTCCAAGGGACTCGCAGGAGTCTTCTCCAGCACCACAGTTCAAAGGCCTCAATTCTTTGGCGCTCAGCCTTTTTTATGGTCCAACTTTCACTGCCATACATTGCAACTGGGAAGACCATAGCCTTGACTATACACACTTTTGTTGACAGGGTGATGTCTCTGCATTTTAGTGTGTTGTCTAGATTTCCCATGGCTTTCCTCCTGAGGAGCAAGCGTCTTTTAATTTCTTGGCTACAGTCCCCATCTGCAGTGATCTTGGAGCCCAGGAAAATAAAATCTGTCACTACCTCCATTTCTTCCCCATCTATTTGCCAGGAATTGAGAGGGCCGGATGCCATGATCTTGGTTTGCTTAATGTTAAGTTTCAACCCAACTTTTACACTCTCCTTCTTCAGCTGCAACAAGAGGGTCTTTAGTTCCTCTTCAATTTCTGCCATTAGAGTGGTATCATCTGCATATCTTAAGTTGTTGATATTTCTCCTGGTAATCTTAATTCCAACTTTTGATTCATCTAGCCCTGCCTTTCTCATGATGTGCTCTGCATATAAGTTAAATAGGCAAGGTGACAGTATACAGCCTTGCCGGACTCCTTTCCCAATTTTGAACCAATCAGTGGTTCCGTGTCCAGTTCTCACTGTTGCTTCTTGACCTGCATATAGGTTTCTCAAGAGACAAATAAGATGGTCTGGTACACCCATCTCTTTAAGGACTTGCCACAGTTTGTTATGATCCACACAATCAAAGGCTTTAGCATAGTCAATGAAGCAGAAGTAGATGTTTTTCTGGAACTCTCTAACTTTCTCCATGATCCAGCGTATGTTGGCAATTTGATCTCTAGTTCCTCTGCCTCTTTGAAATCCTGCCTGTACTTCGTGTAGTTCTCAATCCACATACTGCTGAAGTCTAGCTTGTAGGATTTTAAGCATAACTTTACTAGCATGAGAAATGAGTGCAATGGTGCGATAGTTTGAACATTTTTTGGCACTGCCTTTCTTTGGAATTGGAATGTAAACTGATCTTTTCCAATCCTGTGGCCACTGTTGAGTTTTCCAAATTTGCTGGCAAATTGAGTGTAGCACTTTTACTGCATCATCTTTTAGGATTTTGCATAGCTCAGCTGGAATACTGTCACCTCCATTAGCTTTGTTATTGCTCAGCTTTTCTAAGGTCCACTTCACTTCACATTCTAGGACGTCTGGCTCAAGGTCAGTGACCACCTCATTGTGATTATCAGGGACGTTAAGCTCATTCTTGTATAGTTCTTCTGTGTAATTTTGCTGCCTCTTCTTAATCTCTTCTGCCTCTGTTACGTCCCTGCCATTTTGGTCCTTTATCATGCCCATTTTTACATGAAACGTTCCCTTCATCTCTCTAATTTTCTTGAAAAGATCTCTGGTCCTCCCTATTCTATTGTTTTCTTCTATTTCTTTGCACTGTTCATTTAAGAAGGCATTCTTATCTCTTCTAGCTATTCTCTGAAATTCTGCATTTAATTGGGCATATCTTTCTTTTTCTCCCTTGCCTTTCGCTTCCCTCCTTTCCTCATCTATTTGCAAAGCTTCCTCAGACAGCCATTTTGCTTTCTTGCATTTCTTTTTCTTTGGGATGGTTTTGGTTGCTACCTGTTGTACAATGTTGCGAACCTCTGTCCATAGTTCTTCAGGCACTCTGTCTATCAGATCTAATTCCTTAAATCTATTTGTCACCTCTACCGTATATTCAACAGGGATATGATTTAACTCATACCTGAGTGGCCTAGTGCTTTCCCCTACTTTCTTCAGTTTAAGCCTAAACTTTGCAATGAGAAGCTCATGGTCTGAGCCACAGTCAGCTACTGGTCTTGTTTTTACTGACTGTATAGAACGTCTCCATCTTTGGCTGCAAAGTATATAGTCAATCTGATTTCTGTATTGACTGTCTGGTGATGTCCATGTGTAGAGCCTTCTCTTGGGTTGTTGGAAAGGATTGTTTGCTATGACCATCGTATTCTCTTGACAAAATTCTATCAGCCTGTGCCCTGCTTCATTTTGTACTCCAAGGCCAAACCTGCCTGTTATTCCGGTTATCTTTTGGCTTCCTACTTTAGCATTCTAATCCCCCATGATGATAAGGACATCATTTTTTGGTGTGTTAGTTCTATAAGGTGCTGTAGGGCTTCATAGAACCGGTCAATTTCATCCTCTTCAGCACCGGTGGTTCGGGGATAGACTTGGACTACTGTGATATTGAATGGTTTGCCTTGGATTCGAACTGAGATCATTCTGTCATTTTGAGGATTGTATCCCAGTATTGCTTTTCCTACTCTTTTATTGACTATGAAGGCTACTCCATTTCTTCTGAGGGATTCTTGCCTGCAATAGTATACCTGATGGTCATCTGAATTAAATTCACCCATTCCTGTCCATTTTAGTTCGCTGATACCTAAGATGTCGATGTTCAGTCTTGTCATCTCTTGTTTGACCACGTCCAGCTTTCCTTGATTCATGGATCTTACATTCCAGGTTCCTATTGAGAAAAAATCTTTACAGCATCGGACTTTCCTTTCACCACCAGAGACATCCACAGCTGAGCGTCCTTTCGGCTTTGGCCCAGTCGCTTCATTCTTTCTGGCACTACTAGTACTAGCCCTCTGCTCTTCCCCAGGAGCATATTGGACGCCTTCCGACCTGAGGGGCTCATCTTCCAGTGTCACATCGTTTCGCCTTTTGGTACTGTCCATAGGGTTTTCATGGCAAAGATACTGGAGTGGGTTGCCATTTCCTTCTCCAGTGGATCACATTTTGTCAGAACTCTCTGCTATGACCTTTCCGTCTTGGGTGGCCCTGCACGGCATAGCTCATAGCTTCATTGAATTATGCAAGCCCCTTCACCACAACAACGCAGTAATCCATGAAGGGGACCAGCAATATATTCAACAGCAAATATATATCAATTAGGAAAAGCAACTATAAGCTTGATAGTCAGAACTGAAATATGAGTCCTAGTCCTTTGATTATACCAAATCAACCTGGGTTTGAAAGCCTTCTTATTTTATGTACATGTAGTGTTATAAAAAATAATGGTAATGCAGATATATTAAATACTACACAAGTGAATTGTCTAGTAAAATGTTGTTTTGTAAAGTCATTACTATTCAGCATTCAGTCCCTCAGCCCTAGTCTTCTGTCTTCCTTCCCAAAGTTAGTTCTCCTTGCCACTAAGCACACTAAGCACATTCGGTTTGTTTCTTTTTGATATCATTTTGGGCCCTCAGGCAACAGGACTTTTTGCTTGAATATCATACATAATAAAAACAAATGATATTCTGCACCAGAATGCTGCTGAGCATTCTTTCTGAATTATGTGAGCCTGTAGCTGAGAAAAGAAGGTGAGACAACAAGACTGTTATACATGGTACCTGTTTTCATGCATGAGATGAAACAGTGCAGTGTTGAATAACTGCAACCATATTAAACTCATGAAGTTTCATAGTATATGCAAAGAGGTGATGAGCAATTTAATTAGAGTAAGTTGATGTTGTGCAGTTTGAGAGTCATAGATGATTTATTTGTTAATTTCAATTTCAATTTCTACTGTTGCCCAACTCATAATCATGACTGACTATAGTTAACAGTTAAAAACACTATAAACAGCAACATAACAAATACATAATTGATTGTTAAGATAAAACCTAACTCCTCTCTATCAATTCAGCATCAACATAACCACCAATAGAACCAAAATGCACACCATATATTCTGACCCCTATCCATTGCGACATAGCTTGTCTTCAAGGCATTACAAAAAGCTAAAACATCTGGGGCTAATCTTGTCTCTGACGGATCATGTTCCAACTAGTATGTTCAATAACAGCAAAGTCTGTTTTCCTGGAATCTTCTGAATGAGACCTTAGTAGACAGGATGTGGAACACATCCCTCCTGTGTTGAATAACAATTGGGCATGTATTTATGATAGACCATTTGATGAATAGACACAATTGGGCATGTATTTATGATAGACCATTTTATAGTAGATTACATTGCATCTTGTCAACAAAACTCCATTTCTATGAAATAGGAATATGTAACACACTGGAGAAAAGGGATAGCGCACTCATGTGCTTTACACCACATGAGTGCACTGGTACAGCAATCTTTGCCTTGTAAACAACTGTTCACTTGCAAAGAGTTTTCTATCTCTATTGCAGGCTAGTTTCTCCCATGTATAATTATACCCACAAATTGCCTAATTGTTAAGGTACCAGAAAACCTTGTTGCTTTTCTTGATATTTTTTATGATTTTGCATCAGTAAAATGTAGTGATTTCATAATATTTCATAGATTTCAAAGCTCCATCACTGGAGATTTTCAAGAAGAGGCTAGACAGTCACTTTTCTGAAATGGTATAGGTTCTCCTGCTTAAGCAGGGGACTGGACTAGAATACCTCCAAGGTCCCTTCCAATTCTATTCTATTCTATTCTATTCTATTCTATTCTATTCTATTCTATTCTATTCTATTCTATTCTATTCTATTCTATTCTATTCTATTCTATTCTATTCTATTCTATTCTATAGCATAGTTGGATTCAAAACTGTTTGAATTGTGTTTTCTTGTTATTTTTAAGTTGTTCATTATTACTTTGAAAATGTCGTCATGGACATGTTTGTAAGTACTAACATTTTCTGTGTGATCCTAACATAAATGATTTATTTGGTTGTTAAATCTGGAGAGGTAGCAGAAGAGATGCAGAAGATATCCCATGTTCCCTTATTTATTCAAAAATTAACCTGCTTGTTTATGGGTCTAAGTTTCTTATCACAAAATGATGTTAAAACATCTTTCAGAGGGCAAGAAAAGAACATTTATATTGTCAAACTCTTAATAGCCAATTCAAAACCAATATTCATGCCGGGTTCTCCAATAAATACAATTTATTGAAAGACAAAGTGGTAAGGTGACAGAAATCTCACCCACTGGATTATTAGGGTATGACTTAGAATCCAATTTATCTTTCAGTTAGGGTAGAGACTTTTTAAGTGTTTCCTAAGAATATTCTTGTGAGCCAGGGAGGTGGTTTGCTTTAAAGAATGTGCAGAAACTTGTTTTCTATGCTATTAATTGAACAAAAAAATGTATCTCACATGAATAAGCCGGTATGCCCCCCACTTTCCCCTATACTATCCTTGATTTAAGACCATAATTGACTCCAAAATTTCTGTTGCTAAGCAAGACAGTTGACAACTAAATTTTGCTCCATTTTACGACCTTTCTTACTGCAGTTAAGTGAAACAATGCACTTGCTAAGAGAATCTGGCTTCTCCATTAATTTTGTTTCTCAGAAAGTCATAAAAGGTGATCAAATGACCCCAGGACACTGCAGCCATCAGTTGCCAAGCATCTGAATTTTGATCATGTGACCATGGAAATGCTGCAATGGTGTAAGTGTGAAAAACAGTCATAAGTCATATTTTTCAGATCAGTTATAACTTCCAATGGTCACTATATGAATGGCTGTAAGTAAAAGATTACCTGTATAAGAAAATGTGTATTATTCTTGGTATCATTGTATTAGGAATCACACGAGTCATGCATTAGTAAATATTAATGAATTTACAAATTGGGAAAGCAGAAAAATATTGTCTTGCGAGTAATATAAAGTGTTGCTAAAATCATTCATTGTCTAAAATGTGATATGGTTTACTTTTCTTCTGGGGAATTGCAAGACTTTCAAGCCACACAGAGAAACATTTGATTTCCACCACCATTTTAGTCAAACAAAGGAAATATATATAGTGTAAAATACTGCTATGTTAGTCTCTTGTATACAACAAACAAATTTATTTCCAAAACAAATAATTACATTAGTTTGTTGCATAAAAGAGACTGACATGGCAACATTTTTTTCTGGCTAATCAAACCAAACCCTTAAAACATGTTATAAGTTTGTTTTGGTTTAGTGGAATTTTGGCTATAATTTATTGAGAAGATTGGAATGACATAGTTTGGAACAGTTTAGATTTTTCCTTTGCATGAGGTTTGTCAATTGAAATAAAGGCTAAAATATGTTCTTTCCTTAAGTAAGTAGAAATGTAGGAAAGGAGTGTTTTGTTCATGAGAAAGGAACAAAATTCTCAATTTAAGAATATTTAATAGTATACAGAAAAAGAATTTTTGCAGTATGCCTAACTTTTCTCCTCTTTTATCCTAAAGTTAAAGGATTTCACTATCTGCACCCAGTAATTGTATACAAATGATGCAGGGCAGGACACACACACACACCCTGAATAGTTAACAGATATTAATTACAATTAATTTCAAGTAAAATGAAGTCATCCTGTTTAAATATTAATTATCTGTTCCTATTCTGATATACAAGTCTGTCCCCAGGCCCAAATGCAGTACATGTGGATATGAACACTGAGGTTTCCCTCTTGACTCTGAGCACAAACAGCCTTCCTAAAGCAGAAAAACAGAATGGAGATAGAAATTTTAAAAAGGGAAGGGAAAGCAAAGCAAATGAAGAGAAAGAGGGTACCAAACTGAATTGAAAACAGAAGGAAAGGAAAGAGAATAAAAAAATGAAAAAAGGAGAGAAGATTTATTTAGAAAAGGAAAATAAACTTAATAAACATGTGGCATCATCCAAATAGCAGCTAATCCTCGAAGGCACCCACATTTTGCAACACAGTGTCTATAGTGTTTTGCACTTTTTCCCATTCCTCTGTTTTCAACACCTCCTTCAATACTTAACAGTAATTATTTCAGCATAAAAATCATCTTCTCATTCACAAAAAATACCAGGTAGAGTTGTTGACACATTTGCACAAAAGTACAAAAGTCTAATTACTTTTTAAATGCCATGGAAAACTGTTAAAATCAATGCTTCCGGCCATTCAGATTGACAGCCATTAATTCTGTTTAAAGCTGGATGATTCACAAAAGCGTTTTAAAGTGCCTTTTTAAAGATAACTGGCTTTGCAATATTTTGTTTGTAGATTCTAGCCTGGAAGCTGGGTAACAGATTGCATTTCTGGGAACTGAGTTATTATACAATTTTTGAAATCAAGTTGGGCTACTTAAAGTTGTCAATTGGCAAGGTTAAATGCAAATTTAAAAAGCAAGAAAGGAATTTCCTGTTATTTCCTATGAAGCAATAGCATGTATTTATAATTGTTGTAGTTTGAAAATATAGTCACATGTTAGCAAGCAGACTGGAGAAATATATTTCAGTTATTATAAGTAGTACCAAACTGGCTTTATTCCAAAGAGAAATATAAAAGACAATAGGTTGGTTTGTAATTAATACAAGAAAACTTAAAAACAAACGAACAAAAGAAAGCTGCATTTATCTTTTCATATATGGAAAAGACTTGACATTTTGTACTGGCAATTCCTGCAGGTAGTACTGAATTTTAAAAACCCTAGAGATGAGTTCAGAGTTTGGGTTAAAAGTGTACAGGTGGCCTTAGCAATATGACTGTCACAGAGTCTGCCCATTCTAGTTGCAGGTGGTGATGGCCACTAAGAAAGAAGGCCTGATGTAGCTGTTAAATGAATGTGTGGGTCTTTAAGTGGAGCACAGTATGCCTCTGGACTAGGGGAGACTCTCCAGGGACTGCCTTCAGAATGGGTTGTTAAATAGCATTGTGGGTTTGCTGTAGTTTGAATGATCATTAGGTGACTGGATGTATCTTGAGGACCACTTGTGAACCAACTGCATTATGTCTAATGGAAGGCTTTCTTTACATTTCAAAAATCAATAAAGGTACAAGGCAAGGATGTCTGCTTTCTCCTTTATTATTCATCAGTAATGTAGAAATACTGGCAGAAAATTCTGAGGTGATTAACAAATAATAGGTCTCCGAATCTGTGAATAGGAATATAAACTTGAATGTTATGAAAATGATTTATTGCTATCAAGAAGGCAATGAAAAGTTCATGAAAATTCATAGTTTTGGAGAACATTCTGGATATAAAACCAAAAAATCTTTCAAGATTTTTAAACAAAGAAATATCAGTTTTCCACAAGAAGAGTCTGGCTGTCAGCTCACTCAGTGGTAATAACTTGGTTTGTACCTGGCAGGCAACAATCAAGAAATATACCAAAGTATTTTCATATATGGTGGACCTGTAAAAAGGTTAAAGCTTTTTGGATTAAAATCTGGTGGAACATGCAAAAGATATTTAAGAAAAGGATAAAGTTTTGTCCGCAATTGTTTTTACTAGGCATTATTACTGATATTACTGTTGTGGACATTAAGTTGATGTTGAATTTAATTACGGCAGCAAGACTTTTAGTAGGGCAATATTGGAAGAAGGAAGAACTGCCGACTATAAAAGAATGGACTTTAAAAGTTTCCAACCTGGCGGAAATGGCAAAGATTTCAGCGTACTTGAAAGACCATCCGCAACAGAGATATATTGTGGAGTGGAAAAAATGGATTGATTATATCCAGAATAAATATGGGACTAAAAAGTTTCACCTAGCATTTGAATAAGTATTGATGTGATATTTATATTGCTTGTAGTTATTTTATAAGAGTTAAAGTGCAATAGATTTAATAGTTTATTGTTGTTTGCATAAAGTAGATTATGATTGTTTGTATTTTTATACCTTGTATTTAGCTCTGGGAGGTCGGGGAGGGGGGAGGGGGAAGGGAGGGAGGTGTTGGGGAGGGTTGGGGAGGGGGGAGGGGGTTGGGAGGGGTTTTGTTTTGTTATAAAAAATGTATTGTAAAACTTTTCAATAAAAAAAAGAAATATACCAAAGTAAGATTAAGTTATGAGTAGAGATTAAATGATACCTTGAAAAGTGGATTAACTGCAGTTATCAAAATGAATGTACTACTCAGGATAAATTATCTATTCCAAATGGTGCCAATCAGAATTTCAGAGAGAACTTTACAGGTAGTTGGGGGACCAAGAACTCAGTGACATGATCATAAGATGTGATTCAGAATCTGAATCGCAGTATTCCTACATACATTACATACATACATTTTTCTCTAACAAATTTATTTCACTTTTCTGGTACTAATTATAGAAATAGCAATATAAAAATAATAGATTTTGGTTACATTGAGAATAATAAGATTGTTTGGGATTTGTATATGAAGGAAGGATCAAAAATCAACAAATTAACGTTTCATGTAGAAAAATTGGCAGAACTATAGCATCACATTTAAAAAATCCAAATTAAAAGAGTTTTAATAATTTTGACTACAATAAAACAACAAGGAACTAAAAGTGCTTTACTAAGTGAGAAGATTCTTTCGCCTCCATACATAGCTAATGAGAAAAACAGATCCTTTCTTTTACTTAAACCTAAAATTTCAGGCATTGTCTCTTATAGTAAGAAATGACAAGCAGGGAAAGGGGCAAAAACATGCATATAAATAATATGCATATCAACATAACTACTTATGTATATGCCCCATAAATATGAAAAAGAATCCTCTGATTGTACTTCCTCTTGTTTTACCAATTATTTATTTACCACACTTACCACACATCAGTCTTCTTTTTTCTTTATAAACGTGTTGTGCTGGATTGCTTTGGTAATGAGTGATTTCATATAGAGCAGGGGGGGTCAAACTGGCGGCCTGTGGGCCAGATGCGTCCATGCAGGCCATGCCCACCCCACTTCCACAAAGGCAAAAAAAGTCATGATACATCATAATAGATCACATGACACAATCAAGTTTGACATCCGTGATATAGATCAATACTACTAAATGATTTGCTTTTACAGCAGAGATGTCAAACTGCCGGCCCACGGGCCGGACGCGTCATCCGGAAGCTGCACCCACCCCATTGCCGGCAATGGCAAAACTGTCCTGATATGTTGTGGGACATTACGTTACATCGCAAGTTTGACATGTCTGTTTTACAGGGTTTAGAATCAGGTTTAAGTCAAAAAAGAATTGCCCATTAGTCATGCCGGCCACATGACCACAGAGACGTCCTCGGACAAGTGCTGGCTCTTCAGCTTTGAAACGGAGATAAGCACCGGCCCCTAGAGTTGGAAACGACTAGCACGCATGTGCGGGGGAACCTTTACCTTTTTACCTTTACTGAAGCCAATCCACACTACAAATGTATTGATAACATTTAATAATCTTGCACCTGCTCCATGATCTAACTGTGGGCCAGGGATGCATTACATAAGATGACTAAAAGGAATTCCTGGCTGCAACTAAGAGATAATTCCTTCCTTGCAATCATCAGAGATTATGGTGGAAATGGGATGGTTCAATAACAGTGTAGGAGCATGCAGATGATAATTGGCAATCAGTCTTTCGCTGCAAACAAGTACATTTTGATAATCCAACCCTTGAAGTTACCAGCTGAGATGTCAGGGTCAATCAGTAAGAGCTCTAGGAGTAATTGCAACATTACACTTCTTCTGTCTCTCCTGTAACAGATAATCTATCTGTGCAACCAGGTGTCTTCTTCCAAATCTTCCAAATTTTCCAAGTCTAAACCCTAAAGATTGAGATAACAGGGCTTGTAGTGAAAGTTAAACATGTAGACATACCCCCAGAATGTTTTATTCCTGTTTTTTGTAAGTTAACGGTCAATTCTAAAAACTGCTGTCTTTCAGCTATAGAGAAGACAGTAATGTTGAATGGAAATGAAGCTTCAGCTGTATCTGTGCATTAAGCTCAAGGTCTTTCGAGGTTGGAAGATGGAATTGGTTGCCCTGGACTTGACATATGGACTGTTAATATTTTTAAATTTAAACTTATTAGTTTACATTTCTAGTCACCAGAGCAGTAGTTGTTGTACCAAGTGCATCAATACTTAGCATCTTTCATTCTTGCTTCATTAACTAGCTTCCCCATTTTGTATAAAAACAGCATCATGAATTCTGCCCTCATGAAAACAAAAGAACTGAATGTTTCTCTATGAGTCAGATAAACATCCCTGGGTGAAAGATAGAACTCAGGGTAACTCTATCTTCTTATGATTTCCAGGCTCATCAGATGTTTTTCCTCTTTTTCAATGTCACGAGCTCTCTTGTAATCCCTAAACACGTGGCCTTCACTTGGTACAGGTTATATTACTGAATTTCATTCTGCTTTCATCATTGTAGATGCTGAGATCATCCCCTTTCAGGCTAAATGTTTCTGGCTTCCTCTGTAACTTATCATTTCTTGAAGTGATTATGTAATATTCCCAAAGTCATTAATAATGTTAATCATAACTAATCCAGGATTTTCCTGACAATTCCTTAGAGATAGCTATGAACAGCATTTCTAGGAGTTACTAGAACTTCTCAATGTTAAAGTTAAACATGACAACATAAGCATGCATTTAAAGTGTCTGCATCAGTTGTATGGCTTTAAACTCCTCTTGTCATCCTAAACCAGAGATATAAAACTGAAAGACAAAATACTATATATGGGCTGCAGAAATCTTGTGTGCTATCCCAGAACCCTTCCAAAATTTGCTACCAAATTCTAAATTCCAATGTGTAAGAGAAACAGAGGCCCTTTATGTTTGTTTTACCTGAGAAGAAGCAGATTGAGGGGAAAGTGACTGCACATCACTGCAATATATCAGCAACAAAAGTCCAGCAAGTTCCACAACAGGAAGCTTTTAGGGAAAAAAATCAATTTCTATTCTATTCTATTCTATTCTATTCTATTCTATTCTATTCTATTCTATTCTATTCTATTCTATTCTATTCTATTCTATTCTATTCTATTCTATTCTCAAGATTATGGGGTCCTGTGTTTTATGGAACATGTGTTATGTTACATTAATATTAATGTTTCTATTCACAAATATTGAGAGATGGTAGCCTAATAATTTAATTAAACATAAATTTAGATATATGTGTGCTTACACTAACACACACACACACACACAGAAGAGAGAGAGAGAGAGAGAGAGAGAGAGAGAGAGAGAGAGAGAGAGAGAGAGAGAGAGAGAGAGAGAGAGAGAGAGAGAGAGAGAGAGAGAGATACCACAGTCTGGTGTTTTCCTTATAACTAGACACATCTAACAAACTACTGCAGGCAAAAGCATTTCCAAGTCATATTCCACTAATTTTCTAAACCCAGCATTTACTGCATATGCCATGTTTTAGCTAGTCAATGATAATTTCAATTTAATATCAATAGTGTCAGCATAGATAACAATTTGATTGAGATCCTTCATGCTAGAATCCAGAAACTGATTAAAAATAGTTAAGAATATCCATTATCCATAATGCAGTTATTTCACAAACTAAATTTGGTACTATTTAAGACATTATATGTAGACTACAAGTTTTCTAGAAGTCTGACCTTTATTAGTAGATTATTAATGTGAACATAATGCTTTTCCTTGATTTTTCATGTTCGAGTCATCCAGGTTCTGAACTTGCCTATTTTTATACGTAAATTTTCCTAAAACATGGAATAGTTGCCTTAATGAACTTCAGAAACATTGAACTAATCAAAAGAATCCAATCTCAGAGGACGTATTGGTCAGACTTTTCTGACCTAGCAGATAAGTCTAAATTACAATGCTGGGTTCCAACAGAGATAATGAATAACTTTATGACTGACAGATGCTCATTACACCCTTCTGAATCCCCAGTCTCCTTCAGTAAGGAGCTTCACCACGTACATGTTGCTTTATTGTCTGCTTTTCCTAGAATATTTGTGTGTAAGTTATCACTGTTAAAATTAAAGGACTAACTGTTAGAGCACTTCATCTTAAATATCTAAAATAGATTAAGAAAAATAAGTATTAATGCTAGCTATCCAATTGTAGCTTAAATAGATTAAGAAACTTAGGAATGTAAGGACTTGTGTTATAACATGGGTGTTTGGTTTAGTATTATCTTTCCTGGCTGACAGCTGCTTTCCAGAGACATAAACCAAGTAAAGATTTATACCAGATGGTATGTAAAAAAAATTTTTTAACTATAAATGGCAAAGAATGAATCTGGGAATGTATCCAAATAAAGCCATGTTTGTGAGTATAGTTTCTTCTTGAATTGTTTGTTTGTTTATTAGATTTATGTAGCTGCCAGAGGAACTTTGGGCAGTAAATAGAATAAAAACACAGTACTTTTCTTTTAAAGGCAATTTAAAACAAGAAACAACCCCGAGGCCATTACAGTGCTTATATATATAAACAAACCACCCCATGCCAAGTCTATCAATATACTAATTCCATATGATGGAAAAGCCAGATCTTCAGAGTTTTCCTGAAGGCCAATTGGGTCAGGATCATCCATATCTCTAGAGGAAATGCTGTTCCACTATGCAAATGACATGATAGAAAAGGCGTTCTTCTAGTGTCCAATATTTTGACATTGTTTCATCAAGGGGACCTGGTGTATTCCCATCCTGCCAGATCCAGTAAAATAAGTAGAAATCATTAGGATAGGTAGTCCTATAAGTTACCTGACATGTCTCATGTAGGATTTTAAAGGTAATAACTAGCACTTTAAATTGCACCTGGAAGTCTATTGGGAACCAGTACAAATCATGCAGCAGTGGAGTTACAAGATGAAGCTTTGAGGGTTAATGAGCAGTTTTTCCAATCTAGGAAAGAGAACAATAGATACACAAGCTGTATCTATTCAAAGACCATACTTGCCACAGCCGCCACTTGTTCTTTGAAGAAGTAGATGATATATCATCACTATACTGATGATACTCAACCCCATGCCAAGGGAACATAATCCAGCAGTTTCATGTATATATTAAATAGGAAAGGGCTAATCCCTGAGGCACCCCTTAGAGCAGGGACAAAGAATCCACATAGGCATGATCAGATCCAAGATCAACATTACCTGCTCATTCCAGGCAGTAAATAAGGTCTCAGTCTTCATGAGCTTCAAGAACTATTTATTTTTATTTACTTATTTATTAAATTTGTATGCCACTTTGTTGTTGTTGTTGTTAGCTGCGAAGTCGTGTCCGACCCATCGTGACCCCATGGACAACATTCCTCCAGGCCTTCCTGTCCTCTACCATCTTCTGGAGTCCATTTAAGCTCACGCCTACTGCTTCAGTGACTCCATCCAGCCACCTCATTCTCCGTCGTCCCCTTCATCTATTGCCCTCAATCTTTCCCAGCATTAGGCTCTTCTCCAGTGAGTCCTTCCTGCTCATTAGGTGGCCAAAGTATTTGAGTTTTAGTTTCAGGATCTGGCCTTCTAAAGAGCAGTCAGGGTTGATCTCCTCTAGGACTGACCGGTTTGATCGCCTTGCAGTCCAAGGGACTCGCAGGAGTCTTCTCCAGCACCAGAGTTCAAAGGCCTCAATTCTTTGGCGCTCAGCCTTTCTTATGGTCCAACTTTCACAGCCATACATTGCAACTGGAAAGACCATAGCCTTGACTATACGCACTTTTGTTGACAGGGTGATGTCTCTGCTTTTTAGTGTTCTGTCTAGATTTCCCATGGCTTTCCTCCCCAGGAGCAAGCGTCTTTTAATTTCTTGGCTACAGTCCCCATCTGCAGTGATCTTGGAGCCCAGGAAAATAAAATCTGTCACTACCTCCATTTCTTCCCCATCTATTTGCCAGGAATTGAGAGGGCCGGATGCCATGATCTTGGTTTGCTTAATGTTAAGTTTCAACCCAACTTTTACACTCTCCTTCTTCAGCCGCAACAAGAGGGTCTTTAGTTCTTCTTCACTTTCTGCCATTAGAGTGGTATCATCTGCATATCTTAGGTTGTTGATATTTCTCTGGTAATCTTAATTCCAACTTTTGATTCATCTAGCCCTGCCTTTCTCATGATGTGCTCTGCATATAGGTTAAATAGGCAAGGCAACAGTATATAGCTTTGCCGGACTCCTTTCCCAATTTTGAACCAATCAGTGGTTCCATGTCCAGTTCTCACTGTTGCTTCTTGGCCCACATATAGGTATCTCAAGAGACGAATAAGATGGTCTGGTACTCCCATCTCTTTAAGAACTTGCCACAGTTTGTTATGATCCACACAATCAAAGGCTTTAGCATAGTCAATGAAGCAGAAGTAGATGTTTTTCTGGAACTCTCTAGCTTTCTCCATGATCCAGCGTATGTTGGCAATTTGATCTCTAGTTCCTCTGCCTCTTCGAAATCCTGCCTGTACTTCTGGTAGTTCTCGATCCACATACTGCTGAAGTCTAGCTTGTAGGATTTTAAGCATAACTTTACTAGCATGAGAAATGAGTGCAATGGTGCGATAGTTTGAACATGCTTTGGCACTGTCTTTCTTTGGAATTGGAATGTAAACTGATCTTTTCCAATCCTGTGGCCACTGTTGAGTTTTCCAAATTTGCTGGCAAATTGAGTGTAGCACTTTTACTGCATCGTCTTTTAAGTTTTTGAATAGCTCAGCTGAAATACTGTCACCTCCACTAGCTTTGTTGTTGCTCAGCTTTTCTAAGGCCCACTTCACTTCACATTCTAGGATGTCTGGCTCCAGGTCAGTGACCACCTCATTGTGATTATCAGGGACGTTAACCTCATTCTTGTATAGTTCTTCTGTGTAATTTTGCCACCTCTTCATAATCTCTTCTGCCTCTGTTACGTCCCTGCCATTTTGGTCCTTTGTCATGCCCATTTTTGCATGAAATGTTCTCTTCATCTCTCCAATTTTCTTGAAAAGATCTCTAGTCCTCCCTATTCTATTGTTTTCTTCTATTTCTTTGCACTGTTCATTGAAGAAGGCATTCTTATCTCTTCTAGCTATTCTCTGAAATTTTGCATTTAATTGGGCATATCTTTCTTTTTCTCCCTTGCCTTTTGCTTCCCTCCTTTCCTCAGCTATTTGCAAAGCTTCCTCAGACAGCCATTTTGCTTTCTTGCATTTCTTTTTCTTTGGGATGGTTTTGGTTGCTACCTGTTGTACAATGTTGCGAACCTCTGTCCATAGTTCTTCAGGCACTCTGTCTATCAGATCTAATTCCCCAAATCTAATTGTCACCCCTACTGTATATTCAACAGGGATATGATTTAATTCATACCTGAGTGGCCTAGTGCTTTTCCCTACTTTCTTCAGTTTAAGCCTAAACTTTGCAATGAGAAGCTCATGGTCTGAGCCACAGTCAGCTCCTGGTCTTGTTTTTACTGACTGTATAGAGCTTCTCCATCTTTGGCTGCAAAGCACATAGTCAATATGATTTCTGTGTTGACCGTCTGGTGATGTCCATGTGTAGAGACTTCTCTTGGGTTGTTGGAAAAGAGTGTTTGCTATGACCATCGTATTCTCTTGACAAAATTCTATCAGCCTGTGCCCTGCTTCATTTTGTACTCCAAGGCCAAACTTGCCTGTTATTCCATTTATCTTTTGGCTTCCTACTTTAGCATTCCAATCCCCCATGATGATAAGGACATCATTTTTTGGTGTGTTAGTTCTATAAGGTGCTGTAGGGCTTCATAGAACCGGTCAATTTCATCCTCTTCAGCACTGGTGGTTGGGGCATAGACTTGAACTACTATGATATTGAATGGTTTGCCTTGGATTCGAACTGAGATCATTCTGTCATTTTGAGGATTGTATCCCAGTATTGCTTTTCCTACACTTTTATTCACTATGAAGGCTACTCCATTTCTTCTGAGGGATTCTTGCCCACAGTAGTATACCTGATGGTCATCTGAATTAAATTCACCCATTCCTGTTTATTTTAGTTCGCTGATACCTAAGATGTTGATGTTCAGTCTTGTCATCTCTTGTTTGACCACATCCAGCTTTCCTTCATTCATGGATCTTACATTCCAGGTTCCTATGGAGAGAAAATCTTTACAGCATCGGACTTTTTTTAAAAAAATCCCATTTATATCCTGCCCTTCTCCGAAGACTCAGGGCGGTTTACAATCTAAAGCACAAATCAATGTGCTTAGCAATAGCCTTCATTCTATGTATGTGCCTGCTTATTAGGGACTTTCCTTTCACCACCAGACACATCCACAGCTGAGCGTCCTTTCGGCTTTGGCCCAGTTGCTTCATTCTTTCTGGCACTACTAGTACTAGCCCTCTGCTCTTCCCCAGTAGCATATTGGACACCTTCTGATCTGAGGGGCTCATCTTCCAGCATCATATCATTTTGCCTTTTGGTACTGTCCATAGGGTTTTCATGGCAAAGATACTGGAGTGGGTTGCCATTTCCTTCTCCAGTGGATCATGTTTTGTCAGAACTCTCTGCTATGACCTTTCCGTCTTGGGTGGCCCTGCACGGCATAGCTCATAGCTTCATTGAATTATGCAAGCCCCTTGACCATGACAAGGCAGTAATCCATGAAGGGGTGTATGCCACTATCTAACCCATATTCCATCTGTTACTTCATTAAGTTCATCAGACACTGATGGACTAATTATTTATTTATTTATTTAATTAGTTTTCTATACCGCCCTATTCCCTAAGGACTCAGGGCGGTTTACAGGGCAATATTTAAAAGACAATATAAAATTAAGATAAAAATAGAATTAAAAAGAATTAAATTAATAATAGCCCAACAATAAAACAATGTTAAAACTTAAAACTAAAAACCCCCTCAGTCCAGGCCAGATAGATAAAAAAGCCAGGTTTTCAGGTCCCGGCGAAACGAGCGCAGGTCGGGGGCAGTCCAGAGTTCCACAGGTAAATTATTCCAAAGGGCAGGCGCACCCACAGAGAATGCCCTCCTTCTGGGGATCACCCGCCGGCATTCCATGACTGGAGGCACCCTAAGGAGGCCCTCCCTATGGGAGCACACAGGACGATGGGAAGTTGATGCTGGCAGCAGGTGCTCCCTAAGATAATCCGGGCCCATGCCATTTAGGGCTTTATAGGTCATCACCAGCACCTTGAATCTCACCCGGAGGGCAACTGGAAGCCAATGCAGCTCGCGGAGAAGAGGTGTTACATGGGAATATTGGGAGACTCCAATCACAACTCGTGCGGCCGCATTCTGCACCAGCTGAATCCTCCGAGTGGTCCTCAAGGGCAGCCCCATGTAGAGAGCTTAAACGGATCTCTTATCTCTCTAGTGGAGAATAGTCACAGAACACATCATAGGAAAAAGGAAATGATGCCACGTGTGACAAGGGTCCAATGGCAATATCTCTCAAGTTGTTCAAGGTTTAAAAAGGTCATGGTTTTGCTAAACAAATTAACATAATTGTTTATGTAATACTTTCAAATACTTAAATGACTTTTAATTTGTAATTTTAACCCTAAAACATATTCCAGCGGCAAAATCATAACACATTTGAATTTTGCAAGCAAAAATCTGAATTGAAATTCAGGATTAATGACCCAAGAAACAATAATCTATAGTTAACTGAATGAATGAGGTCAAGTCAAGCTTAATTCCTGGTGATAACATAAACACATCCATATTTTTGGCAACTATATGAAAGTAGTTTGTATAGTCTGTTTCCATGACTTTTTTCAATCTCTGGGACTTTTTTTCAACTTCTCTATTTAAGCTGTAGATTTTCTGCTTATTTCTCATCTTAATACTCCCAGTTTTAACATTTCATTTTTGGAGATTGGCCAAGGTTGACGATGCGCCTTCATATTGTATCAATGAAATTAATAGGATTTATACAGAACTGTTAGGAGAAGCACTTATCAAAGTGGCCCTCCAAATGATTTAACACAGTCCTAGAAATTTAGGCTGGCTTATGAAGATCCATACACATCAGATAACATGTGCCCTATTTGTATTTGTATTATATTATACTTGAGAGTAGAGGAGATCAACCCTGACTGCTCTTTAGAAGGCCAGATCCTGAAGCTAAAACTCAAATAGTTTGGCCACCTAATGAGGAGGAAGGACTCATTGGAGAAGAGCCTAATGCTGGGAAAGATTGAGGGCAATAGAAGAAGGGGACGACAGAGAATGAGGTGGCTGGATGGAGTCACTGAAGCAGTAGGCATGAGCTTAAATGGACTCCAGAAGATGGTAGAGGACAGGAAGGCCTGGAGGAACATTGTCCATAGGGTCGCGATGGGTCAGACACGACTTCGCAACTAACAACAACAACAAATACTTGAGAGAAATAGAGCAAGAGCTCTATTGCTGGATTAAGAAGGAGAAGATCCAGGTTCCTTTGGATCTGGAACCCAGCTGGATGACCATGAGCCCCACACTCTTTCAGTCCCTCATCAAGGAATGTAGAGCTAATCATGGAGATAGGAAAGATATGAGTGAACAATCAGAAGGATATTTGCAGAGAAGATTATACAGTACTAAGAAAAAGGAGAGTGTGAGAAAGAGACTGAAAATAAACCCATTTTGGGTTTCTTTAGTAAAATGGGACAGAAAGATGCTTAAATTGGCTTTCTTGACTTGCCTAAAGGGCAAGTATGATTTTCCATACTGTACAGGATTTTATTGTCAGGTCTATAAATTATATTTCACTAATTTATCATACTTATCATATTTATTGAAGTACATGAAGCACTTTTCTTCTAATATTGTTATTTTGAAGTCTGATAGATATTCATTTGTGTCTTCTGACTTGTAGTTGGGGAAGAAATTACTGCAATTATATTTTCTTCACAGTAAGGCTAATTGTCTAATCCTGTTTGTTTATTCTGAGTGGCTGTGCTGCAATTGATCAGTTGCTAGAAGACTATGAAAAAGGTTAGCCATACACAATCAGCAAAACAGCCCAAATAATGTCATCCATCAACATGGACATTGCAATTTGCCCTCTATTTTCTCATAAATCAAATCATAATCCCACAAGGAAGAAGAGCAGCTCATGAAGAGGCAAGATGGCAGCATTTATTGGCAGAGTGAGAGAAATGCTCCCTCTAGGATACAGTAATTATTTTGACTCAATGAGAAATAAAGAAGAAAAGAGATGGTAGAGGAGACCTGGAGAGCGTCTGCTTCACTTCATTACTATTCCCAAGACTAAAGATACACATATGCTTTTTATTGAAAAGCCAATAATTCTGAATCTTGAGACAGGTGAAAAGTTAAATGACATTTGCAAATTCTGATTTATGTTCCTGCTTAACTCTGAAACATGCTTGTGAGGTAGTTCTACAAACTTCCTCAGATTAGTGGTCAATGCCTATGTATTTGCAGTGGCTTTTTCCAAGACTGACTAATCTTGTTTTATAAATAAGGACTTTTGGTACTAATTTATAAAAATATCAGTTTATCTTTTATTTATCAAGCAAAACTCTGATTCTTTCTCCACTCATGTCTGAATTTCTTCCTATGTGGAAATGTTGTATTAGATGGAAATATTGTGAAGGATTCCAAAGCATCACACCTATTTAATTTTGTAAACTTTTGAGTTATACTGTCTTCCTAGAAATGGCCTAACAAAAGCATGGCCACCATCTCACAGGTAAAGTTGTACCCTCTTAGAAAGAAAACAAATCTATTCATTTTTCAGAAAATTAATAATTGTATTGTTTCAGTTACACTACTTTATTGCAAGATTATAAAAAAACATACATGGCATTTCATTTGGCTACAAGAACAACCATCTATATTGATTCCTAAATACATACCAACAAATTTGGATATTAAAAGACTAAATAGATTGGGCTGGATGAGTTTGGATTGGGCTGGATGAACTAAATGGGGAAATCACATTGATACATCAATGTTAAAAAGTGATTGTGGAATGTCATATCAACAAATCATCCAAACTTATCTGGGTTGGTCACCAGGACCAGAAATTTAGTCTTCTGAGTTTTTGGACGTATTCTGGAGCCCATCCTCAGGGAACTTCTCTCTAGCAGAATGTGTCCAAACTTAGACAATATTATTCTACAATTTTCCATAAGCTGGCCACCACCATCTTGTTTGGTATAGATAAATATTAATCACCTTTAAACTCAGATCACCACAATACTAGAAAGGCTTTGAAATAAATATATTTAGAATTGATAGCAAATAAATTGTCTTAACTTTTCTAATTTTTCAAAATTATCTGACTTCAGATTTAGCTCATGGTAACCCATTTCCTTCCAAATCAGTTTTTAAAGGAAATGTTTACAAAGTTTGAACATACTAATGAGGAAAAAACATTTTTATTGTTGTTTTGGAATTATTTTAAATTTATGAACATACTTTTTCAAGGCTTAGATATATTAGTTCTGAGAAACATTTGAGTGTATTCTTTGATAGCAAGGTGAGAGTAAGCAATGTGAGAAAGTTGTTAGATTGGCTATCATGATTCTTGGCTGCATTAGAAGCAGAAATCAGGGCTAAGTTAGAAGATATAGAAAGTATTCGGCACTGACGAGGCTACCTCTTTACTACAGTACTATGTTCAATCTGAATATATAAGGTTATTGACATGTTAAGAAAAAATTCAGAGCAAGCAGTAAAGATGGTAGAGTTTAGAAGATGTCCTTGGGGATAGCCAGGGCTTTTTTCCTCATAGAACGCTCAGAATGGAGTTCTGGCACCTTTTTTGGATGGAACCTTGTAGGGTAGGAAAGGCGGGTTGTGTGACATGTGTGAGTTCCGGCACCTTTTTCTTTTACAAAAAAAGCACTGGGGATAGCCTTGGGAATTTGGGATATTTAGTATAGAGAAAAGAGGACTGAGAAGAGACATAACAGTCATGTTTATGAACATAAAGCAAAACTACTAAGGAAGATTGTCAATAACTATTTCCATGGCCTCAGAAACTAGGACCAGAAACAGTGAGTATAAGTTGCAGCCACGTAGATTAAGGAAAAACGTCTTATGGTAAGAGCTGGAACTATGGAATAGTCTACTTTATACTTTATAGATTTTTCCTCTCAGGGCATTTTTAGAAGGACTGGAGCACTGCAATTCATGGATGGATTAACTGGTTTTCCTGCAGACTATAGAGGGTTGAAATGAGCATTGTGTCCTTTGCATTGTAAGTTTCTATGATTGTATGGCTACACTTTGAGTTATAACATGTACTGTAATGAGTGATGAAAACAAGGCTAAAATCTAAATTTTAACTTTATATTATTACTCCAAATTACTTAATAATATTAGTCTTCTGTCACATTAAAGTTATTTTTTTCTTAACACTTGGAAAGGTTTCAGATGTTCAGGCTTAATTGTATTTTTTTCAGAACTGTTCTGAATCTTTTAGAAAAGAAAGCTATGATAGAGGAGGAATTCAGTCCAAGTAAACTTCTAAAAATCTTTCAGGAAAGCCTTCAAACAAGCTAGAAATCTTAAGAGGCATTGATACAACAACTGGAAGGAAGTTTGGTACAGGGAAGAAAGTGAAACAACCAAGGTGTTCTTTTCAACTTATGTGGATTGATATGGAGAAAAAAAAAATCAAGATACAATGGTCTACACTACAGTATCCTACTTCTGAAAATTTCCTACTGATATGTTTCAAATTCTGATTCTTCAGCATTATTGAAGTTGCTTGTTATTCAGAAACTCAACTATGTTACACAAAGTTCTTTCTGTTTTTTACATGCTTGTATTTTGTTGTTACAATCAGTGGATGTGGTTGGAAACAATCAGTGGAGAAAACAGAACATATAATGTTGGATAAATTGCAATTTCAGTTGGAGCTATTATTAAACAAAGTTATGTTAAATTGCTCTTGAGAATTGTGAATAAAAGAATAAACATGCTTAATCATGTAACTGAGAACAAAGACTACATTCCTTCAAAGTCCTTCGCTTTTATTTTTATACACTACAAGACTGTCTCTAAGTTTTGTGGTTCATTGATACCCAAGTACCACTTGGCAATGTTCCAGTATTTTTGGAATACCAGGGTTTTCCATTTATTGTCTTCAAGGAAGAGCCTTTTATCACTAACTTTTTGTGTTTTAAAAAAGTATAAAGTTTAGGAATTTAGGTCAGGACTTTTTAAAAGAGTATTTAAGAGATCAGCGTGCAGATCTGTATGATCTGAGCACAGGCAAAGTAGCACAATAAAAAAACTGCGGTGTTAATAAATGTTTGCACAACCCTATGTGTGACAGTATGATGGAGGCAATGCATGAAAAGTAGCACATGACCTTATTTTATTACAGATCATTTCTCTTGACATTAGAAGTATGTAGGAAGTATTCCATGATAATTCTAGAAAATAATAATAATAATAATAATAATAATAATAATAATAATAATAATAATAATAATAATAATAATAATTTGGAAGGCACCTTTGAGTTCTCCAGTCCAGGGCTTTTCAACCAGTAGTATGGGTACTGCCTGTGGTACATTGGCACCTGGCAGGTGGTATGCGACCATCCTAGAAAAGTGGTAGCGGGGGAGGGGAATGAGCTGAACCGGTGGCAGCACTGCACAAGCATGAGCAAGAGATGGCTGGAGCTGCAGGGCTCTCAGGGCTCAGCAGAAGTGCCAGGATCAGCGCCAGGATCCAGCTGGAGCTCAGCACTGATACTGGTGCTTCTGCTGAGCCCATAAGAAGCACCTATCAGCTGGAATGTTGCAGCATCTCCAGGGTCTTGTGATTTACATTCAGATGCTTGGAAACCGATTCATATTTATGACGGTCACAGTGTCCCAGGGTCATGTGAAGTGACCAAAACCTGCTGCAACCACCCAGCAGAGGGGGGGAGTAAAAAACAAACACCACCACCACCCCACCCCGCTATGCTCACAACAATGAAAACCTCGGACAGGAGGAAGAGTGCCACCGGGTGGGCAGGCAGGTGTCTTGCTCGGCTTTGGCTTGTGGGGCACTTTTTTCAGTGCCATTGTAACTTCGAACAATCACTAAGCAAACTGTTGTAAGTTAAGGACTACCTGTACTTCATCACTTTTTTCCTTTTTTTGTTGATCATCAAGTTTTTGACACCTTGCTAGGCAACTGGTGGTACTCGGATGTTGCCATATCCTAAAAGTGGTACAATGGATGAAAAGGTTGAAAAGCTTCCAACCCCCTGCTCAGGCAGGAAACCCTATACCATTTCAGGGAAATGGCTGTCCAGTCTCTCCTTAAAACTTCCAGTGTTGGAGCATTCCCCACTTCTGGAGGCAGGTTGTTCCACTGGTTAATTGTTCTAACTGTCAGAAAGTTTCTCCTTAGTTCTAGGTTGCTTCTCTCCTTGACTAGTTTCCATCCGTTGCTTCTTGTCCTGCTTTCAGGTGCTTTGGAGAATAGCTTGACTCCCTCTTCTTTGTGGCAGCCCCTGAGATATTGGAAGACTGCTATCATGTCACCCCTCGCCCTTCTCTTCATTAGACTAGACATACTCAATTCCAGCAACCACTCCTTATATGTTTTAGCCTCCAGTCCCCTAATCATCTTTGTTGGTCTTCTCTGTACTCTTCCTGGAGTCTCAACATCTTTTTTACATCATGGTGAAGTGAGTAAGAAAAAACTAGTAGAGAAATAGAAATCACTTTTGTTTGTAAGCATTTCCCAATGTGGCTTACTGAAGGTTTTGTTTTTTTAAAAAAATCAACAGTAGTTTCCTTTTTTCAGTCACTGCGATTTTGAAAGTTTCCATTATTTGCTTGAGGAGATACTCCATCACAATGTCATAGAAAAAAATATCAGTTCAAAAACAAAACAAATTTAAATAACTTTTTTTAAAAAAAATCATCATTAGCAGCTGCATAAATCTGCAAATGTGGAGCATTTGACAAGAAATTTAGAAACCATTTCTGGATCTTACATCCTCCTAATTCATCCCCTTGGCCATGCTAATCACAAACCAAACTGATCATCAGTGGCCAAAAGTTTTAAGAATGTTTTCTAAATAAACAGCAATTTCCTTATAACCAGCTTCCTCACTTATTACTAATCAACATGGATTTGGTCAGTGCATTTAAACTAAAACCTGGAAATATCGGGAATCTTTTGCTTTCATTTATTCAATTTACAAAAGGCCTTCAAGCAAACATAGGGCATCAGACAAACACCTGGCAATTTAGCTGCAGTTTCTGCAATTGGAATACTAAGTACATAAGACAAATCCTTTTTTCTCACCCTTTCTATTGCTCATGAAAGCTGAGAGAGGTAAGATAGAACTTTAGATACATCCAGCCCTAAAGACATTTCTGTTCATTCCTCTTCTGGCACAATTTTTTTTGCACATTGTAAACAACTATGCAGAATAGATATTTTGCAGTTTCCATTTCTCTAGTGCAGTGTTTCTCAATCTTGGCAACTTTAAAATTCTGAGATTTGAAGTCCACATATCATAATGTTGCTAAGGTTGAGAAACGCTGTTCTAGTGTATTGAACTGCTGAACAACTGGAGTGATGCAACATATCTGGACTGGCCTCTCATCCATGATAAAAGTTTCCATTGAGAATATCATGTCTCCCCTTGTGTATTGGGGGAAGTGAGACTACATAATAACACTTTATGAAATTTAACCATTAAAGAAGCATGTAAAGCAAAGATACATCTAAAGCTACACATGAACAGAAAAATCTCTTGGGATGAGTTCATTCATTTTAAATGTGAGGAGAATGTTAGCATTTGGCACAGATGATTATGGCTGAAATAAGAAATGAAAAAATAAAGAACTTTATGCAAACATGCATTTGTTTAGGTGCATAGGTAAACATGTCCCTGCTCTCTAATGCATACAGTAAAAGATATGAAGAAATGGAAGACAAGTGTTACATCTACTAGCAAAACATTTTTTGCAATAATTTTTATTAAAGATTAAAAAAAACTAACATAAACTAAGAAAAATATAAAAAAGAATGACCAAAGGCAGGGAAAAAATGCACCAAATGACACAGTGCTTTGAGCAATCCCGTAGCCTGTCTGTTGTCCCTGTCGTAAGATTTGTAGGTCAGTCTCAGCCACTCACAGAGGTTAAAGGCCATAGGCCATGACCTGTTGATTTACCAAAGTATGATCAACCCACACAAATTATAAGCCTAAGAGAGTCCTGACAACTTCAATATGATAAGCAATGAGAGCAATTATTTGTGACATGTGAAACCAGTGTGAAAGCATAATTCTGTCACTGCATGACAAGGCATTATTAGCAGGGCAGGCAGAAGCTTGAAGGGGAAATGGCTTTCAAAAACTCAGGGAAAAAGGAGAGGGCAGAGAATAACTGAGCTACTCTAACAAATTGGGCAATAGCTTAGCGTCTCTGAGTTATGGGCTTTATACTTAGTAGAGAGGGAGGAGAATGAAAGGAAAGGAAATTGAAGGCTTATTGAAGACTTACTGAAGTGGTTACCAACATTGTTAGATGCAGAGTTGTAAGAACTTATCTTTGTTTACAAATTTGCAAGCAAACCTTTTTTACACATAAGCGACTTATACATTTCTAAGGAAATTTATTTATGGACAAGCCTGGATCTATGGAAATAGATATAATTTGTTCAAACAGAAAAACTGAATTTCTGAAGAGAAAACTACCAGGAAACTTTAGAAAAAAGAAGTCCCACCATTCAATTTTATAAAAGCCGCTAACCTATTAGAAACAGATTTTCAAGCTTCTTCTGGTCCTGGCTGTACACAAGTAATGTCCTAAATTTGGTATCGGTGACTGTACAATTTTAGATGACTTGTGAGTTAACTTTTTTTGTCACAAAAAAAGAAGGAAAAGTACCCCATTCTTTTAGTTGTATAACTGTCCTAGTGGAGGTTTTGTATACAGGACACTGATAAATATAATTCTTGTAGTAATATCAGTCATATATCACACATCAGAGTGAGTGCCTGCTTTGGATTAATCACAAATCTTGAGCTAAACATTACCTGTAATGTATAGGGCTTTGTTTTACTGTGTATACCACGTGGAGTTTGAATGCTGGAAGGTTGTTTAAGCAGGGAGCTGGCTAACGGCTCCCAGCTCCCAGACAACTCATCTCCAGTGCCACCATTGGCTGCCTCTAGGGCGGCAATGGGTTGCTTTAAACCTAGAGTCCAGGATATAAATAGCTGCACTCGCAGCCCTGTTTCCCATTTCGGTTCCTGCAAGTAAATAAAGTAGGTTCCTGACTGAACTCACGCGCCTCGCCTCATCTCTCAAGCAACGAACCCAGTACAAAACACTGGTGACAAAGGTGGGAACCTGCTCCTTCTACAAGGCTGAGAGTCACTAGGGGTGAGGCTGGAATGCGCCTGGTGGGAAAGCAATTCCCCCCTACGGTCGGCCTAGCACAGCCACGCTAGTGACCACGAGCCCTGAGGACCAGTCCCTGGGCATACGGAGGAGCAGGACAAGAAGATGAGCCCAGCTGCGAAGACCTCACCAAAATGGTGAAGGTCAGAAAGCTGGAAGAATTTGACATAACTCACCCAGAAAGATGGTCTTCATATCTATCCAGGGTTGAGAACTATCTCTGCACCAATCAAGTCGCTGAAGATGGCCTGAAGGCCACAATGCTCCTGTGTGTTTGTGGCCCAGCCACATTCGACATTGTGGAGAACTTGTTTGCGCCGACACCACTGGAGTCCGTAATGTTCATGGACTTGAAGAAATGGCTCGGTGACCATTTCCAGCCCAAGCTTTCAGTAATAGCTTGGCGGCATGCATTTGAACAGCGGGTTCAACAGCCGGGTGAAACAGCGTCCAAATTCATCATGGTGTTGAGGCAGGCTGCAAGCCTGTGCCAATTCTCCAACGTAGAGGAGAGACTTCGGGACCGGCTCATCTGTGGCCTCTGAAATCGAGAGTTGCAACAAAAACTCTTTGCCAAAGAGACTCTGTCATTTCCAGACACATTGAAGGAGATCATGGTGGATGAAGCCACCGCCGGGGCCATAAAAGCCATACGGCCCACCAAAACCGCACAACACAAGGAGACCATCCACCACGAGGATGCCGAACATGCTGAAGACTACAACGACAACATCAAAGTTGACACGTTCCAATGGCACGATGATCAGCAGCGTCGCAGCGACAATCAACATAGGACGTCTTACAAGGAAGGTCCCTTCCTTAGGTGCCCAGGGTGTGGCAGCCGCCACCAACGCATGAACTGGAGGTTCCAGACAGCCATGTGTCAGGCCTGCGGGAAGACCAGCCACATCGCGTCCATCTGCAGAGGTCACCAGAAGGACTGACAATTGAACCGCCAGTCGGACATTCTGATCAGGAGAGGTACCAGGGCCTTGGGGCAATTTAGCGTAGGGTTTCGCTCCAGCTGCAGAAGCATTTGCTGCATGGGAGCTCGCCATCCCATTAAGCCAAAATTTTGACTTCAGGTCAAGCTGCAAGGGGTCTCTTGCAAAATGGAACTGGACACAGGGTCAGCCATGTCCATTATATCGCTTGAAACATTCAAGTTTGTCTGCAATCGCAGCAAGAGATGGGCCAGGCTCAGGCCATCTGACATTATACTGACTGACTTCCAGAATGCCAGAGTCGCAGTCAAGGGCGAGGCCACATTGGCTGTTAAATTCAAGGGGGTTCCTGGGCACCTGGATGTTGTTGTAGTACGGGGTCAGCGAACGAGCCTGATCGGGGTCAACTGGTTTGATACATTAGGCATCCAAGTCACCAGTATCAACCGGACGTAAGTCGTAAGTCTAGCGACAGTATGCGAGGAGTTTGCAGATGTGTTTGACTCAAGTCTAGGAACTTACAAGGGCATGCCGGTAACATTTAAACTAGATCCTACTGTAATGCCTGTCAGGATTAAACCTCATAGAGTGCCATTTGCTCTTAAACACAAGATAGATGCTGAATTGGATAAGCTAGTCGAACAGGGGGTACTACAGCCTGTAGATGGGGCTGAATGGGAAACCCCAACCGTCACACCACTAAAAGCCAATGGAGAGATCAAGATTTATGCTGATTACAAGTGCACAATTAATCATGCATTCAAACAGCATGTGTACCCAGTACCAGTAGTAAGCCACATCCTGGCATCACTGCAAGGGGGTACAGTTTTTGCAAAGTTAGATTTGGCAAATAAAGTATGTTCCTGACTGAACTCACTTGCCTCGTCTCATCCCTCAAGCAACGAACCCAGTACACAACATTACCTATATTCCATGGTTCACACAAATGGGAATGTTCTAGGAAAGAATTTCTGTTTGGAACTAATTCAAAAACAAAAGCCAATCCCTCCTCTGTTTCACCCATCTTGATAATATCATGTGCAAAATTCTCATTAATTTGATTTTGTCTACTTGAGTTTTTATTGTTATTTATTTACTTAAATGTGACTTCCAGGCATCCCATGGTTTCCAGTAAGCTCCTTGTTCTAATTATCTTTACATTTTTTCTATGCACACAGACACAAATAAATTTGTCTGGCCATTGTGATTTTGTTCATTCACATAAGAAATACTGGTTGAGCTTTGAACAGCAGCTGCCAAATTATCAGACTTCATGAAGATGGCTAAAACAAATACAGATGATATTCTTGGTATAATGTCTTCAGGTCTCCAGGTTCTTAGTCAGTCCAAAAGAAAGGAACTGATAATTAGCAAATAGCAGTATTGTAAATTGGTGCTTTGTAAAGTGTTATGGGTCCATGCAGCCATTTGAGAAGTAACATATTCCACAACACATTTCCATTGTGTTCCATGTTTGGAAATTTCTTGTTGACTTAGTAAAGAGATCATTAATTTTGATACTTATTTTAATCGGTTTTTCCTTCCATACAGTTACTCTGAACACAAAGTATTATCACGTGATGTGACACCTCCATAAAATAATGTAGTTTGGTTTAAATATTATTGAATCAACTTTATTAAAATCAAATGTAAAAGGCAGCATGTGATGGTTGCCTTTCCTTACAATAATTGGTTAGCAGGATCTTTTGTGGACAACATGGGGGATTTGTTATCTATTTTGTCCAAAATTCAAGGAACAAAATTAATTTTAGGCTAGGATTTAAATTATTTCATGTTTTCTTGATTGCTTTAAATAAATTGAAATGGGGATATTGATTATTAGGGTGTGCCATTTATTATTTTAAAAGTTTTTATATGTTATTGAGTAATAAGGCACAATTAGAGTTAGATTTTGTGGTACGTTATGGTTTGCTAGGATGTAAGACAAAAATTTAAAAAGTAAAGCACTGAAATTATCTTTTTTTCAAACCTAGATTGCCTTGGATGTAGGCCAAGTTCTCACATAACCCTCCTTTACTACCACCTGTACAGTATGCGATACACCAGTCATGCAGGGTGGGCTATCGATCAGCTACATGACAATCTGTCTCTGTAACTCTGTATACTCTAGGCAATAAAAATGAAGATAACTGAGTTCTTGGAGAGTTGCCATGAACTGTGCAGACCAATGTTGTTATATTGCAGCTGTGTTTACCTTTGGACTGTTATATCACAAACTTGGGCTTGGAGGGGTCAAAGGACAACTAGGTTGCAGAATAAAGGTTGAAGCACTCCCTTTCCTCTTATATACCTCCTTTTACCAGAAATCATCTTCTATACCAGAGGATTTTGCAAAGAAAATAGACCTGACAGATAAAAGATTAATAAAACTGAGATGTGAATTCTATTAACTTTAGTCTTTTTTTTTAACTTTTATACTGTTTCTGTTTTAAAATGTTGTTAGCCGTCTGGAATGCTCACCAGAGGAGAAAGGTGGGCTATAAATCAAAACAAACATTATTTTGTCAGGGTTTGTTAGATGTTCAGTCTTCATAAATAAATTGTACTAGCACTTCACTAAGCCAATGTTTTGCGAAAGCTGCTTGTTTAAATAAATCAGCAGTGTCATTTGGTACCACTGAGTCTGATTAAATGCTGACAGTTTTAATATTTAACAATTGCAAATTAGAAGGGAATAAAATCTATTGAACCAAAAGCTATACTGTAGATGTGGTTTATTCCCATCTATATACATACACCACGTTGGCTTTGTCAGAATCTATCGTTTATATTGTTTTGATTGCTGAAACCAAATTAAGTGTTCAGTTAATAGTTTTAAATCCTATAACTTAAATAGAAATAACTATAAATTGGATGTATGTAACACAATAAACCTGATTTAGTTCATTCTTAGCTTAGTGTGATATACATTTTGACATTATAGCTTACAATCCTGAAATAGACAGCTAAGTCTCATTCAACCAGTCATGGTGTAAATTAAGTGTAGATGGAGCTACACTTATATTTCTCAGAATGTACACTTTAAGAATCTTGTTCTTATTCTATAGGAAGTATTGTCAAGATGTCCCAAAGGTGCTTTTTCTTGAAGATGTTTTGAGGTAAAAGAGGCCATCTATGTTAACACTGAACAGCCCTCTCTCAACAGAGTGGGAGAGATATGATACCACCTATCTCCTGTTTACAACACAGTCTTTTCAGCAGTTCCAAGAAGATTCCACACCCATCTGCACTCTGATTCAGGTGACCCTGAAGGCACAGATAAATCCCCAAGGGCCCTAAACAACTCTCAAAGAGCTAATGATCTGCCTTCAAAGTGCTAACAACCAGATAATTGCAAGGAATATAAATCCTTCCGTTCCCCAGCATTCAGTCAGAACTGGGACTACTTCTTGGATGAGAAGTGAAATATCTTCAGTGAAAAAACAAGAAAAGTTCAGTTGACAAGCATGACCTGGATGACTAAGAATCTTCATAAATACTGTCAAGATGACTTATCAAAAATATTCATCTACACTCAATTCAACTAAGTCAAATATAGACTATGTGCTATGGCCCAGGGTCCTGAGTATGTAAAGGATCCCATTTCTTGGTTATCTTGACACTGACAGATTATAATTTGTATTTAAGTTCTTTTTTGCATTAGTTTTTAACTCTTTTAATTGTTTTATGATTGTTCATCATCCAGTTTTACTGGTTTCAGATGGGTAGCTATACAAGTAATGGGAAGGGAAGGATAAATAATATTGAAAATTTAAACATTAAAAGACACATTAAAAGCAGATATTCCTGACTATAAAAGTCCAGAAGAATAAAAAGTTTGTTGCCTAGTGCTGAAAATTTAGCACACTAGATGCTAGTGAAACTCCATAGGAAAGTTATTCCATATCTGAATCTCTGAACATCTGAGAAAGACACCTCTGATTTACAGTCTATCCCTGAGAAAATAACCAAAACATACCTGCTCCCTAATTTACCCATTTTTTTTTTAAAGATGTATTGACCTATCAATGCCCCTGCTTCCCCCAATAATGAGCACCGGATTCTAGTAAAAATATGAGATGAGTTTCAAGCCATGAAAATATATTGCTGCTTATGATCACTATCCTTCAATAAGCAATTTATGGGATATTTCTTTAAATGTTATTTGATTTGATACTACCATTTTTTCCTCCAAACATATTTTCTGATGTTCTTGTTTAATAATGACATTTCAGGACAAAGACATAAAAATATCCAAATGTTTTTAATCTTCAAGTAACCTGTGGTAAGTCTGCTAGCTATAAAATAATAATAATGTTTTGGATTTCTACTGCTAAATTAAGGAAGAAATTACTCTAGGGGATCATTATACTTAATTTCACCTTGTACTGTCCTGAAAACAAAACACAAGATTTGATGTGAACAGAGCATAGAAGATTTAACATCTCTCTTTTTCGTTTAAGCAAACATACTGAAACTCCCTATACTGGAGAATGTATCCTAATTGCCAAGACAACTGTTATTGAGATAATGAGCTATATGATGAGCTATATGATGATGATCTGAAATTTGTGTAGATGGAATCCTTTTGGAAATGGAAAAAGAAGAAAAAGCGTGTAGCAAATACGTTATTGGAAAATACATTTTCAAAAGAAAAGAAGAAGAATCAGCAGGAAATGTAAAAAAAACCTCCTTTGTTATAACTTGAGGAAGGAAGGAAGGAAGGAAGGAAGGAAGGAAGGAAGGAAGGAAGGAAGGAAGGAAGGAAGGAAGGAAGGAAGTTGTGTAGGTGAATGTAGCCATTCTACCTGTATATTGTTTTCAGAATATAGGATGTCACACTTTTGGTTCTTAGTGAAATGCATCTAAGGTTAATAACAGTAGAAGATTGGTTCCAACTTTCCAATATACTCTGTATGGATATATATGGTATAAAGTCATAATTTTGGGGCAGGCCTGAAATTCTTGTCCAGGACATTACTGAAAGAATACTTTCAAGTTGTAAGAACTGCCAGTTAAATCATATGCTCACAATGGATACTTCATTTTAGAGTCAGCCTGCTAGTGAGGCAGATTAGAATTATCTCAAACATGTGTCAAAGAAAAGGAGTTTTCCATGGAGAAAATAATTGATACAGAGAGCAGAACCTCCCCAACAATTATGGTTAGTTGTTAGACTTAGACTAACAAGGCATTTAGCAAAGTAGACTTCAGCAAGGCATTCAACAAAGTAGACCACAACCTACTTATTGGAAAGCTAGAAATAATGGGATAGATAACATCACCATCAGATGGATTTGTAACTGGCTGACAAACCATACTCAACAAGTTGTCCTTAATGATACTAGGTCCACATGGTGGGAAGTAAGCAGTGGGGTACCATAAGGTTCTGTCTTAGGCTTTTCCAAAGCACCTGAAGGCCAGAGAAGGAATAATAGGTGGAAACTGATCAAGGAGAGATTCAACCTAGGATAAATTTTCTGGCAGTGAGAACAATCAACCAATGGAACAGGTTGCCTTCACATGTTGTTGGAGTTTCATCACTGGAAGCTTTCAAGAAGATACTGGATTGCCATCCATCAGAAATGGTGTAGAATCTCCTGCTTTGGTGAGGGGTTGGACTAGATGACCTACAAGCCCCCTTCCAACTCTGTTATTATGTTATAAGATAACAGTAACATAGCTTGTCTCATTTTGGAGTAAAATTACTATGGGGGGATCGTGACAAATCAGATATTAACAGGGATCTTCTCTTTTCCTTTCCCTAATACTAAAATTTGAGGATAAAACAAACTACAATTAACAGGTGACTTCCCCACCTCTTCAGTTCAGAAAGATTTTATTTTATTCTCCATTAACAAGTGAAATTGCTGCATGTGCTAAAAGTATTCTCTCCATGTGTATGTGTGAAACTACATCTTAGAAATACTTTTCCCTCCTTTCTGTGGCAAAAAAGCTTTAAAATTCTGACCTTTTTTTGTTACAATAAGAGTATGTTTCTCTTTCTGCCCTCCTCTATAGTTGAATGTTGTATAAAGTGTGTAGAATTCTTGAAAACTTTTCCCATTTCCTCTGCACTCTCTGAACTCCAGCTTCTTCTTTATCTTATTGAATCAAATGTGTTATTCTCTGAATGTCCTGTCTTTTCTCACAATTTTTAATTCAATTGGTTTGTAAGCTAGCATCCAACATTCTTTGTTCTAATTCCCCATAGATTGACAACTGATGCATATTATTGTCTTTATATCATTTGTTTAATATATTATTTAATAAATTGTATTGGGCTGTAATTAATAATAGTTTGAGTTGAATCCATAACCCTTGATTATTGTTAATGTTAAGGTCCAGAGAGAACTGGGGCTGCAACAAACACTGATTAAAAATACTGTCTTCTCATTCTTTCTCAGTCCACCTACCACTCATTTACAAAGTCTTCATCTTCAAAATCCTCCTCAACTCTCTTCTTTCTATTTCTTCTTCACTGTTCATTCACTCTTACACAGCTAATCTATCTTCTATCTTTCCCCAATTCCACTTTTCTTAGAACTTCAGCAAATCTTGTACAACTCCAATCTCAAACTCTTCAAATTTCTACCATTCTCTTGCCTTTTAGTCTATCACCCCAACTGTCCAACTTTTCCCTATTATTCTCTCCATCTTAGATATTATTCCTCCATATCGTCTCTTCTTTGATCTTCTTGTCTCTGCTTTCCCAAGCCAAAGTCCATTCTAAACTTCTTCCTCCTTTTTAATCTTCCTAGTCCAACCAGCAGATTTCTATTCTTGTGCCTTTCTCGGTAGCTCTTCTCCATCTCTCTGTTTTTCTCTTTGATCCACTGCAATGTTACCATTCTTCTCAGGTGTTCACAGTTTTTTTTCTCCTTCTAGACCAGGGGTCTTCAAACTTGGCCCTTTTATGACTTGTGGACTTCAACTCCCAGAATTCCTCAGCCAGCTTTGCTGGCTGAGGAATTCTGGGAGTTGAAGTCCACAAGTCATAAAAGGGCCAAGTTTGAAGACCCCTGTTCTAGACCATAGTATGGCAACCAGACCCAGTTTCCACACTATTTCCTGATCTATACAACAACCTTTAATTGCTGTCCTGGTGGTGGTGACAGCACTCATAAACTCATTCATTTATGCAGTTCAGTTCATCACAGAACTACTGAAAACAATCTTATTCTTTTCTACTAGACTGCCTTCATCCTTGCCCATGATCTTACAGTGCAGGATGATTTGCAATCTCTATTTGTCACCATTACAGCCATCACTTACCATTGACCAGGTCAACTCCACATCACCCTATCTGTTTTCACTTTCTCTTTTTCTAGTCTATGCAGACATTATAATAATTCTCTTTCACCTTTCATACTTTAAACAGCAGTGACTTGGTTTCAATGAACTACACTCATTAGACTCTGTAAGACTGATAGATTTACTTTAGTAGAAACTATAGTAGAGTACATGGTAATGCAACAAACACTATCTTAGAACTTCAGCAAATCTTAAGAGCCTTGGTGGAGCAGTGGGCTAATGCCTCCTTAAGTAACACCAGCTGCCTGCAATTAGTGCAGGTTCGCATACCACCAGGCTCAAGGTTCACTCAGCCTTCCATCCTTCCGGGGTAGGTAAAATGAGGACGCAGATTGTTGGGGGCAATTAAGCTGACTTTGTAATAATGCCACTTGGGGTGTGTGTGAAAGCCCTAATAAGCAGGCATATACATAGAATGAAGGCTACTGCTAAGCTTGTAAGCCGCCCTGAGTCTTCGGAGAAGGGCGGGATATAAATGGAATTAAAATAAAATAAAAAAATAAAAACTATGATTTTCCTGGAACTCCTGGATATCAGCTTGGATATATTCCTTCCTGTTGGCTCCATTTTTGATGACCAGGAACAGTGTTGTATTTACTATGAGGAGGCATTCCATTAACCAGAAGATGGACAAAACAAGTCCCAACTATTTTTTTTTCTTTCCAGATCATAACTAATTGCAGACTCATCTGTACTTCCATGAAACTAGAAAGGCTCTCTTTGCCATGCCCCCATTCCTTCTGCTGGCCAGATCATGGCATTGATTAAGTTTCTTGGGTGGAAGATTAATGGAAGTTTATCTATATAAATGTTAGAGATGAGTGATACCAGAATAATTCTTTAAGATAAGTCATTTTGCTAAATTCATATTGGCTACATTTTCCCCTAAGCTTGACACATAAATGTGCCCTTTGATGTGGGACCACACATTAAAAGGATTCAAAAAGCTAAAAGGATTCAAAAAGGTCAATAAGTATGATCACAGGACTAGAAACTAAATCCTATGAAGAAATAGTGAATGAACTGGGACTATTTTATCCTTGAGAAGACAAGACTGAGGCAGAATAAAATGGTACCCTTCAAATTCCTGGAAGGATATCACCTAAAGGAGGTCAAGACCTCAGGACATATAGGCAAATGGATTAAGTTACAGGCATGCAGATTTCATCAGGATACTAGGGGGAAAAACCCACTTCCTAATTTAATTGTATGAGAGTGAATCACCTTCCAAGAAAAATAACAAATTCCCATTCACAAGATGCATTCAAACAAATTCAAAAATATTCATTAAAGAAGTTTTAATTTTTATGCTATGACACTGAGCAAAGGAATTGGATTTAATGACATAAATGGCCCCTTCCAAGATTGTAAATTTTGTGAGTCTAATCCTTATTGTAATTTCTTCAACCACAATGTGTTTGTAGACCACCAGTTTACAAAGTACCAAATCCAATCCTGTCAAGTCACAGAATAGTTTGCATTCTGATAATCCTGTTTATAATAATCAGTGGAGGAGAAACGCAGATTTCTGTAGCAAATAGTTTGTAGTGAAGGAGGAGAAAGATTATATTAAAAGTGAATGAAAAAAAAAATCCACTGCTCCTTTTGACTTCATCTTGGAATTGAGTTGTATGTATATGATATTAAATACTGTGAAATGCTCTTGGGATCAAGCTTGATCTATGTCATCTAATTAGATATAAAGCTACATAATATTTAACATCTCATTAATTTAAATACCTTGGGCCTTATCATCCCATATTAATTTTTTAGTAGAAGTTCTTACTGATATCAAAGAAGAGATAGTAGAATAAAAGGCCCTATAGCTAGAGGGATACACAAACATAAGAGAGAGGGAAAGAGAGAGACAGGAAAGAAAGAAAGAAAGAAAGAAAGAAAGAAAGAAAGAAAGAAAGAAAGAAAGAAAGAAAGGGAAGGAAGGAAGGAAGGAAGGAAGGAAGGAAGGAAGGAAGGAAGGAAGGAAGGAAGGAAGGAAGGAAGGAAGAATAGAATTCTGGATGAAGAAATCTATAAATAAATAAACAAACAAACAAACAAACCAATAAAGGAAGGAGGAAGGAAGGAAGGAAGAAATCATGAAATAGGGGGGATAGAACTTACCATTGCAGCCAGGCCATCCATGGACACCAGCTGCCTGCAATTAGTGCAGGTTCGCATCCCACCAGGCTCAAGGTTGACTCAGCCTTCCATCCTTCCGAGGTAGGTAAAATGAGGACCCAGATTGTTGGGGGCAATTAAGCTGACTTTGTAATAATGCCGCTTGGGGTGTGTGTGAAAGCCCTAATAAGCAGGCATATACATAGAATGAAGGCTACTGCTAAGCTTGTAAGCCGCCCTGAGTCTTTGGAGAAGGGCGGGATATAAATGGAATTAAAATAAATAAATAAATAAAAAAATTGCCTCACCGGCCCACTTCTTCTGTGTTCAAAGTAGCATCTTCATTCTGCAGCTGAGAATGGACTTCCAGGCTGCATTTCTTTCTCTCTCTCTCTCTCTCTCTCTCTCTCTCTCTCTCTCTCTCTCTCTCTCTCTCTCTCTCTCTCTCTCTCTCTCTCTCTGATGTTTATGTGTGTTTGTACATATACATATTAAGGTAACCTATGATGTCTTGGGTTATCATTTCAGAGATATTTCATTACCTAAAATGATAAATAGAATGACCATAGGGAGAAAAAAGCAGTGGGAGCAGGAATGATTTCTGACTTCCTACTGGCCTCCCCATTCATTTTCCTTTTGAGAAGCTAGTAAGGAGCATTGGAAACAATACTCACACCACTGTGGTTGACTGCAGTGATACGACAGTGCTAAAGCAACAAGTTTGCCTAATTTCAATCCCACAGGAGTTGTGTGTTATTTTGGTCACATTGTTTAAGTTAGCCCATTTGAGATGCATTATTTCAAAAATTGTAGTCCTATGATGCACTGTTTCACCTAGCTGAGGATTACAGACAAACAGAAAGTTTTAGTAATATATTGAAGATATACTCTCTCTCTCTCTGTGTTTGTGTGTGTGTATGTGTGTGGTGTGTGTTGGGAGGTGCTTGAGAACTATATTCCTACAACCTTTTGCAGCTTGGCTAACAACTGATAAAGCAGCATAAACTGACACTCTTAGTCCTTCAACTTCATCATGACAGAAATTAAGGAAGGCTTTAAAATAGTTTATATTTTAGACACAGATTTAGATCAGAAATGGTCTTTTGTTTTATGTTATTGGTTGTATATATTTTAAACTTTTATTTCAAATTATAAATCTGTGATTTAAAGGGAAAAATGCATATCATTTACATTTCCAGGGTTTTCTCTATTAAACAAAGTTGTTAACAGAAATTCCCAGAGAAATCTTTTAATGCAAATTTCCTGATATAATTCTCTCCAGTAAATATTTTCAATGCATGCTTTTGAAATGTAAATTAGCCAGCATAAGCTCTTTAATTACCTACTCTCTTTTGTATCAAGCTTTGAGAAATAGATTCTTTTTCCAATGCTTTTTCAAAAATTATTGTGGGATTTTGTATGGATTTTTGACTGGACAAACTTAGATGTTGCTAAATTTTATCCAATTTTTCTATCACTGGTATGCATATTTCCAGATCAAGGATTATTTCTTTTACAGAAATAATTGGTTACTGATATTATTTTTTTAAAAAAATATTTTATTAGTTTTCCAATGTTTACAACAATATCTTTAAAAAGCAACGTGGTGTTCGGGTTACAATAGTTCCATTACAGACAAATGCATATTATTACAAATCTCCATGTTATTTATAACCAATACTTCCACTCTCTTTTTTCCTTCGATATATACTATCTCTTACCTAAATTAACATATTTCTTATTACTATCCATCAATCATTTAATAGTTTATTTTATTTTATTTTTGGATATATATCCATCAATCTTTTAGTATATTTCATATTTTAACATTCCATCTTTAAAACATCAAACACCTTATCTATTTTTCCTAGCTTTAATTTTACATTGATATTAAAATTAAAATGTTTAAGGTTTCTCAATTTCATATTACTAAATAACCTCTTTTTCCTTTATACAATTCTCTTCAATACCTAGTAATGTAGTCCAGTTCTCATTTATCTCATTTCTATATTTATATCAATTATACAATATTTAAAATAGTAATCATTAAGATACAAATCGCAAGGAGGACAAAAAAAAGAAAAAAGAGGGGGAAAAAGAAGGAAAAAAGAAAAAAAAAGAGGAGGACAATAAAATGTTCTTGTTTCTCATTTATAGTTTCCACATATTAAACATTAACCAAAATTTGTTCCATTTTAACATTCAATACATCCTTCATGTCTCTGCATCCCAATATATTAGTTACATTCTATCATTCTTAGCATATATACTTCTTAACCATATCATTTACAAAAACTCAATATTTCAATGTTGATATTCATACATTTGTATTTTGTTTTTTATTTTTATTATTTTTTTATTAGTTAATCAATATTTTTATCTACTAATCAAAACATTCTCGTAATCCCAGTACCATCCTGTCTATTTTAATATTATCTATTTCAGTCCTCTTAAAAATGTTCATATTTCTTCAATCTTATTCTTGCTTTCTTCCTTTGCCATGTCATTTTGCGCTTCTTTGAGTCAGGGTCATCAAAGCATTCTTGTATTACTATATCATATTGAAGTGGACCCCCAGTCTCCACCTTTGAAGAATTAAAGAATCTGCCAACAGCACCCCATCTTATTATTTTCACCTCTTGATACAATTGTCCTGGTGCAAATAAACTTCCTTCCATATTTTCCCCATCACCATCTTCAAAAACCTGTATTTGTTGACTGTTTAATTCTTCTGCCAATGTATTTAATTGTTCAATTTCTTCTGTTAAGTTCTGTCCCAGTAAAATATTAGTTGTAGTCACAGTTTGAATTTGAGTTTGTTTCATTGAGATGCTTTCTAATTCTTTTCCAAAAGCTCTTATTTCATTGCCAGCTGTAGAAAGGAGCTGATAAGTTTGGTAAGATATTTCCCACAGAGCATGAATTTGTTTTTGAAACTTTTCCATTGTAAACTTTCACATCTGGTGTTCAAGGTTACTCTTTATTTTGTTTTCTCAAATATTTTATTGGTTTTTTTTTTAAGAGAAAGTCAAAATTGCAATTTCAGATTTAGCCACTGAGTGTCCCCCAAGTACTTTAAAAGTTCTTTTCTTTTGTTATTTCTTTCTTAAATGTTCTTTTGTTTCCAAAAAAACACCCCTGAATTTGTTCACCGCCTTCTGAAGGGAGGGTTAAATTCCCCCTCCCTCTCCACAGGGGGAAAAGTACTTAGCAGCTTAATTAGGTGAAAAGAAGATGATTAAGGTACAAGAGAGGAATCTTATCCTCATCTCTTCCATGCTGCTTTAATGTTGCCTGATGGTAGATTTGACTTCGGCTGTCTGCAACCTAGGAGATGGCCATATTCCTATGGTCAGTCTTTCATTCACCGGTACAAAGGGAATGCAGGCACTAACAAGGGGGTTTCTGCCCCTCTGCATTTCTGCAAAAGCCCCTTCTGTCTGGACACCCCTCCAGGGCGATTCTTCGGTCCTTTTAGGACCCCCCAGCAATGCGAATCTGGACTTGGAAGATGGGAGCCGTCTTCCAGGAGTCCATTCACAGCTGTCGGCAAACCGGAAGCCTGGTTACTGATATTATTATTTACTGCATGCTATTACATCCACCAACTGTATAAAGGCTACTCAGGGAAATTTTGGCCTACCTAAGGAAATATAATGTCAGTTGAAAATATCCCCCTCAACTAACTGTGTTTGGAACTAAGACAAAAGACATGAAGACACAGTTAACATTAGAAGAAATAAACTAACACTTGCCTAAAGAAGTAGTGTGTTCCTCATTACTTCAGGGGCTAAGGCAGTGAACTGGTACCTATGTTTCCAGTATGCTACAATTTGAATCTTTGCATTGATGATGGGGCTGACCTTGACCTAAATAGCATGTTTCTAACTCAGCTCTATTATCTATAATTTTAACCTTATTTTGGACTTTGCCTCTGACTATTGCTGGAAAGCAGGTCCTGAGAGTTTTAGTCTGAGATAATGTAGAATTTCAAGAAATCTTGAATATACAGCACAAGACTATACTTTAATGTCTTCATCTAACTTTGCTGTTTGCGTTGGTTAAACCTGCAAAACAGATTCAGCTTTCAGACTCTACTGGATGATGATCTTGAGAGAAGCTTAAGTTTCTCTTTAGTAGTATAAAATTCTTGTACTACAAAAATGTAAAGGATTCTTCATTATGGCCATAGTAAAACTTATTCTCCCAGAATTGTCTGTTAACAGATGAACTTTACTCTGTTGGTAAGTGGAGCTCTCATTATGACTTTGGGAAATAATAAAAAATTGCATTGCAATTGTCTAAGAAAATGTTCCATTTTTTTCTGTAGCAAGCCAAACTGACTCTGGCCAATGATTAAAGGGAAGGGATGAGCTCACTGCAAACTCAATTGGCCAATGGTAGGTAGGAGAGAAAATGGTGGGGAGAACTAGTTTATATTTCTGTTGAACATTCATGTTCTCTAGAATTGACGGTGGAGCAAATCTTCAAACGTTTGTGGGAGGAGGAGAAGGATAGTAGAAAGTATCTTTCAGTAATTATTCAGTAATGTCTTTGGCTGGGTCAAGTTGGCACACTCCTCAGCTTCATGTTCACACATCATGAAGCTAGCTGGCTGTTCCCAGGCTCAGAGTAGTTCAACATTAACATTGTCATGATTAATCATAGATCACTCATATAGCAAGTTTACATTCTGTTTTACATTCAGCTTTATACAGCTGAAAGTAAATTCAGGTTGAATTTGCATGTGGTTGGGAATGAGAGAAAAACAATGTCATAAGACATGTCATTTAGAAACAGATAACAAAGCATTTTCATACTACAGTTACTGGGATGTGAGATTAAGTCCAAACTTTGACACATATAGACTTAATTAATTTAATGAATATTTAAATGTGCACATACATTTCCCACCAAACAGCATTCAAACAGCTTACACAAAATGAAACTCATTAAAGGCATCATAAAAATCAACCAATTAAGAACTTGAAGACAATTTAAAATTACAAGCTATGCCTGTATTCATGTTTTATTTACAATGAAATATAATTCAGAAAAACAGTGGGAATGTATGAACCTTTACTAATCACTTAAAACACTTAACAGAAGAATCTTAATGAGTTTCCGTTGGGAAATAATTTACATATAGACATAACCACACACTAATTTTTCCTGTTTTCACCTCTATGATATAATACCTGATTAATTTTCATGGAATAATATGATGTTTCCTCTTTGAAAATTTTGGATGGATCTCTGCTATTGTTTATCCCAGGACATTGTGACTCTCTTCATAATTATAAGTATGCTTCTTGTTTGGATAATTATGGTACACATACAAATTGAACTCTGTTCTATCCTTGCTTATGGAAAAAGGAGATAAATGCCTTTAAGCTGAGCTTTTCTCACAGTGATTACATGCAATAACCTTGCAGTAAAATTGGCAACTGTATGGAGAGTAGTTTGCAACAATTCTGCTTTACGTTCATTCATAATTCTGACTTTTAAAGTTTGCTTGTATATATATTTGCTTATTTTTGCTCCACACATTCTATGCCACTTTTCACAAAGATTCTGGTTAGGAGTTTTGAAACTTCAACTGTATTAGAGTATACTTTCATACTTGCCATAAATTGTTTAAAATGTAAAATTAGGGTTGTTCCCAGTATCAGTCTTCAAAGTATCTCAAGGATTGACATCTTCATTCAGAAGTTCACCTAGTCTAAGGGAATGGGTGCAATTTGGAACCCTTAACCAGAGAATAAGCATAGTATATTTTTATTACATTACTGTTTATTACACTGCCAAAGACTTATTTTTGATTGTTACATCATCAACTTAGAGATTGTCAACTCTAAAAATGAGCATGGCTGCAGCCATTTTTCCTACTCATTTTCAGTTGACACATAGAACAGAGGGAGGGGGTTGTGCCAGGTGATTCACTAGTCTAAATAAACTTTTGTCCTATGGGAACCAAGGTCATTGGCTGCTTCCAAAACTGTAGGCTGGACATTTTGTGAAAAGCCCGCCAAGATGATTTATTGGGGGACATAGTTGCTTGCATAGCTTTAGGGGTGGGATTTCTTAACTTTGTATTGGGGAATTGTTACGTGTGTCTTCAGACTTGGTTTCACTTTTGACATGCTGATACTTTGTAACTAATAAACATGTTCTTTGAGGAATTTCCAAGCCTTGGAGTTCTGCTTTATTTGTCTCTGTCTGTCGGAACCATGACACTCTTTTTGAATAACTGACATCTAGTTTTAAAAATAATAAACTTGTTATAAATAAACTTGGTGCTACCAAAGCATCCTATTTGGATGAATGAACAGATTAACACAATTCTTATACATTCCAATAGATTCACTGAGCCTTTGGCCTAGACACCTTTCAGATTTTAATTTCTTGATTTTACAGGTTATTTGATTCTTGGAATTTTTAATTTCTAAGCTATCTATCATTAACTCAAGCACAGTCCTATCATGTTTTCTCAGAAAGGAATTGTACTGAGTTCAGTCACATTTGCTCTGAGTTGTAGTCTTAATGACACATGCAATAGAGCATCCACCCTAAAATGGCAATACTGTATAGCATTTGAATCCAGTGCTATGCAACTATTTTAGAAGAAGAACACTAAAAAGTTACTTTTCTCAATGTGCCTGCTTTATATGATACTTTGAATTTCAATAAAGAAATCTAAGATGATCTGAATTGGTGGCTTTCATTGTGTCCCATATTCCTTGTTCACCATACTTTGGATATTATCTTTTTTACACTAGCCTATGGTGAAAAATAGGTTTCCATTTTCATGTTTTCAATTATATGAAAAAAACACATCACTTGGACTTTTGGTACTTCTTTAGTTACTGCGTCAACTTTTAGTTATAAATGAAAAATGCTTGTTTCCTGTCTTGACAGTTGGTCACTGCAGGCCTTTTTCCAGTTCCCAAAATGGCACTCAGTGCAATAACTTGAGTACTATTTTGCCATAAATACTTGAGGGTTGGCCACAAAACTGCATCTGGATAATAGCCAGACAGCCTGATCCCCAGAATTTTAAAGAAGTTCTCCTTGTGTCAGCATTTAACTGGCAGGAATTACATGCATGTCTGTCCCTCCAGAGAAACTTTAAATCAGCACATTGTGCTGCAAGCAAGAACGGAAAGAGTTACTGAAAGAAAGCATAGTTGTAACCCTATTATAGCCCACTGCAATGAAATATATTCCCTTCAAGAGCCAAAGAATTGTATTATCCTGAGGCTTGGCTTGTTAACAGGCTATTGTTCAGGATAGGTAGAGCTTCTATTCTGGCTTGGTCCTATTCCTAGTATTGAGACAGGGCCTGATCAGACAGGTTCCTCCAGATTTTCAAGTGTGCCCAAAAGTAACCATACAAGGAAACACAAGCCCAGATTATGACAAGATAGTTTCCAGAATAGGAATATTTTAGTACAATTGTCATGCATGTATAGGACTGCATTCACAACAAATGAACCTATATACATATGTACGGATGCGCGCGCGCACACACACACACACACACACACACAGAGCCACAATTTTTGGTACGGGGAGAGGTATTCCCTTTTGAAGAAGGTTGTTACATATAAAATATGGTAAAATTTTCATAAATATTTTATTAAAAAACAAAGAATATTTATTTTTTATTTTATTTATTTTTATTCCATTTATATCCCGCCCTTCTCCGAAGACTCAGGGCGGCTTACAAGCTTAGCAGTAGCCTTCATTCTATGTATATGCCTGCTTATTAGGGCTTTCATACACCCCCCCAAGCGGCATTATTACAAAGTCAGCTTAATTGCCCCCAACAATCTGGGTCCTCATTTTACCTACCTCGGAAGGATGGAAGGCTGAGTCAACCTTGAGCCTGGTGGGATGCGAACCTGCACTAATTGCAGGCAGCTGCAATATTGGCATCCTTTGGGATGCAAAAACAGCTGAGATTTGGAAAACAAAGTAAATAAGCATTTCTACTTATAGTGTATTATTGTGATTAATTGCATAGTCAGCCAGATATGGATTTGGCAATTTTATACACCTATTATGTCCTTTCCAAGGACCTGCTATAGGAATTTTTGTTGTTTGATACTATCTTTGCAAGATGTGAACTGTTCCAAGTAAAGCTATCTATTGCATATGACTGATTGTGATTTTGTCAATGTCAATGGTATTCAAGTGGTACTCCAAATGTTTTATGATTGCATCCAAGGTGCATGTTACTATTAGTACTATCTTTTTCACAGTCATTCTACTTCTATTTGTAATTCCTTATGTTTTCTGATTTTCTCCAGTTCTTTCATTTCTATTCTGCTGTCTCCAGGCGCTGCCAGGCCAAGTATTCAGATTCTCACTATCCACTATTCAAACCAATAAGAATGGAGAGGAGGGGAAGAGTTGAGCAACCTGTAAAGGGAGGGCTTATACCAGATTTCTTTCATGAAATGTTTGAGCAATTGGGCAGTAAGTTAGATGAATTACTTGTCACTAAATTACTGGCCTTTTAAAAACTGATCCATTTGAAAGAGGAGATGAAAGAAGTTAAGAAGATGGAAAGTTCTATAAAACTTGTGTCTAGAGATATAAAACAAATTAATGACAAAATGGAAATTCTGGAGAGTAAGACAGAAGTTATAGACAAATAATTGGAAAGAGAACTAAATAATTTGCCTCTATAGGAATTGAGAGTAAAGGAACTTTGTTTTAGACAGAGCAATTGCAGAGGATTTTGCTGAAGGTATTAGATAAAAGTTTATTAAAGCCTTAGCATTTTGGGGGGGGAGGTGGTGGATACAGAGGCAGAAATTAATAAAAGTAAATGGAACAGATACAAGATTTGTGAGAATAAGAAATGTTCTAAGAGATGTTTGGGTGCACATTGTTAGAGAGAAGACAAGGAATCATGTTTTGCAGAACCATTTCAATATAAGACTGAAGATTGATAATACAGAGATAATCGTTCTTAAATAAATAATGGTTAGAATCTGGCATTAGAGAAAAGAATATTCTTTTTTGACTGGAAATTTAAAGCAGAAAAAGATCTCATTTCAATGGGACTAATTGTAAATTGTGTTTTTAACTTTTAAACAGCAATGATTTCAATTGAATTCTGCTCACATAGTGAGGGGACTTCTAGAAAAATTCTAGAAATTAAGAGGAATTGGAGGAGATTCAAATGGAGATGTCAGAGGAAACTACACAACAGATGCAACTGGAAACTGAAAGCAACGATAGGTACTATAGGTGTCAATTTTTCTAAAATTTTAGTTTATGGATTACAATTGCTTAATTTGGAATAAAAATTGAGTAAAATTTTATTCTACAAACTACAAGATGGTGATAATGTATTAATGGATAGCACAGCCAGGCAAAAAGCATTATATCAATTTATTCTAACTTGTATAAAGCAAATGTTATTATTCTAGAGAAACTAGATGAATATCTAAAGAAACAAAATTTACTCATGATTGTAGAGGAACAGAGACAGATTATTAATGAACCTATGATAAGAAGAAAACTTTCTGAATCTATAAAAGATTAAACTCAGAAAGGTCCCTGGACCGGATGAATTATCAGGTTTTATTATAAATTCATCCATTCATTGTCATTCCTTCCTTCCTTCATTATTTGTTCAATTTGTATAACAGCCTATTTCTAATAAGTGATTCTTATTTGAGAATAAATTTTTACAACATTTACAAAACACAATAAATTCTATCTACAGGGAAGAAATATGCCAGAGAATTGGGAGCAGGACAAATATAGCATTGACACCTAAAGAGGGACATGATTTGACTCTAGTAAGAAACTAGCCCAGGGGTAGGCAACCTTGGCTCTTTTATGACTTGTGGAATTCAACTCCCAGAATTCCTGAGTCAGCATGGCTGTTTCAGGAATTCTGGGTATTGAAGTCCACAAGTAATAAAAGAACCAAGGTTGCCTACCCCTTAACTAGTCCAATATCATTGCTGAACAATTACTTCAAGTTTTTCACAACAATTCTAGCTGATAATACTGAAAATAATTTTACAAGAATTTATGATTTTTATCTAAAAGACAGTTAAAAGAAATGTTAGAAATGTGCTCGACATTTTGGAATATTTGGAGCAAAATACTGAAAAACAAGCCACATTGATTTTCTTAGATGCAAAGAAGACCTTTGACAATCTGAAGTGGATTTTCTCATGCAAGGTTTTGGAAGATATGAATTTTAGAGAGAACTTTTTAAAATGGGTAAGATTGAATTACACTTTGTACAAAGCATAAATATTTGTTAATGGAGATCCAAGATGACCTGATGTTGGTACTGGAAGATCCTTTAAAGGAAATTGACATATTAATGGGCAAATTAAAATAAATTAGTGCATTAGCAGGTTTCAAGAATAATAAACAGGTTTCAAGATGAAGATGTTAACAAAAAGTTAAGATATTAACAAAAATGTGAAAATAGAAGACTGAACAGAATTGATGAATAAGACTGATTTTAAGATTCAGAAGAAGAAAAAGTAGTTGGGTATCATTATAACAAATGTGAATTTTAGGTGATTTCAAAATAATATGTTCAGACGTGGAATAAATTTTAAAAGATATGTTAAGATCGGAGAAACTACAACTGTCATTGCTGAGGAGAATTTCTGTAATAAAAATGAATGTCTTGCCTAGAATGATGGGGTTTTTTTCCAGACAATATCTACTTTGACAACTGATGAACCATTTAAACGTTGGTAGAAGGATATATCTAAATTTGTGAAGCAGAGGGAAAACATGAGTTAAATGTAAGGTGGACAAAATGCAAAGGAAAGAGGAGGATTGGGTTTACCTGATTTGAAATTGTACTTTGCAAATCACTGTTTGTTTGAAAGAAAGAGTGGTTGTTCAACAGAAAACTATTGAAGTTGAAGGACACAACCTGAGATTTTGGTGGCCTGGATAGTTTTGGTACGATAATGTCAAGATTAATGTGGATTTTAAAAAATCATTATGTTAGATGCACCATATTGATAATACGGAATAAATATAAAGCCGGGTGGTACCTGAAATAATTTTTATGGATATCAGCACAAGAAGCAGAAATAATAGGCAAATAGAAATGGCTAACCTATTGTGAGGTACTAGAATTTTGTCAAGGAAAATATGAAATAAAATCAAGAGAAGAACTGGTGACAGAAGATATAATTTGCAATGTTTTCGCTTATTTACTATTCAGAGAAAAAAATTTAAAGTAGACAAAAGAATTCATCTTTTTGAACAGTGTAAGACTAAGTTTGAAACAGAATAATGTACAAATTGTAAACATGTATTTGCTAAAATGTATAAACTATAATGTATAAATTTATTGAAATTTGAAACAGAATACATAACAAGTAAAAGAATGTATCATTGGGCTAAAATTGATTAATATGTATATATAAATATATAGATGGAACAATGGTAAAGTAAGTGGCTGGAAGGATTACAACTTATACTATGTTATAATCTTAAAAATAATTTTATAAAATGATGCATCACCATAAAAATATCTAGAATGTATAAAGAGACTTCAAAATTATGTTGGAATGTAAAAACAAGAAGGGACATTTTACCATGTTTGGTGGACATGTAAAAAAGCTATAATATTATGGAGTCAAATACATACACAGATTCAGAGATTTTTAAAGATTAATATACAGTTGAGAAGTGGTTGATGAAATTATCAGATGAAAGATAATATCTATACTATTGTCTATTGGACACATAGATATTTTGCATTAAAATGAACTTATGAGTTATAATTTTGATGATTAGTCAGGATAAGTTATAGAAATAAGATAGTTATGTCATAATTATATAAAGTAAATTTATAATTGTACTTACAACTGCTTATAACAGAAGCTACTTCTTTGTATCTTTTTTTCTTTCTATTCTTTTTATACTTTTTTCTTTCCTTGTACTTTTAGCTTTCTCTTTCTTTTTCTTACTTTATATTAGTTTGTATTAGTTTTTAATCTTTCTTTTTAAAATCTTTAAAAAATATGAAAATACTTGCAACATACAATATAGCAAAAAAGAGATGAGCTTATACATACAGTACACACACTTATGGGCATATACATCTCTGTCCTGGTTCAAGCCTACAAATCATTTTGTGTTTGCGTGTGTCTGTTCTCTAACTGCTTGTACATTTCTCACCATTTTGAAATATGAATCACATGAAAAGTGATTAAAATACTCACATAGTAAAATAGTAAGATCAGGGCTGTCAAACTCCAGACACGTCACCAGGAAACTGCGCCCACCCCATTTCTGGCAATGGAGAAAAAGCTCTGATATGTCGCACAACATCACATGACGTCGCAAGTTCGACATGTCTGAGTAAGATGAACAATAAACAATGAAGAAAATGTCACATTCATACATAGACATGTGTATACACACACACACACACACACACACACACATGCACTGTGTGTACACACACACACATACATAAATATAGTAATGCAGTTCTGCTTTATGTTATTATTCACTGTGATTCTCAAGCCCTTAAAAACAATTAAGTGCAGAATCAGGAAATTTGCCCATTTCTCAAAAGCAAGACAAACTCTTGAACAGCTGTTCATTAGGGGAAAAAACCCAACATTTTAAAAAAGTCTTGTAAAATATATCAGTTTTAGGGCCAGGATAGAATTTCTCTCACATATCAGAGAAGGTGAAAGAATTGCAATTTTATAATATAATAGTTGGATTTGAATTATTCCATTAAGTATAATCTTACCAAAAATAAGACTCCCTCTTGTAATTGTGCATTTGATTTGTAAATATTTCTTAAGTAATGCCTTCTTAAAACAGTTATTTTAAGTTAATACATAGTGTCCTTAATTAATATCCAATTAATATCTCCAAAATTAACATCTGTGAGGAATCTTATCCTGTGGAATAAAATTTTATTCTGAAAAATATATTGCATATTATAAGTCTGTACGAATAAATAGGATGTGTGTGTGTATGTATGTGTGTTTTAGTACTGTCTGGAACTTGGCCTTTATTGAAAGAAATCCTTAAGACTGAAGGACTTAGTTTTGATTATGGAAAGCAATAGTTCATAGTTGTGAACATTTCCCTAGAAATTAGCTTTTAAATTCATGCAGATATTTCTGACTATAAAAACTGTAGGTGTCTTGCTAATTTCTTTTTTACCTTGGGCACAGCAAATTAAAATAAATTATAAAATAGTGTAAGGAAAAAGAAGCAACTGTATATATTTTGATTTTATCAGAAATTAATGTAGAATACCTTTAAAATCAAATACAGATGCTTTTTATATATCCTTTCTACATTTTTTTCTGATATATATCTCCTCTAAAAGTTAACATTGAGAGCTAGTGCTAAGTGCACCCCAAATTTAGCTATCTGGCATAAAAATGTTCATAGAAAAACAAGAACTGCAGCTGAATGATTCTTTAATGCTAAAGTTAGTTACAAGACCATGAAAAAAAAATAAAGAAAGCAACAATTCATAAATAAAACAGAGTGTTTTAAACAATATCTTTGAGAGTGATATACTAACATCATTTGTAGCAGTTATAATTTGAAATATAGATTCGTTACTTCATGTAGCTAAAGAGCCAAAGGCATTAATCTCATTATCAAATAGATAAAGAAAAGAATGAACTTCTTGCGAGTTCTAGCTTGTTCTCTATTTTACCCCTTTCAGTGATGTTGTTTGATGTTATAGCCTTCTGTAGTTTGCAAACCAAATGAAACAATAGAATATCTAGGCAACAGAATAAAAACTACATATATTTCTTTGTTTCTTATTTAGTTCTAAACAGACATGGATAAACTGCTCTGCTTATATTACTTTATCATCCCTTAGTGCTGTTCAGGGATAAATATTTTCTCCAGCTTCCTTGCATATTGCTGAATTAAATACCAACTAAATCCTCAAAGCCGCACTGCCACACACGAACCATTTTCTGATTATCTATATTCACCCCTCTTTTAAAGAGATTTATGTTGACAGAACAAATGAAACAGATTGAAGACAATTAAGATAATGCTATTGCCCACATTATTTGAGGGCAAGTGTGTTGATGAGCTGCCTATGATGCTAAAGGGGCTTTTAAAAATAAAAGTCCTGCCTTTTTTCCGAATGTTTCAGTCATGCTGGCCTTTTACAGAAAGTAATAAAATATTTGAGAAGGCAGTTTCAAGAAATGAAGTGAAAGGCTATTGCAAATAGTGGATGAAGAATTTGCCTTCTTTTGCAAAAAATTTGAGTAAACTGTGAAGGGCTGACCTTACACACTAAATGAACAATTTGTTCTTTAAGGCGCTGGGTAAAATGTTCAGCTTTTAAAGATGATTCTCCTCTAACCCTTACTTCAGGTCTTTCTAAACCATAGACACAGGAAGCAGCTGTTCTTTAAGAAGAGCTATTAAAAGTTACCTTCAACAGGATGGAAATGGATGAAATCCTAAAATAACATTAGCCGCCACAGAGATTGTGACAGCGTGGTGGGTGATGTTGGGGCTTTAATGGTAAGAATGCCACAATGTAAATTATTCTTTCAGAAAATTATATAACTCCCCACTGCTAGGCAAAGGAGGTAGTTGTTTATTGGCTATTAGCAAGAGGAACTAACATCAAGAGATGATGTAGGTTTTTGAAATCAGAAATGAATAAAAACATTAAACTTTTTCTGGCGAACAGCATGTTTAATTGGCTCAGAGAAAGATACCTACAAAGAATAAAGAATATTTTCTTTCTTCTGAAAATTGTTGTGTGCTTGATCTGAAAGTTGTTCAAGAAACCAAGTAAATAAATATAAATGAAATGAGATGAAATGAAATGCTCTTCACAAAAGCAGCTAATGAAGCTTTGAAAATCATACAGAAGAGCCCTGTGTGAAATGAATTTTTAAAATAAGGGTTCTGGTGGTGTTAACAATATAGAATATGTTATTCCTTCTGTGTTGTAATAAACAAAACATACTTGAATTATAAGTAATAACGTTATAAGTGAACTTCAGCTCTAAACAATTTTACTTTCTAGCTATTAACCTTTCCAAACATATTATTTAAAAATGATATTATTTCTGGGTTTTATTTTTAAGAAAAGTGTTGGCCTAATCGTAGTTTGATTTATGCATACAAAAACTATGCTCTGTAGCTTAGATTTGCAGAACTATAAACAAACTGTAAGAAGTGTACTTTATCCAGCCCCAAATACTTGGCTATTCTACAACACCCTGTCTTCAAATGAGGTATTCATTCTAGATTATACTTTACTGCCACCTTCTGTTTGAGTGTCCTACAGCTAATAAGTCCATTGAAAATAAAACATACAAGGAAAGAATTCAGGATTAATATATTTAGTTACAATTAGGCTGTACGCATGAGTTACTAAAAATACAATTCTTTTTCAGTTTTTTTTTAATAAATTGTGGCACAAACTACATTCTGATAAAAGCTAAAAATTGAAGTCAATTATTCTATTTAATTTTTGGTTTTAATTCAGACCAAAAAAATTAATGTTGATACAAAGAGGAAAAGAAATCAATGTATAACCAATATTTACAAAACAAATGTCCATAGGCTTATCCCATCCTCTATTTTTTAAAATTTGACAAACAGCAATGTAATACCAATTAAAAGGGAGAAAAAAATATAATATGGAGATGGCTAAAGTAATAACTACAGCAAATTTTCTGGAAAACGGAAACTTTTGATAACAAGTATCTGTCAAACTGTCCATGGACATTAATAAAAGATATGCCCAAGTGTCTGATGATATAGTAAAATATGTTCTCTTAGGAACTTAGAAACATGTACAGTATACAATTTTGAAGTAATTTTTGTGGCTTGGCATTTGAAAAATAGTAGAAGCAAGGTGACAGATTTCTGACATTTAAATGGTATTTTGTTTGAAAATTCATAAGTGTATTTCTCAGCTATTACTCTTGTGAAAAATGCAACCCAATAATAGTATTTGCAAATTTCTCTGCCGCACACACCCAAAAACATGTTTTGTCACTATAGTATTCATTCGCTTTCTTCCTTTCCAAAACCATCTCTTAAATTCCTTCTATCACAAAAGGCTGGTTCTCAGTTACATTTACACAATTTTTATGAGCCTAAAATGACCATGAACAGTACATAAAAATTAGGCATTGACCATTTTTTGATGGCACATTTAGATTTTTGAAAGCATGTCATAGATACTCTCATAATTGGCAGCCACTGTTTATAAAGTTGGTTGCTATGCTAAGGTATGGCCAATAAAAATACATTATTTTCAGATTTTTCTTCTAGAACTCATGTTTTTTTTTCATTTAGATTACCATTTAGATTTCTTCTTAATGAGCATATTTTCACATATACAATAGACCTCTGTTTTCTAAGAATGCCTCTGATACATGCTGGGTCTATATGGATATTTGAACATAAAAATGAAGCTAGACTTTGCTCAATATCAATATGATTAAATATATAGTTAAGGTATGAAATTCAGAGAACACCAGGAAAGTATCCACAGCTACATTGCTCATAGTAGATGTAATATTTCACTTTCCCCCTACAATGAGTTGTCACCAAATATGCACTCTACACAGAATGCATAAACATTATATGATGACATCCTACTTGGTATATTAGATCAAGATAGATGAGTGCTATGATATATTTGCTGAAGTATTTTAGAATATTTAGTTATGTTAATTATGCAAAATGTCCACTCATTTAAAACTTTAGTGGCTTAATGATACTGGAGATGGTCTCTGCTCCAGCAGAGCACCTATCATTGCATGGCAGGGTGAGCTCCTGTCACTTACCTCAGCTTCTGTCCACCTAACAGTTTGAAAGCATGTTCTATGCAAGTAGATAGATAGGTACCACTTTAGTGGGGAGAAGAGTTGGTGCTCTGGGCAAGCAGTCAGATTCTTGACGGCTTTGAACTTTCCCAGTTATGGTGCTCATTTGCAAGGCAGTTCCAGGAAGGGAAGGAGACTTGGGTGATGCTGCAGGAAGAGCAGCTCATCTTTCTCTTTGGTGCAAAGCTGGCTCACACCTTGGGAAGCATGCAAACCTTTCCTAAAACATGGCTGGTAACTTGGCAAGCCAAACTACTATTCTGCAATTGCATTGTGCTCTCAGTGTAGGGATCCTCAGTCCCAGAATTCTTCCACCAGTATGGCCATTCTGGGATTTGAAATCATGCATTTGGAGATTTCCTAGGTTGAAGAAGGCTATCATAGCCTTAGAATATATGTTGCATAATTATTACATAATAGTAAAACTATTGAATGCCTTATGTATACAATATAATACTGTATGTACACAGGACACAATGTTACATTTAAAGTGATAATATAACTAGTTTACAGCTGTAGATAAAACAAATCTATTGATCTGTCTATCTATCTATCTATCTATCTATCTATCTATCTATCTATCTATCTATCTATCTATCTAATCATTCTCATAGATTATGTCCAGCAATTCTAATTCTAAAACTAAATTCAGCAATAATTCCTCCTCTTCCTCCTCCTCCTCCCCCCCTCTCTATATAAGGAAAGTTAGTCTGAATAACAGTGACTACCCACAGTCAGTTCCTAAGGCTGAGATGGAATAAGTGCCTTGGTCCAGCAATATGTAACATCAAGCTTCTTTTTTTAAAAAAAAAAACAACCCTATATTGACTAGATTACTTATGCATGTTGGGGAAAGGAAATAGAAATGCAGTCGAACATTGAGATTTTTTGTTTAAATCTACATACTGACATCCTGCCAAACTTCCAAAGTAATCTGACATTACTTTTTCAAAATGGCAAACCTCCAGAAACGTGGAGCAGTACAGCTGCAGAACAGCAGCCAAGAGGATGCCTTTCTATCTGATTTTATTCTTCATACTTGGCCTATTGAAGGTGTCACCAAGAGGTCATTCGGTTGTAGGAATCACTAACAGACCATAAAGAGAAAGTTTGTCTTTCAGATATGCGGTTGAACTTAAATCTATGTTTTCATAAAACTATTCATTCCAGTAAAAAGAAAAAAAGATTCTATAAACAGAGAAAATATTTTTCATATAGAGTGTGTGGAAATGGGCAGGACAAGAAGCAATGGATTAAAACTAATGAAAGAGAGAAGCAACCTAAAATAAGGAGAAATTTCCTGACAATTAGAACAATTAACCAGTGGAACAACTTGCCTCCAGAAGTTGTGAATGCTCCAACACTGGCAGTTTTTAAGAAGAGACTGGACAGCCATTTGTCTGAAATGGTATAGGGTTTCCTGCCTGAACAGGATGTTGGACTAGAAGGTCCCTTCCAACTCTATGATTATGGTTATGATTATGATGATTATGCTTATGGTTATGATATCCAGTCCAGTTTTATTAATTAATCAAAGCAAACGTTAAGGCAAGAACATTCATTATTTCATCATTTAACTAGAAGTGAGTATTTTGAAGGTGTAGATGGGAAACTAGAATGCTTGTATTATTTTTGATATATTACCAAGAGAGCATTTTCACATTTCTTTGCTTGGCATGAAGCATTAGCATGGCTGAAGAGCTCAGTTCTCTCTATTCTTAAATCTTCAAATTAAGTCAATGGGAATGATGCTGTGTCACGATAGAATACAATTCCTAGAAATACTGTTAAGAGGGGAAAAGATGACTGCTCCCACTGGAGACATTTTCAGCAAACTTTCTGGAACCAGTATTTGACTACAAAACCCAGTGAAGCAATTCATTATTTCAAGAGGCAGCCAAGCTTCGTCAGTGTTTATGTTGGACTAGAAATTAATAACTTACAAATTTCCCATTGCCCAAAATTTGTTCACGCTGGAACCTTTCACCATGAAAATCTCTAAAAACACTTGAGGTTGTTATAGAATAGCATATGTTTGTGAATGGCTGTCAGTCTCTTCCAAATCTAAATGACTCATTTTGAACAAGCAAATGCCTGTAGTTTGGGCCATAACATTTGGTTATTATTAAATGGTTGGTTGTATATATTGTGCTAAGCCATATATATATATATGTATGTATGTATGTATGTATGTATGTATGTATGTATGTGTATGTATATGTATATGTATATGTATATGTATATGTATATGTATATGTATATGTATATGTATATGTATATGTATATGTATATGTATATGTATATGTATATGTATATGTATATGTATATGTATAAGGTAAAGGTTCCCCCGAACATGTGTGCTAGTCGTTTCCGACTCTAGGGGCCGGTGCTCATCTCCATTTCAAAGCCGAAGAGCCAGCACTTGTCCGAGGACGTCTCCGTGGTCATGTGACCAGCATGACTAGACGCCAAAGGCGCATGGAACGCTGTTACCTTCCCACCGTAGTGGTCCCTATTTTTCTACTTGCATTTTTACGTGCTTTCGAACTGCTAGGTTGTCAGAAGCTGGGACAAGTAACTATATATAAATATATATATATTTGAAATCAGCAAAAATAAAATGATGATGGTGAACTCAGGATATAAGAAAAAACCCTTCTTTATTGCTGAGCTTTTGTCAACTAGCTGTTGACATCATCAGAGCAAGGGCTGAATGATAAGGGAGCCAGTACATACATTTATATGGCAGTTATAACGGTCAAGATGTGGAATGTGAGATCCGGTAAAGCAAGTCACACAAAGAGCCGATCTTATGGCAACCGGGTAAGGAGGTATGAGGGAGGATGAATTACTTACATCCCCCCTGAGGACATCTGCTTTCTTCCACAACAGAACCAGACCCACGGCGACCACACATGAAGGAACGAGACAATCTTCCTGGCTCCACTTCACACAAGGAACCTACCAGCCAGTGCACAACTGCACACGATGCAACCAGGCTTATGCGCCGAACAGGTGATAGGCATGATTTTTGAATCTCAACCAGAAACTGGCTTTTGCAGTGAAGCCGGAAACACCGTGGTTATATGTGAGCAAGTGTGTCATGAGCATGCCATACTCACATTCCACACTTTGACTGTTATAACTGCCATATAAGTATATATACTGGCTCCCTTATCATTCAGCCCTTGCTCTGATGATGTCGACAGCTAGTTGATGAAAAGTCAGCAATAAAGAAGGCTTTTTTCTTATATCCCGGAGTTCATTGTTATTTTTACTGATTTCAAATGTCTACATCTGGGATTCCAGTTTTTAAATTTATATATATATATATATATATATATATATATATATATATATATATATATATATATATATATATATATATATATATATATATATATATATATATATATATATATATATATATATATATATATATATATATATATATATATATATATATATATATATATATAACTTACACAGATTTTTATTTTTTTTTAAAAATATTAATTCAAGAATTTTAGTCATCTTATTGTGATTTGATATTTTTCCATGAGCTGTACTGGAGGGGTTGTTCCCCTGTCACTCTGAGAATACTGAACCATTGACCCATGTATTACTCTATTGTCATTTATATTGAGATATTTGTAGTGCTTCCAAATCCTGTCATTAAGCAATTCCCCAGACAACTAGCTGAATTTTATGTGAAGCTTTCTTTGGCAAACAAAAATTACAAAACAACACTGGTTGTTGCTATGTTTCCATGTGCAGATGGTTGAATTCTTGCTTTGCTAACAGTATTTTAATCTGGGATTGATTATTGGTTGTATTATGTGGCATATTAGGATGCTGTAGTGTACCTATGCTGTTTTGCGATAATTTATTGTATTTTGTTTTAACAGACTTGGTGGGTCTGAGATCTGTAATAAAAAATAAAGATTTATGGATGATAAAAGTGAGCAAACAAAATATGGTAACTGAATTGAGAAAGCCAGTTTGGAGAACAATATATGGGCATAATATTCCCAGTTTATGGAACCAAATAACATCAAACCAGAATTATACACAGTATATCAAAACAATTCTTTGTCATTTTTGGGAATCAGGAACCACATCCACTAAGCTGAACTTCACGTCCAGTTCTACTACCAAATTAAACTCTAAATTCTAATACAGTTTTGATAATCCACTAACATTCAAATTAATCCAGTAAGAAAATTGATATTTTATAGGCATTTTATATAGATATTTTATAGACATGACATGAAAATTACGGTGGGAAGGCAACAGCGTTCCGTGCGCCTTTGGCGTCTAGTCATGCTGGCCACATGACCACGGAGATGTCCTCGGACAAGCGCTGGCTCTTCGGCTTTGAAACGGAGATGAGCACCGGCCCCTAAAGTTGGAAACGACTAGCACGCATGTGCGGAGGAAACTTTACCTTTACCTTTACACATAGAGTTAGCCTTGTCTAGGCATAACATTCTTTCTTTAGTACTGTTTTTATTACTTTATATTTAATTTAATTTAATTTAATTTAATAATATTTGTATACCGCCCTTCTCCCTGAGGACTCAGGGCGGTTCACAGGGCAGAATAAAATACTAAATACAAACATTAAAAAGAGATTAAATGATTGCCCGAGTTAAAACAATTGGAATAAAATTCTAAACACCAAGTTAAAATTAAGACACCAAAAATAAAAAACCCCACCAATCCCCATCAGGCTAGGCCGGCTTGAACAAACAGAAACGTCTTGAGATCGCGACGAAAGGAGCGAAGATCGGGCGCCATCCGGAGCTCTACCGGTAGCTGATTCCACAGCTCCGGGGCGCCCACAGAGAAGGATCTCCCCCTGGGGGCCACCAATCGACATTCTCTGATCGGTGGCACCCTGAGGAGGCCCTCTCTGTGGGAACGCACAGGGCGCAGGGAGCTTGATGCCGGCAGCAGATGTTCCCTAAGGTACTCCGGCCCCATGCCATGGAGGGCTTTAAACACCGTTACCAGTACCTTGAATCTCACCCGGAAGACAACTGGCAACCAATGCAGCTCACGGAGCAGAGGTGTAACGTGGGAGTATCGGGAGACTCCCAACACAACTCTCGCGGCTGCATTCTGTACCAGTTGGAGCTTCCGGGTGGTCCTCAAGGGCAGCCCCATGTAGAGAGCGTTGCAGTAGTCCAGACGAGAGGACACGAGCGCATGAGTGACCGTGCACAAATCATCCCGGCTGAGATAGGGCCGCAACTGGCGCACCAGGCGAACCTGGGCGAAGGCCCCCCTAGTCACAGCTCCTATATGGTCTTCCAAGGTGAGCCGTGAATCTAGGAGGACTCCCAAGTTGCGAGCCCTATCTACGGGGGGTAATAGTTCACCCCCCATAGCCAGAGGTGGAATGTCCGAATAAACCCGGGATGAAGGTATGCAAAGCCACTCAGTCTTGTCGGGGTTGAGTTGAAGTCTGTTCCTCCCCATCCAGACCCGAACCGCCTCCAGGCAACGGGACATCACGTTGAGGGCATCACTGGGGTGGTTTGGGGTCGAAAGGAAAAGTTGGGTATCATCAGGTACTGATGATACCCAACTCCAAAGCCACGAATGATCTCACCCAGCGGTTTCATGTAGATGTTGAACAGGAGAGGCGAGAGGACCGACCCCTGAGGAACTCCACAAATGAGAGACCTCGCGGTCGACCTCTGCCCCCCTGCCAACACCGACTGCGAACGTCCCTGGAGATAGGAGGAGAACCACTGTAAGACTGTGCCTCCCACTCCCAATCCCCTGAGACGCCGCAGCAAGATACCATGGTCGATGGTATCGAAAGCCGCCGAGAGGTCTAATAGGACTAGAACAGAGGAATATCCCCTGTCCCGAGCCCTCCAGAGATCATTCACCAGCGCGACCAATGCCGTCTCCGTGCTGTGCCCGGGCCTGAAACCCGATTGGTACGGGTCCAGATAATCCGCTTCATCCAGGACCAGAGGGAGCTGATGCGCCACCACACTCTCAACAACCTTCGCAAGAAAGCGAAGGTTGGAGACAGGACGAAAGTTGTTCAATACAGCTGGGTCCAAGGCAGGCTTCTTGAGGAGAGGCCTCACCACCGCCTCTTTCAAGACGGCAGGGAAGCTACCCTCACTCAGAGAAGCCGATATAACTGCCTGGAACCAGCTGCGTGTCCTCTCCCGGACTGCATAGACCAGCCAGGAAGGGCACGGGTCCAATAAACATGTGGTGGTGCTCAGCCTCCCCATGATCCTGTCCACTTCCTCCGGAGTCACAGAATCAAACTCCTCCCAGGTGATATCGACAAGACCGCCCGTGTCCTGATCGTCAGACTCTGCCCAGTCAGAGTCCAGACCGGTCCGAATCCGAGCGATTTTGTCCGACAGATGTTGGTTAAACTCCTCGGCACGACCCTGCAAGGGATCCTCCCTCACCTCCTGATTTAGGAGGGAGCGAGTCACCCTAAACAGAGCGGCCGGGCGATTATCTGCGGACGCGATAAGGGTGGCGAAGTGGTTAGACCTCGCCTCCCTTATCGCAGCGAGATAAGACCTAATGTAGGCTCTTAGTCGCAATCGGTCGGATTCGGATCGGCTGGACCTCCAACCGCTCTCTAGGCCCCGTCTCCGAGACAGATATTGTAAGCTATTCAGATTTGTTCTGGTGTTGAGCAGGCTTAAAGCATGGAAAGATAGACAGAGAGACAGACAGAAAGGAAGCTAGCCAGTCATTCACATCTCATGCTTTTGACACATAAATAAAGCAGATTTAAAATATTTTAAATGCAACATGTGTTATTTGGAGATATCTCAGTGCAATCTCCATAGTTTTTTGAAGTCAACCCTGGCTAGTATTTTTATGTACGTCAATTATTCACTGATATCATAACTGTCTTTTCATATAAATTTAAGGCAACCATAAGTGGCAGTCTTACATCATGTTGTTTTCTCTGTAACACATTGTAATATTTGAAACATGTCCTATTATTTATTTTCATGCTATCATCAGTTTTAATCAATCAAAAAGTATGATGGCTGAACTAAGTTTAGTAGTAGTCTGTTTTGGGTAAATCCTAAGTTCAAGATGGCATGAACTGTGTCCATAGAAAATTCATTAATAAATCCAGATTGACTGGTTTAATTATTAAAAACTGTATAACATGTAAGCTTTCTGTAAGAGGCTTTTAAAATGTTTGAAGAAATAGCTCTTGTGTGTGCTGTTTGATTAAAATACAGCCTTTGAAAAACACAACTGTGAACTCATTTGTCTGTACAGTTGTAGAGAGTTGGCCTCTGAGACGATAAAAACAATCACTTCATTCTCTGATTATACTCTGCCAGCTTTCTTATATATAATGATATTTGTTTGTCATAGATAACAATGTTAGGACAGTGTTAACACCACTGAGACATGCTGATCACATAAAGCATCTGGAATAAAATCAGATCTTTGTTTTGGTTATAAGGCCAGCCATCATGTACAGATAAAACAGATTTTTTTTAAAAAAAAAAAAAGGTTAAAAAAGGAGGGGAGAGGGAGGAAAAGGGAGAGGGAGAAGAGGGCAGGGGGAGGGGAGAGGAGAGGAGAAGGGGATGCATCCAGTCTACCTAGCAGAATATTAGGGCTGTATAGAGAAAATATAAGTATAGAGAAGGGATGCGGTGGCTCAGTGGGTTAGGACGCTGAGCTTGTCGATCGGAAGGTCGGCAGTTTGGCGGGTCGAATCCCGAGTGCCGCGTAACAGAGTGAGCACCTGTTACTCGTCCCAGCTTCTGCCAACCTAGCAGTTCGAAAGCACGTAAAAATGCAAGTAGAAAAATAGGGACCACTACGGTGGGAAGGTAACAGCGTTCCGTGCGCCTTTGGCGTCTAGTCATGCCGGCCACATGACCACGGAGACGTCCTCGGACAAGCGCTGGCTCTTCGGCTTTGAAACGGAGATGAGCACCGGCCCCTAGAGTCGGAAACGACTAGCACGCATGTGCGGGGGAACCTTTACCTTTACCTTACTATAGAGAAAATATAGGAGACTAGCATTTACCTATTTAAGAAGGCATTTCTTTTGCGTTTCAGGAAACTTAGATTACTTGAAGATCAATAGGCCAAATATGCTGCCTAAGAATACTTCTAGCATTCTCAAATTCTAATGATCAAATGTTTTCCAATAATAGTTTTAAGAAGTAAAATTTATCAATAAATTTCTACCTGGATTAACTTAGTGTGGTCTCTAAAAGCCACTGGGACTAAATATACTGGAATTTTTTTTGATTTTAGTCCAAGGTTAAAAAGATAATATCAAGATATAACATCCACATCCCACAAATCAAGCCTATGTCTAAATATAGTGAAGCATTTTAAATCCTTCTTGGGTTTGCAAGGATAGTTTTAATGTTAAATTGAAAGACTACAAGGAAGCCAAGATTTCTAAAAGTGCAGACTTTGATACCATAGAGAAGCTAGGAGATAACCTTAGCTACCAAGTCCAAGTAGGCTGCAGGTATAAAGGAACACTGAGGAACTTCAATAGCAGCACATGCTAATGTTTATTTATGTTTATATATATGTATATATGCATGTTATTTACAGGAACATGAAGGCTGTAAGAGCACTTCAAAGTTGACTCAGTCTACCATCTTTCCAAGGTCAGTAAAATGAGGACCCAGATTATTGTGAGCAATATGCTGAGTCTGTAAACCATTTTAAAAGTGCTGTAAACTCAGGGCTTTTTTTCTCATAGAAAGCTCAGAATGGAGTTCCGGCACCTTTTTTGGATGGAACCTTGTAGGGTAGGCAAGGTGGGTTGTATGACATGTGTGAGTTCCGGCACCTTTTTCTTTTACAAAAAAAGCACTGTGTAAACTTAAAGCATTATGAAGCAATATATAAGTATTGTTATTGTTATTACTATTTATAAATGTAGATCCGGTTAATATTATTCCCATTGACTTGCCAATTGTCAATTTTATAATAATTTTGTTAAATTATAAATATGCATATTGTTGGCATTCCCCACTCTTTGCATGTGTTTGGAATACAATCTTCAGAAATAATAATCAATGTTTATTTTGGCAATTCACAACATTACATTCAGTACTACAATTAATCATCCTATTGTGGCTGACATATCTTATAGTATGTCGTCTAATTCTACATGTTATAAGAATATTTACATTTTTACACGTACAATATTTTCATTTTAGTTATATGTAAATTTTATAATTAAAATGTAAGGTAATCTAATTCTACATACCATAATAACTAAAATGTAAGTGGTGGCACAAATAACAAAACATAATACCAATGCCATTAAGTTTATAAGTCTAATAAGGAGTACAAGATCAACTTTGCAAGCAGTGCTATATAAATCTATGTAATTGATCTAATAGCACTTAGACTTAGGTTTTTTAAAACTATTTATAAAGCTAAAATGACTAAACCATAAGTGTGAATGGCTGACATAGAATATAATCTGCAGACACTGGTCTCATGGCAGAGAAGCTGAAGTCTTTTATTTAGATGCTGGTGAACCTTTTTCCTTGGGTCTCATGTTCTTCCAAATTCACAAGTGTCTGAATAAAAGACTTCAGCTTTTCTGTCATGTGGGTCAGGCTCTTCTGGAGCTCTGAAGATCTTTGAAAAGTAAGTGATGGGAAATGGGGTGGAGAGAGCAAGTGGAATCCAGGAGGCTAGCAAAGCAAAGCCTGTGGACACCCAGCGGGGCAGGTTAGAGAGGAGAAGCAACTATGGGGATCCAAAGGGATTGTAAGTGAGCATGAGGTATCTCAATGGGTCGGGTGAAACCTTGGATAGCCTGTTCCAGCAATAGACCCAGCATGGTCTGCCCCACCCTAAGATACCTCATGTGCACATAATTCAACCTTCCATCCCTGGGTGGGTCATCAGAGTTAGCTTGGGAGTTCATGGCCTCCATGACGGCCATGGACCTGACCCAGATAATTCAGAGTCCGACCCATGGAGGGGGTCACACTCTCGACCTGGTTTTCCTATCTGGGCAGTGGTTTGATGATCTGGGAGGGGGATTTTCCCATGTATTTTACCAGGAAACATAGATAGGGCAGGACAGAAAAGTCAGTGGCGGCCTAGGAAAGCAAGTAACCTCCTAACCATACCCAAGCACTCCAAGTTTGTTAGCAAGGTCCATTTTGCTTTGTGAGTTCACGGTGACCTAACCCTAACCCTAAGTGGAATTTTCTTCCAATGGGATTTTCCCATCTATTTTTCAATGAAAGATAGATACGGTAGTGTATAAAAGTCATTTCACCGTAACCATACCCAAGCACTCCGAGTTTGTTGGTGATGTCCATGTTGCTGTATGAGTTAATCGTAACCTAACCCTAACCCTAAGTGGAATTTTCCTCCAATGGGATTTTCCCATGTATTTTACCAGGAAACACAGATAGGGCAGGACAGAAAAGTCAGTGGCAGCCTAGGAAAGCAAGTAACCTCCTAACCATACCCAAGCACTCCGAGTTTGTTGGCGATGTCCATTTTGCTATATGAGTTCATGGTGACCTAACCCTAACCCTAAGTGGTATTTTCCTCCAATGGGATTTTCCCATGTATTTTACCAGGAAACATAGATAGTGCAGTATAGAAAGGTAATTGTCCTCCTAACCATACCCAAGTACTCCGAGTTTGTTGGCGATGTCCATTTTGCTATATGAGTTCATGGTGACCTAACCCTAACCCTAAGTGGAATTTTCCTCAAATGGGATTTTCCCATTATAGCGCAGCTTAGAAACGTCAGTGCCCTCCTAACCATATCCACGCAATCCGAGTTTGTTGGCGATGTCCATTTTGCTGTATGAGTTCATAGTGCCCTAACCCTAACCCTAAGTGGAATTTTCCTCCAATGGGATTTTCCCATATATTTTATCAGGAAACATAGATAGGGCAGCCTAGGAAAGCAAGTACCCTCCTAACCCCACCCAAGCAATCAGAGTTTGTTGGCGATGTCCTTTTGCTGAATCAGTTTATGGTGACCTAACCCTAACCCTAAGTTCTATTTTTCTCCAATGGGATTTTCCAATGTATTTTACCACAAAAGATAAATAGGGCAGGCTTGAAATGTCAGTGCCTTTCTAACCATACCCAAGTTATCCGAATTTGTTGGTAATATCCAATTTGCTTTCCGAGTTCATGGTGACCTAACCCTAACCCTAAGTCCTGGTGGCATGCAGAGCTCTCTCTGTGGGCACGGGTGCTGTCTACCTAGTCCTATTTCTTCAGCTGTCTTTTATAACTTTTTCGCTTTAGGCTTCTGTCACCGTGTGCAAAAAAAATATTCAATCAATCAATCAATCAATTTCATCTTCTCATGGGAAAAAATATCTCGCAAAGTTGGAATTAATTGATTGAACTTTTTAGTCCTACTCATTCTACCATTACCACCATAGCCACACCCACCCAATGTGCTGCTCTACTCATCTAGCTGCTGTAAATGACCCAATGCAAACATCCTTGGCATATGGTTCGCTTACATTACTCTACTGAGGATTTATATGCCCTCAGGAGAGTTCCTGCCTCCTGGGCGCGACCTACCGCCTTGTGTTCCATCTCCCTTGAGGACGGGCCCAATTGTTGGGACCCTGAGAGGTGGTTGGGCATAGATAGGGGCTGTTGGCTGAACTTAATTAAAAAGCCCGTACTATGTTTTTTAGCTGGTTGGTTTAGGGGGTTAGGGAGGGGGGCGAATGATAGAGGTGGGAGGGATAAGGGTATTTTATCAACCGGCTGTCAGTCCCGGCGAGACGGGCTTGGGGTTGGGGACCTCGGGTTCTTCCGGCTATGGGGTGGGGTTTCCTATCCCCACAATGATTGGGAATGGCAGCAGGAGGTTGCACGGAGGGCCATACCAACGTCTGGGATTACGCTCCCGCTGTTTTCAAGTGGTAGCGTGCTCTGACCCTCCGGTTGCTACCCGTTTATCTGGGGGTGAGGGAGATCGGGTCCCTGAGCTTAGACTGGTGTATTTCAATGCCAGATCCGTGGTGAACAAAGCTCCCCTCGTCCGAGATTTGATTGAGGAGGAACGCGCGGATCTGGCATGCATTACGGAAACCTGGTTGGGCCCAGAGGGAGGTGTCCCTCTGACTGATCTTTGCCCTCCAGGTTTCTGTGTGCTACACCGGCCTCGGGCTCAGGGTAGGGGCAGGGGTGTGGCAGTGGTTATACGGGAGACCTTGTATCCGCGGGAGACCACTGTTGTACAGATTGGTGGGAGTGAGTCGCTCCTCCTGAGGTTTGGCTCTGGGGTTCAGTTGGGCTTCTTGCTGACATACCTGGCACCCAGCTGGCACCCAGCCCTTCTCAGGATACCGCCAGTTAGGGAATGCCAGCGGGTTATTCCTAGGGGAAGAGCGTTCTCTGTGGGCGCGCCTGCCCTCTGGAATGATTTACCCGTGGAACTTAGGACCGCCCCCGATCTGCGTTCGTTTCACCGGGACCTGAAAACCTGGTTTTTCGATCTATCAGGCCTGCACTGAAGGGGTTTTAGCTTTTTTAAATGTTGTTTTAATTGGGCTTAATTAATTTAATGTATTTTAATTCTATATTATTTTTATATTGTATTTTATGCTGCCCTGTAAACCAACCTGAGTCCTTCGGGAATAGGGCAGTATAGAAATTTAATTAAATAAATAAAAATAAATAAATAAAATCCCACCCATTTGGCCACATCCACCCAATGGGCCATGCCCGTCTGGCACCCGATGATACATAAGTGGGTTTTGGGTCGCAATTTTGGCACTCGGTCTCTAAAAGGTTCACCATCATTGGAATAGGAGAATTATGGCAAACAAGCATAACATTTTTTTTTTAAAAAAGATAAAAATTACCTAACTACATCAATGACTGTTATTGACTATTTCTGAGTAAAATGAATACATAATGTAATAAAATTTGCTATTTTTAAGCAAATAAAATTATCTCTATCTTTCTAATAAACAGTATAAACAAAAGTTATCAGAAGGCCTTCATATTTATATAAAAAAGGGATAATCAACTGACAATAAAAAAGAATGCCCAGCCAGGAACTCAGTGGGCATATTGATTAGATTATGGGAGCTGTTCAACATATTTAGCAGAAACTTGTTCTATGACTTTAATAAAATCAGCACTATAATCCAAAAATTTCAATTCATAATTACATTATAGAACTGGTCAATTTACTGCATGTCCTGACAATGCTGCATTACTAGGAACAAGCTTCCTGCAATAATCAAAAACATTCTTTCCTTATATAGCACCTTCCAAAAGGTTTGGGGGCTTCATGCATTAGTTGGAGAAACAAAAGATCTTATAGCTCAGCAACTCATTTACATCTGGATGTATTTTGTACAAGTTTTATGAATTGCAGGGATTTTTGGCTCAGAATCACAAAAATACACATTAGGATAGGGGGAGGGAGTCCATTTATCATCATATTGTAATCTTCTGATTGCAGCCTTAAGATGTGGAATAGAATCAAAGAAATGTTTAGCAAACTATTTTATACTATCATGCTTACAATAATTGTCATTTTTTTAAAAAATGCAATTTTCTCCAGAATTCATAACCATCATAAATACGTATACATTTCATTCACTATAGATTTCACAGGTGAACCCTAGCCATATAGAGGTTCTACAGTGCTCCTCCGTTACCTCATGAAAAATACATTCTGACTTCTGGGAGGTATAGAGTAATGTAGTCCAGTAACCTGAACCAATCAACTCCATAAATCGGAGTTTCTACCTCTGTTACTAACTGAAACTCTTAGAAAAAAAAATACATTGCTTCTCTGAAGCATGATTCACTAAAGCACCAATTACAATAAGTAAGCCAACACAATAGAATAACTGTCTCATTTTAAAAGAAGTCTTTAGAAAGTAAGGATGGGTTTTCTTTTCCTAGTTAGACATCTGCAGCTCTTGTTTTAAGCACTCCTGTTGGAATTCCAGGTTGTTTTAACACCCAATTAAATTAGAATAATTGGGACAGAGTTGCAATTTCTTTGCCTCCAGCTGTGAGCAATAATCTGTTTCACACCTGAATATTATTTTACTTTTATTTTTAGTAGCCAGCCATGGTCTGAAAATAGAGCAAATGAATAAAAAGTTTTCAACAGTGAGAATCACTGTTATGTTTAGGAAAGTTTGCTGACAAACCTTCCAGATTTATAAAGCAGAAAAGTGGGAGGTGTGAGAGCTTTAAAAACACAAAATATTAAACAATTAATATTTTAACAAAGAGAGAGATTGAAAAGGTAGATGAATGATGGTTTAAAAATCCTTAATAAACTTATTTATTTATAAGATTTGTATGACTACCCATCTTAAACCACTATGGGAAGCTCACAATAACAGTAAAACCAGTAACTGTAAAACATAACCACAAAACAATAAAATAATCAAACAAAAAGCCTGCACCTCATTAGAATGCCTTGCAGCAAGTTCCAATAACCTTCATTTCATTATTTCTATTCCATTCTAACCTATCCCAGAGCCTTCGTAAAAAGGCAGATCTTGATGGCCTTCTGAAAGGCTAAGAGTGGTGGCTAGCTGAATCACTGGGGAAGGAGGTGTTCCATAAAGTAGGGGCAGAAAACACATGTTTCTGAGGATTCTCTGGTAGCAGGAATTCAGAGAAGACATCTGGAACATGCTTACCCCATGCAATCTAATGGGATGAGCAGATATGCTTAGGGAGAGAAGCTCCTGCAAATAGCCAGGTCTTGTGTCATAGGTTCTTTAAAGATGATAACCAGCACCTTGAATTGCACCTGGAAGGACTGGCAGCAGTGCAGTTCACTTAATAAGAGGTATAATGTGGACATCTAGTATTATATACACTGCTGCATTTTAAATTAGTTGTAACTTCTGAATGTCTTCAAGCACACTCCATGTAAAGCACGTTGCAGTAATCCAAATGGAAAGTGACTAAGGCATGAGTGATCATGAATAAGGCTTTCACATGCAAGAAAAGGCACAATTAGCACACAAGATAGATCTGTACAAAGGCCTCCCTAGCCACTGCTGCCATCTGCTTAAGAACCAGGAGCCATGAGTCCAGGACCCATGTTTTGTGTGCCAGCTTTGTTCAAGAGTGCACAACCCCATTCTGAGATAAAGATGACCAATCACCAGGGCACTCCATTTTGCCAGGATTGTGCCAAAATCATTTCCAACCCATCCAGACAATCTAGGGTCTCCAGGCACTTAGACAATACCACAATGGGATTGCCTGTCTGGCCAGGACTAGAGCATACCATATCCCTTGTTGGATGACCTCATCCAGCAGTTTCATGTAGATGATAAAGAAAAGAGATGACAGACCTGAGAACTGAAGTACCCCACAGTGCAGGTGTCTAGGGCTTGATCTCTGTTCATCCATCATCAGTGACTGGAACCAGCCATGGAGAAAGGAGAAGAAACACCACAAACTGGTGCCTTCCATTTTCAACCTCCAAAGCTGGTCCAGAAAGATACTATGGTTAATGATTTTTAAAGCTACCAAGAGAGCCAGGAGAGCTAGGAGAACTCCATCTGGAGAATTTCAAAGGTCTTCAACAAGTACAGTCAGTGCCAGCTCAGTGATATCCTTGGCCTAAACTCAAATTGAAAAGGGTCCAAACAATCCACTTCATCTAGGACCCTCTGAAGCTTCATAACAACCACCTTCTAACAATCTTCCTCAAAAAGGGAAGGTTACATACTGGACAAAAGTTACCTAATATGGATGGGTTGAAGGATAGTCTGTTGAAAAGGGTGAACACCACCATCCCCTCCTCAAAATGGCATTAAGTACTGCTGGAATCCAGCCATACATCACCTCCTGGGAGGCCTTAACCAATCAGGAGGGGCTTAGGGTCCAGAACATAGATAGGTGAGCTCACAGCCATGAGTACTTTGTCTAGTTTGTCAGGGTCAACTGATTTAAATCCCTCCCTGTTGGGTTCACACATTTCTCAGTCAGTTTCAAAAGATCTGCCCAGCCAGAGCTGAGCTCAGAGTGAAGTCAAGAATAGATAGATGTCAAGAATATTCCTTATAGTGGCCCTGCAGGAGCTACACTGGCTCCTCCTTACTCAGGAAACACCAGGTCACCTGAAACAGGACCCCTGGAGGGCTATCTGTAGAAGCAATAAGGATGAAGAAGTAAGAAACTTTTTTTCCCCTTATCACCACAAGGTAAATCCCAATATTACCTATGCTGGCTTGGCTTCACTCTTTGCATTCTTCCAGCAGTGCTGTATGCATCTCTTGTGTCCCTAGTATAACGTTAACTGTTCTAGTAACTTTTTTAACATATAATTTTTAATAGTTTTAAATATTTTAATCATTGTAATAGTTTAATACAAGTAAAAGATAAGCATGAACACATATTAAGAAAAAGTAGAAATGTTAGAAAAATCAGAAAGAAAATAGATAAAAGAAAAAGTATAGAAAGCAATATTAATACAATACAAAAAAGAAAAAAGAAAACTGAATCGAAGCTTCTTGGATGAGAAGTGAAATGTTTTCAAGGGAAAAAAAAACTAAGTCCAATTGCCTTTTGAAAAGGACCTTTGGAATAATTAAAGAAGCTATCTCCAATCTTCTTTACAATTATAAACAAACATATTGTGCTTTCTCCTTCTTTGAACGTCCATTACAAGGTTCCCTTCTATCCAATCCTGAAAACTTTTTTCAAATAGAAAATCCAGAAATCATCATTCCACTTTTTCTTCTTTTCATAAAAAAAAATCATAAATGACTTCCAGGTTTTTTTTTTTATAAAAATACTTTTCGCTGTTAAAGTAACTCTTGAACTAAGGAAAAAAAATATATAAATCCTATCATTCTGAAGCTTAGTGGTTTCTATGGATTTTAGTGTGTTTTTCATGTGCTTTGAATCTATTCTGAAGGCAATGCTAACAGTGAGCTTGGATAATGGCTGCATATACCAAAATTTATTCTGATCCTAGATTATTATTTACATTTATATATGATATCCTGTTGCAAGACTTTCATTAAAATACTCCTACTCTTTCAATTGTAACTTTTTATGACATTCAAAGAAACAATAGGGTTTTCTCAGATAGTGATGGACAATTCTCTTTATCTGAACCAGATTGTGCAAATTGGGCTGTTTGTAAGACATCAACATTTGGTTAATTTCAAAATCAATTCAGACCATATGTCTTTACCACATATATTGTTTTTTGGGTTGCAATGTTATGATGTAAACCCCAGCTTCTCCTACTTGTGTTCTGACATCTGGCATAAAACGCATGAGTTGCACTATGAGATTGCAAGGCACATATTGTCAGTTGCTTGTCTTCGCTACAAACGCCTAGGATTCAGGCCTCCATTATCCTCCTGTGAGGGGAATGTGCAGAATCTGAATTACTTTCAGTCTATACCTGTTCTTGAATATCTGTTTCTTTTTCTACCCTAATGTTATTGATGCAGATACTGATGGTCGTCTAACAGTATTGTTATCTCCTTCCTGACAGAAACCCAAAACATTGCATTGGAAGCAATTTACTCAGGAAAGTGGAGAAATGTAATTTTTTCCAGTTGGTAGCCAAGTAGCCATCTTGAGAAAACAGTTTTATCCATCATAGTTAGTATCTGTGATGCTGTAACAGTAGCCATTTCTAATTCAAGTGTGAGAGATAGAGAATTACTAACTTAATGCTGCGGCAAAGAAAATGAATTAGTGTCATATCCTGGTCACATTGCAAATATGACCAGGATGTGATACTAATTCATTTTCTTTGCTGTAACTTGAAGAAAACAATGGCAAACCACTTCTGAAATCTGTAAGCCGTTGTCAGGCAGTCACCAGGAATCAACAATGACTTGAAGGTATACCATCAAGCAATCAATAATGTACTTGGGGTACCTGACAGCTTTTTAAACCAGAGTCATTCATCTCAAACACCAGATACATTTACCACAAATGATTTGGAGAAGAAAATAGCCAAACAAGCTTTGAATGATAGAAATGAGTCAACTGATACCAATTTAAGTTAACCTAAATGTAGGTAAGTATATAGCTCTACCTAAAGAATCTAAGCTGAAAATAATTGAATACCGTATTTTCCGGCGTATAAGACGACCCGGCGTATAAGACGACCCCCTACTTTTAAGAGGTTTTTCAAGGTTTTTTGTCTTATACGCTGGAAAATACTTACATGCCCTGCCCTCCCTGTCCGTCGCAGAGGAGGTGAAGGCCCGACTGGCCCCGACGGCCCTCCCACTGCTCCCGTGCTTCTGCTGGCCCCTGAGACGCAGCGTTTCCCGGGCGGCAGGCAGCGCCGGAGGGCAGCCGCCACCCGTCACGGCCGGTGCCCCTCCTGATTTCCCCCCCCAGGCCTTGAACTTCTCCCATTCGGCGCAGGGCGGGGCAGCTCCGCCCGCAGCCTCTTTTTCATGTGCCGCTTCCCTCTCACCGTCGGCCGAGGCGCGCTCGGCCCGGGCTCCCGGTCCCTCTTCCTGACCGGCTTCCCGCCCTGCCCCTCATGGAGCTGGACTGGGCGTGCAGCCTGTCGGTGTGGCTGCTTTTCCTGGGCAGCCTGGCGGTGTGGCTCCTGCGCTCGGACCTGTTGCTGAGCCGGCGGCTGCTGCTGCGCGTGGGGCTGCTGCCCCTCAGTGCCACGCTCACGGCGGCTGCCTGCTGGCTCGTCTCGGCCAGCACCGCCCGGCGGAAGCGCAGCATCAGACGGGAGCAGGACTTCCCTGCCGGCTCCCGTCCGATGCTCTTAGGGAAGAGCGAGCCGGCAGGGAAGTTCTGCAAATGCACACGCACGCAGGACTTCCCTACCGGCTCCACGTTCTTCCCTCTTGAGGCAGCTGCTGCCTCAAGAGGGAAGAGCGAGCTGGCAGAGAAGTCCTGCGTGCGCGCGCGTGTGCAGGACTTCCCTGCCGGCTCCCGTCCGACGCGAGGGAAGAGCGAGCCAGCAGGGAAGTCCTGCAAACGCACGCACACGCAGGACTTCCCTGCCAGCTCCACGCTCTTCCCTCTTGAGGCAGCTGCTGCCTCAAGAGGGTAGAGCGAGTCGGCTCTTCCCTCTTGAGGCAGCAGCTGCCTCAAGAGCGAAGAGCGTCGGACGGGAGTCGGCAGGGCAGTCCTGCACACGCGCGCACTCCCCAGCTGCTAAGGAGCAGCCGGGGAGTGCGCCCGTGCGCAGGACTGCCCTGCCGGCTCCTGCCAGAGGCCACCCACTGATTTTCCAGCGTATAAGGTGACTGGGCGTATAAGACGACCCCCCAACTTTTGAGAAGATTTTCAGGGGTTCAAAAGTCATCTTATACGCCGGAAAATACAGTAATAGCACTAAGGAAGATTTCAGGAGTCTCTTTTTGTAAAGTGCAACACCTTAAATAGTATTTATTAGTATTATGCACCAGTTGGGAAAAAATGGATACTCTTGAAAGGCATTAAATAAAATGTGCCATTAGGACATAATTTAACAAAGTTAAACTGCGATGCAATGAGACCACTCAGTTACAACTTATGTTTTCAGCTATACTAAATTGTTTATATACCACCAAATATACCAGGGACTCCTAATCACTTTACAATCAATTAATTTAAGTATCCATGGTAAAAATACACCCTCCCAAGCCCATATTATAACTAAATCAGGATAAAGTTGATATCATAGAACAGACATAAGTAAGAGTGATACATTGAATATAATTAATGATATATATGAAAAAAATATAAAAGATAGTGACATTATAGTAACAACAAAATGCTTTGCATATCAACTTTATTTTATGCATTTTTTTAGAATTTGGTGACAGTTGTAAAATTTCTGGTTGCATAAAAGTAGGACACAGTCAAGAGTTTATCCCAGGATGAACATACTGGATGAACCAATTCCAATTGGAGAAATACAGTAGGTAAGAGCCAAGCCATACCTGGAAGCTTATAATACTGATACCGGTAATCACTTCATGACTAGTGTGCCCTTGGATGATAATTTCTGCCAGATGTATTAAATGCAAGTGATCCTCAAAATATTTCCATATACAACACTTTGTAGTAGTTTAATGAGCACTGGCAGTAGCAATAGCACTTACACTTATATACCACTTCATAGTGCTTTATAGCCCTCTCTAAACACTTTTATAGAGTCAGCATATTGCCCCCAATGATCTGGGTCCTCATTTTACCGACCTCAGAAGGATGGAAGGCTGACTCAATCTTGAGCCATTCAGAATCGAACTCTTGGACTGAGCATTGATTTAGCCTGTAATACTGCATTCTAACCACTGCACCACCACTGCTCGGTGTCATTACGTAGTAATGAAGGCGTGAATCACTACTGTGAGACCCTGACACTGCAGGTAATATTGCAGTGGTCATACTAGCAATCCCCGAATTCAGGAGGTTTCCCAAGTCACTGACCTATTCATTCATAGTGTTGTCACCTTGAAGGCAACATTAAGACTGACTAGAATATCAATGAAGAATCAAATGCAATCCATCCAAACCAGTTGTACAGTTTATTAACTTTCATCCAGGCAACAGTCTAGTATCTGCAACTGCCACCTCAAGCAATTAAATGGAGAATAGCTGTATATTCTACACATCTTGGTGACAGTACTCTCCAAGCCTTTTTCCAACACTCCCATATGGAAACAGGAATAGAAAGGATTTGAAAGAAGTAGTGTACAACAACAACCAATGTGTTAGTAAGGAGTTCTGTAATGTCAGCTAAAAAAATGGGGCTTTAATGTTGTGATCATTGCTTATATATTTAGAAAATCTGAGAGAAAAATGCCCTTTCCTACATTTCCTCAAGCAGATATCTTATTATGGTGACCAAAGCTATTGGATGCTTGAAAATTCAATAATCTGTGTAAATAGAAAGAAAACCTCAAAGTGAAAAAGTCTGACTTCAACTTTACCTGCTTCTTTGTTTGCTTTAAGAATATAATATAACAACAAAAATGTATAACTTTTTCTGGCTATTAGATCAGTGCCAAAATATAATAACTTGTCCATGATAACATAATCACAAAGAAATCAAACAGATCTATATATTTTTGGAGGAGAGGAGATCTTGTTTGGATCTCCATCAAGAACCACAGAACAAAATGTTCTATTTTTTGCTACATAGTAATCTCCCAAGTGCCATTGCTTTCACATGAATCAATCAATCACAAAAAATTAAATAATCTTGAGGGAACTTCTATGAGCCAAGAATACCTTCAAAATGATGAAATATCAGTGTTATTATATCAATAGTTGACCTGCACCAACAGTTCCAGATAGGAGCAGGCTACACTGAAACTTGAACCAACATAGTGGAACTGCAATAACTCAACTTATGGAGAATTTCTGTACAGAGTGGAATTGGGTAAATTTAGGCTCAAGGTGTAATTAAAAAACCCCATAAATAATTATTATTCTTAAGTTGAATTCTCTAAAATGCCAGGAGAAAAAGTTAAACAGATCAGTTGAAGCTATGTTTACTTTAATTAATAATGTATATCTATGCCCGCTGATATGGTTATGTCACAATGTTTCCGTTGTGGTTTTTTAGTCAGTGTTCATGGTACATGTGAGGCTTTCCCTACTTGTGATAAGTCTAAAACAGGTATTGCTTGTACAGTACTTAAAAAATACCCAATCTGAATACTGTACTTTATACATATTTACAATATATGGTATAACTCCGCCCATACAAAATACAGGCTGGATATATATATATATATATATATATATATATATATATATATATATATATATATATATACTGCTCAAAAAAATAAAGGGAACACAAGATAAGACATCCTACTATTAAATACAGTACATTGTGTTGTTTAAGTGTTCCCTTTATTTTTTGAGCAATATATATATACAGTATATACAGCAACGTTTCGACGGAATCCCATCCGTCATCATCAGGCTGGTGGCTTCAGCTTCCTTCTTCTGGGAGAAGCATGTGGTAGTGGCTGTTTGTTGCTTCTCAGCTAACAAAGTGAGATAGAGCTTGTGGCCTAGAGGTTAAAACAACTGTCTAATGTGCAATCAGCCCAGGTTCGAATCTCAGAAGGGTATGGCTGACTGATGAAAACAAATAAGTTTGAAATGCATATCAGTCTCCCTTTAATTCTTTGTTAGCAATCTAAAATTTACACACACACACACACACACACACACACACACACACACACACACATATATATATATATATATATATATAATGTATATATGTATATATGTATGTATGTGTGTGTGTGTGTGTGTGTGTGTGTGTAAATTTTAGATACATACATACATACATACACATATATATAATATCCTGGGCTAAATATTTGCAGACTGTAATTTCCCATACAGTTATTAAGAGAAAACCAGTTGCATTCTTTTCATCAAGTTTTCTATATTAAAACCCATTCAATTAAAATGTACAAAACTAAACTGCCAAATGCAGAAGAGTGATGGATAGCAAAGGTTTCCTCCTCCCCCCCTTTCCACATGTGTGTTTGTCTGTGAGTTTGCACATGTGGGTAGTGAATTAGGAAAGAATTTGGGATTTTCTGGTACACCTGCAAAATTCATCGGAATCAGCCTGGAAACAACCTGACCCTTTCTGCCCTCCCATTTCTTTATTTTCCTCCATGCTCCCTCTTAAGTGCAGAGTCTAATTGCAAACATTCTGCCTATCCTCTCTTGGCTTCCTGTGTTGAATGTGGAGCCAGAAGAAGAATGGAAATGTAAAAAACAAGCTGCATTTCAGGAATGTAAGAGTGCTCTGTAGTGAATCATTCTTGTTTTTTAAAGAATAGCTTTAATCCTTGAGACACAGAGCTCACTCAGAAGGGAAGAAAAACTTCTCTAAAATTGCTGAAGACAAAACCCATCAATCATGTTTTAGGAAACTGATTTGCACCTGCAAATGCAGGGCTTCAGGGTTTGTTTTTTTCCAGGAGTTTATTGTTTGTTTTTTGAAAGACTGCAGTCATTTAGCTTGTCAATAGAACTGACTTCTAACTAAACATGAAATGGACTGATGTCATTATTTAGTGTGTTTCTCATTTTTAATTATGTGGCTATGCTGAAAGTAAAGAGAAAGGATTTATTTTTCCAGACCGAAAAATAAAAGTGCCTACATTCAATATAATGGCAAAGAAAATTTCCATTGTTCTGCTGTTTTCCTAAGATATTCAAACTTCTTAAGAACATTTAAGGTCGGATTAAAGGATTTGTCTCAACTTTTTTAGATCCGTTCAAGGTCAGTAGAGACAGGAGACATTCCCATAACTCAATACCATGAAATCCTTGATATTAAAGAATAAAAACTTGTAGATGAGGACTATCCAAAACCTTCTTAATGATGCAGAATTTGCTAGCAGTATTCCAAAATCCTAGATCTGACTAATTTTCTAGCATTCCTGAATATTGCTTGATTTGACAGATATGGCTTTAGATAAACACAGTATCAAATAGCTTATCAGACAGCTAATAGTGCTGCTGCTTTAAATGTATGAAAAATGAAGAATCAATCTTAAATAAATTTAAAAGTCAATTTCCACACCAAAAAAACCCCAATTCAAGTTCTAAGAACAAAAATTTGATTTCAATTTATTGATTTATAAAATTTATTTGCTGTGCTTCTCATTTCCAGTAATTCTGGGTGGTTTACAACATAAAAAACATTAAAAACAAACCATTAAAATCATCCATTGTAAAAAACAAACAAACACCATAGCAGATAAAAATTTATAACTTGAGTTTTGATTTTAGCCTTAGAATAAAAATGGTTCCGTACTTCTGATATGCAGGTTCTGAGGTTTTGCTGGTACAGGAAACCAGAAGTTGCCTTCAAGCTTTACGTTTTTATTCAGCTGAACAAAAAGACGGGCTCCTCTAAATGAGAGCAGCCCCGAAAGACAAGAAATCCTTGTATTTATTCTTTCTGGTTACATAAGCAAGCCATCCAGCAAAGCTGACATGCATATGATAAAGATTTCATCCAGTAAGACTGGCATACTGTAGATAAGAGAGCAGAAGTAAGAAACACATTCCCTTTTGGGTGTTTCCCTAAGGATATTGTATGTTCTTAGGTGGGTTAGGACATTGAGTATTTTCCTTGCTGGCCTTTCATGACCCTGCATCCAGGACTTTGCAAGAGCCCAAAGACAGTAGGGCCATCTGCACATTCACAACTGATATTTCCTATACTGTCCACTAATTCCGGGTCAACAGTAGAATTGCAAAATACTTTTTTAAAGGAATAATCTCATAAGTTTTATGAGTCACTTGAGGAAGTATTGCAGCTGATTGGGCATCCAAAAGTGAGGCTCACAAGGTGAACTAATATTTCCTAATCAAGTTGGGCAAAGAAAACCAAAGTTTTTCTGAACAGTTGTTGCTGCTTTAGAGTTTGAAGTTTTATAGCATCCTTGGCTCCCTATGACAGCAGTGTGACTGAAGTAGCATCCCCGCTTGATGGAATTTCTCCAGTATCATGCAATTCCCCTCCTCCCAACAATATTGCAGTTACTTACAAACATTTAGAGCAGCAATAGTAGTAAGCTCACAATGATCTGCAATATTCATATTTTTTCTAAGTTGAGTCCAAGATTAGGGGCAATTCTGTGTGCACTTATATGTGACTATTCAGATAAAAATGTGTGTCACTATTCCATGTCAGGTGTAGCAAATAAATGCTGACAATTTTTGCTAAAACTTTACTCCTCCTTCTATTGACAGATAACTCACTTTTGCAATAGCAGTATATGGTCGAGGGAGCCCTGGGACCCTTGGAGACATAAACTCAGTCCAGACATCAGCTGTCAGCTATGGTTTACACAGAGACTTCATGTTCTTGTGTGATGTTAGGATGCTGTTTCTGCCTTAGGCCTTGCACACCAAGGAAGCGGGGTAGAGAGAGAGAGAGAGAGAGAATAGCAATGAATAGCAATGGGTAAGTATTTACAGTATGAATTTTAGTGCCCTTGAGCAAATTGATACTTGCCCCTGAGCAATTGACTTGATAGTTGTTCAGGAGCCAATCACCCAAGAGAATTGCTGTAGGGAAATTGCCAGTGTAAGCACCAGGCTATCTAGCTGCACCTTTTACAAGTATTTGAATCATTCTGAAGGTGACCTATTGGGAAATCCTACAATCGAGAGGCCACAGAACTACTTGAACAATGGAGAAAATGATGAAATGTTAGTAAGATATCGATCTCCTGATCAAGAAAGCCAACATTTGAAACTTTAATGGATCTAACTTTTAACATTTAAGTGGATGGTTAAATTTCCTTAATATGCTATCCTTCTTTGGAACAATACTCTAATTCTTGTCTTCAAATAGCCAAACTCAAAAACTGCTTGTTATTTCAGCAGTTGTTCAAATTAACAATATTTGTAACTTAGGAAATTCAGCATCCAATTTAATTTGATTTTCCCCAGGGAGAGAATTTTATTAATGTTAAGATCCACTCGCTGATTTTATGAAAACCCAGAAGACAGGAAGAAAAATGAGCAGTCTGACTACATATGTCTCTCTCTTTATTTAACAATGGCTTTTGTTGTTTTCCCTAACTCCTAATTCCCTTTCCTCTTCCTAGACTGGTTCATTTTGCAAATCTTTCCCTTGGGACACCCAGCTGTGCTTTGCCTACAAGTTCTTTAATTTCCCTGTTATACCATAAGCTGGAACACTGCTGCTTATGGGTTTGGTTTAGCTTGCAAGGAAATTTGACTCAGCAAGTTCATACTGCTTGAAATACATGTACTATATAGACTCACACTAGCCTTTGTATTCTTCCCAATTCATCTTCCAATAAAACAATATTTTTTCTGTTGGAGACTTAAAATTCTTTCCCACTGTAAATAGATTGAAATTCTTTAAAAAGCTATGAAAAAGCTTTACTCCTTCATATATTTATCTTATTTGCAGGCATTTACATTCAATCATAAAATAGTCCACACTTGTCTTGAACTTACAAAGGACTTTCTTTGAATAGAGAGATAAGATTTCCTTGCATTTCAAACAAAAACAATTATCGTTCACATAAATATGGTATCACTGAGGCAAAGTAGTTGATACATTACATATATTTCTATGAACGTTATTTTCCTGTTATTCCGCCAAACCTTCTCTTCTATTGGTTAATGCAAAACAGCACGTTACATTTCTCTCTGTGTTTCTTCCACATCATTCTACATCATTCTAAATTTGTTTCCTGAGAGTGTAGTTGAGTCAATAAGGTATTAAACTTGGCACAGCTCTGTTCAAGTTTACACTTGACCATAGAGCTCAAGGGGTGGCTTTCAGTAAGTCATACTCTGTCAGTCCAGTCTAGATCACAGGGTAGTTATTGTGGGCTTAAAATAAGAGAAGATGCCACTTTGGGCTCTGAAAATGTTAGTTGGAATATATTTTTAACAGGTAAATAAAAAGCATGATTCATTAAATAAAACTGGGCAGCAGTCACTAGAGAAAACTTTTCCAATTACTAAAAATTTCCAACAGGTTGAAAAAAAAATCCTGTCTGCTGATCCCCATCTAAGCTTAATCTCCCCCCACCCAAAAAAAGTTATTATTGATACAAAGGCAATTCTACATTAGAACTCTCTTCATCTCTGAAAAACAACATATAAATAAAAGAAATGTTTCCTTCGTTCTTCCTTTTTAGCCATAGATACTGTATGTTCTCTGTGTGAAATTCTACATGCAGCTGTACTTCTACCACACTTTCACATATTTTTGGCAGAGTGTGAAAGGTTAACTTACAGTGGCATGTACAGTATGCAAACCAGATGTTCTGCCATCTCTTGATTTGTTCTCATGCAATTAGTTCCAATAATGAGAGAAGTTACAGACTGGCAGACTGGGAAAGTGAAGTCATATGGGAGAGGTTAAATGAAGGCCATTACTGACCTCCATGAGCTCAGCTTACACTCCTGCGTGTTCCTGCTTGAGAATGATTGGATGTAGGGGGGACGGTTCACAACGTGTCCGATTTCTGCCAAGTTGCTTTCAAAGTTCTTATAAAATGTGGCTTTAGGAATTCTCCATAGTGATTTCCAGAATTTTATAACCCACAAATCGTGAACCCTTGAATCTTAATATGGCTCATGTAACCCAGGAAGTGTGCTAAGAGGGTGAATCTTCATACTATCTTAAGATGGAAGGACCATTGATTCCTAAGGAACTCTCCCCTTGTCTAAATGTTTTGGTAGCAAATCACCTATGGTTTTGATGGCAATATATGGAGACTATGAAGCAGAATGACAACTTTATGGGCATAAGAGGTAGCTAGAAAGAGAAACAGTAAATTGCAACAAAGTTGGCATGAAAGAGAAGAGCCTTGGTGGAGCAGTGGGCTAATGCCTCCTTAAGTAACACCAGCTGCCTGCAATTAGTGCAGGTTCGAGTGCCACCAGGCTCAAGGTTGACTCAGCCTTCCATCCTTCTGAGGTAGGTAAAATGAGGACCCAGATTGTTGGGGGCAATAAGCTGACTTTGTAATAATGCTGCTTGGGGGGGGGGAAAGCCCTAATAAGCAGGCATATACATAGAATGAAGACTATTGTTAAGCACATTGATTTGTGCTTTAGATTGTAAGCCACCCTGAGTCTTCAAAGAAGGGCGGGATATAAATGGGATTTTTAACAAAAGAGACAGTTGCTTAATAATAATTTCCACATAGAGGAGAAAGATGTGTTGGCTTCATATCCTATGATTCTATGCAAAGATGTGATTTAGCATAAATTTGTATGATCAGCCAGAACAGGCCTTTGATAACAGGGTATGTTATAAAAAAATCTGCCATAGAAAGTATATAAACCATGAGAGTCACATACAATTGTAAAACTATCAACAATGAATATTTTACAAATATATACTACTTAATTTATTTATATTGCTATGTTTTATCTTGTAGAAAGCCCTTAGAAGCTCTGATCTGCACGATCAGAAATATTGTATTTGAGATCTCTATACATCTCATGAAGCTATGTGTATGAAAAAATGATATTATTTAGTTTATAAAATCCTTACAGTAAATACTGCAATTTCCATAGGACCAGAACATACATCAAATATTTTAGAACACTGTGATCATTAATTACATGCCTGCTACAGATTTAAAATCACCACCACCACCATCTGAATTTAAGGTCTAAGCCAGAGATAGAAAATGGAACAATTAAAAGTAATCTAGACTATTCTAACAAGTTAATGTTAGTTTCCTCCCCCACATTTAGTGATTATTATTTTTAAATCCTTTGTTATTATTATGGTTAAATTGATGACTATGATGCCATCCATTCAATCATGTCAAATTCTCATTCATCCTGTGGACCAACTCTCTCCACCTTATTATTATTATTTTGTTTGGTTTCTTTCAGTTATTTTATGCACTGACTGGTGTCAGTTTGGATGGTATCTAACCGCTATGCTTTTCGGTTGTCTATTTCCTTTTACCACTGGCCATCCCAAGCATAACTGCTTTTTCAATTGAGTTTGAAAAATTGAGTCAATTAAGTTACATGACATGGCTGAAATAAGTAAGGCAGAATTTGGTGATTTTGCCTTCCATGATATATTTGGTTTTATACAGTCAAGTATTTGTTTTTGTCACCTTTGCTGCCCAAGGAATGTGCAGGAACTTTTCCAATACCACAGCTTGAATGAACAGATTTTCCTTCTGTCTAGTTTTTTAATCATTCAATTGTTGCAACTCTAGATAACTATGGGAAACACAATAGTGAATGCTAATCTACATTTATATCTTTGGTTTTCCATACTTGATGCATGCTTATCCTTGTTGCAAAATCTAGTGTGAGTCAATGCTTTACTTCTAGACTGTATTCACTGGTTTGATCAATCTGTAATCCTAGAAAAGTGAATTCTTGCATGCATTCAATCTCTTCATCGTCAATTGTTATTGTGACATTTCCATTCCTTTCAGTGGTCATGAGCTTGGTCTTTTTGATGTTGAGGAAGAGACCAAATTTCTCATTTTCTTATTTAATCCTTTGATCAGATGTTTCAGTCCTTCTTCAATTTCTGAGAGAAAGTTGTGTCATCAGTATATTAAAAATTGTCAATGTTTTTTCCTCCAATCTTTACTCTGATTTTTTATTCTTCAAGATCAGTTTCCTTGTGATCACTTTGGAATGCTGGATAAATAGGAAAGATGAAAGAATGCAGTCTTGTCACATTTTCTCTATCTTGAACCAGTGTCTCCAATGTTTCGGAATAGCTTTCTGATTTGTGTATAACAACTGCACTAACTTGAGAAGTTGTGTTGGCATCCCAAGGTCTTCTAGCTTGTCATGATCAATACAATCAAAGGCTTTCCTGTAGTCAACAAATATGTTCTTTTTATATTCTTGAGATTTTTTTCCATGATCCAGAGTAGATTTGCAATATAGTCATGAGTGCCATGACCCCTTCTGAATCTAGCTTGAACATTTGGTAATTGCCTTTTGATGGTTGGTGCCAGATGTTATTGTATGATCTTAAGAAGAATCTTGATATGGTAAGGGATGAGGGCAGTTGTGCAGTAATTGGAGTAATCCTTGGAGTCACCCTTTTTAGACAATAGAATAAACACTGATTGTTTCCAATCTTTTGGCCATGTGTTCATTTCCCAATTTTTTGTGGCATAAAGATGTGATGGTTGTGGGTGTCATGGACCTGAGCAAGTCTGCAGGGATGATATCAACACCTGGAGCCTTGTTGCTTGGCAGTTGGTTCTTTGGCTGCACAATTATCTCTTGAAGGATGGCTAGTTCCATTTCTGCTTCCCTTTCCTCATCATCTTGAGAAGGCTGGGCCTCTTTGTTGCTGGCATACAGCTGTTTTGTATATTCCCACCATCTGTTCTTGACATCTTGTCAGACAATTCTTTCCATTGTTTGTTTTTGATGATGCTTTTATGAACAATAAATAATGTTCAAATCTTTTTGACCTGCTCAAATTATTTCTGGCGTGGCCCTTCATGCAGCCCTCTTCCAACTATTTGCAACACAGATCCCAGTAAACCTTGTTTTCTTTCTCTGCTGCTCTTTTAAAGTCTGCATTCATTCTCTTTGTTTCCTCCCATTTTCCCTTGCTTTAGCTGGTTTTTTTTCCCCACTAAGCTATTTTGATGGTTTCATCTGTGTTTTTTCTTTGGCTTCTTGTATGATGCGTGTTCAACTGTGTTTCAGTGATGGTTGACTGAATTTCTTGTCATTGTCAGTCATCTTTTCAGCAGTTTCCAGCAGTTCAAATCTATTTTTAATCTCATTTGCTTACATGGATGGGATTTCAGTGATGCCAAACTTCTTTGGTAGTGTTATTTTTTATGTTGCATAATTTGACTGATCTTAGTCACCAAAAATTCATGGTCTGAACCTGGGTACGAAAGTGACTGGACTATCAGTGGTTAAGACATAAGATATTCCTACCTGTGATAAATGACACTCCATTCATTTTACTGGTGTCATGTCCTGAATAATAGATTAAAAATTCCAAAGATTGGAAATAGATCTCTATCCAGTGCAGCATATGCTGATGCCAAGGAGATTAATTTTTAACCTGGCCATCAGTTATTTGATGATATCCAATGTACCCTGGCTCAATTCGCAGAGATTCTGCTTTGCTATAGCAATAGAAATAGCACTTGGACTTATATACCACTCCATGGTGCTTTACAGCACTCACTGAGCAACTTACAATGTCAGCATATTGCACCGTCAATCTGGGTCCTCATTTTACCAATTTGGACAGCTGGAAGTTTGAGTCAACCTCAAACCCCAGCAGGATCAAATTCCAGGCTATGGGCAGAGATAGCCTGCAATACTGCATTCTAACCACTGTGCCACCAATGTGCCTTTGTACAAAACAGACCCTGGCTTTCACCAGTGGTTATATTAGCAGCTGAGATTCCTACTGGATTTGCCCCAGGTGCGTTGTTAATGCTGGACTACTCATTGCAGATCCTCCTACTTCTTCAGTAGTTTGTTGGATACCTTCTAGTCTTGGGTTCCTACCATTGGGCACCATGTCTGATTCATTCAAAAGTCTTTCCATAAAATTTCCTTGTGAGGCTTTTACAAAATAGGTTGACAAAACTTATTTCAACCCTTCCCATGTGAGTCTTGAGACTTGGGACTGGCATGTGAGTCCATGGCTAGGTTATGATTGAATTAGGGCATGTTTTGTCTGCTAGTAAAAATAAATATAAATTATAGTAATACTATAAAATAAACATCTCAGCCTTACAATTCTGAATATTCATGCTATGCTAAGATTATTATATTCAAGAATTATTACATTCAGATATGTTTCCTTGGTTCTCTCTTAATTTTGTATTTTGTTTTGTTTTTTGTATTTGTTTGGTAGGCAGATTGAATTTTGAAACATAGGCTATACAGGATATCAGCCCAATGAGTTACCAAGTAAATATCTACTCAACCCATTCTGGGACATTATATTATCTAATAAATGTATAATTTCATGCATTATCTTATATAAAGATTTGCTTTTCTGTTCCTGTAATCTTTCCAGAATTTAGAATTTACACTGAATTTAAAGCCTTTAAGTTTCAACAAATAGATTGAAGAAAAATTCTATAGAATTTATGTAGCAGAATCTTCTTTATATTTTCTATTGTCCCCACTGATTTGAGCTACATTTAAACAGTGATTTACTTAACTGTTCATAGATAGAGCAGTGACTGAAGTATGGCATTGTACAGTATTCTTAACAATAATCCCTAGAAGACTGAACACTGAGTGATAGGGGTCTAGAAGACTGAGAGCTTCCTAATAATTTGATAAATGAAAAAGAAAAAGAAAACTGTGCCCTGTTTTCTGGTCATGTTGTCTGAAATGTGTCTGAGAGGATGTCTATGGGCACAAGTATGTACGTTTCAGCTAAGCCATCATGTGGTTTAGCATGATTTCAGTATATGTACCATTGCTTTAACTTTTAGTGTCCTGTAGTTGAGAGCCATTTCAGGCTTCCATTTCTCAGCTGCAAAATACAGAGGAGGACTAGATCAGCCTACAAGTACATGGGCTCCATTCTCAGACACTAGTATTGCTGTCACTGAGAAGTATAAAATTTTAAGTTTTGTTGGAATACATTGTTGGAATGTATTTTGTGCAACAACTACAGCCAACCAGTAGATGGCAGTGTTTATACATTTGCATATATCTATGTTCTTTTGTTCTCAGTAAAGTTTCCTGTTTCCTGTTACAGTTAAGCAGTAAAGCATATGGTGACTGTGCACTTTGTTTGTCCTGTAGGGCTATATAAACAGAAATTCTAACAAGTTCATATATCACAAGTTACTCACATAAATACCAGAGGACGGATGATACATTTGCTACTGATGCACAAGTTTTCTAACTGTAAGATGTCCTGTATGTTTTCCTGTATTTTTTTATATCAGTTACAATTTTTATTTAAAAAACCCCCTTCTTTAGTTCATAATCAAATATTCTGTTTGATTATTCACTTGAATATCCTTTTTCTCATCATGGTATTTTGCTGAACTGGACTCTCATTCTAAGAGATTTCTAATCACATTTGGGTAAAGATTATTAAAACATTAGTAGATAGAAATAAACATAATTTCAGTACAGTCTTTTCAAAATCCATGCAATCAGTAAAATGAAAGTTTGAACAGTAACAAAGTTTATTTAAAATATTGTATCCCTTCACTTTCCAACACAAGACCTGTCTATTTTTGAAAGCTCCACAACAGTTTCAAATAGAGAGAAACTATCTAGAGTGGAAAAGATTTTATTTCAACATTGCTTAAGTAGAGGAGATACCCAATTGATTTGGAAGCAGAAGTGTGAAATAATTTAAACCGCCAGGAACCAACACAGGACCTAAAGCCAGTGTTTTGAAATGTCCATGCCTGAACAGAAGCCCAGTTGGCCATTTATAATCATTTTCTATTCTCTCAATAGAAAAACACATTTGTCAAAATCCAATGCTGAAACTTTCAGATTTGGTTCATTAGTTCTCATTGCATCAATGGGTATGGATCATTCAAACAAGACTCACCCAATTGCTTTATCACATCTTAATTATACAGTATGTTAGCATTGTTTCAGCAAAGATGCCTTTTCTCTCTTCTGCTTCCTTACCTTTTCCTAATCATGGCAATTTCAAATCAATTAAAAAAAAACACAGCAGAGGGACAAAAATCAGTGTATTGACACATTAGCTACAGGCTCAAAATTGTCTGCCACTGTCACCACATACACATTAGATCTGCTGCTTCCTGATTTCCAGTTTTCTACCACTTCATTCCATTCATAAAACATAATTTGAAAGTACTGGGTTTGGATTTTGAATGAGATCTACTTTCAATCCTAGACTGACAATAAGAAATTGTCATTGTTTTTCAGCCTAATGAGGAAGAGAATGCTGTATCCAAGTTTTATTTTAAAATTTTAATTAGGTTTTTATTACATAAAGATGCTCACTTTGTCATGAAAGCACATTTGTTTAGCTCTATTTCAATCAATTTAGACCTAAAATGGAAATTTGATGTGTGAAACATTAACATTTTAATATTGATTTACAAATTGTTCTAAGCTTCGTTCATCAATGATATGATGGCTTCTATGCCTTCAGCATCTTTTGACATTTTTCCCAAAGATAATACTTTGGTCTATTCTGCTAAACTGGGAATACTTTTATAATTTCCTCAACAAAGTCCCTAAAACTGTTATTATAGGCCAGATGTTTGGATCAGACATTATGCTAAGCTACAATATGATTGCATGGTTTTGATTCAGCATGTTGTGTTAACTCAATTATTGTGATTTCAAAGTTCTGGCTTTGCTTTTTGTGTTATTAAGGGCAACTGCAGCTTATTCAGCGATCATAATGAAACAATATTTAGCACAATGTGAACTCAGTCACTGTGTAAATTACAACTTATACAATTTTGCTGACTAGAATTAATCAGAAAGAACTGTTTTATTGAATATCTTCCTTACAAATTTGCTTTTCCCACCTATTAAGAGCAACATGCTTGAATAATTATTCAAGAAGGGAGAAAATGGAGAACTGGGGAATTCAGAAGCTTATGGAAACTAACTGCAGCACTGAATGGATTCTGTATTTGTCTTGGGCAATAACCATTACTAAGTAATAGTTATTGCCCAATGACAATTGGCAGAATATCAAACTAACGTATATCTATAAACAAGACCTCATTCAGTGTTGGACTTACCATGAAATTAAATGGGAATTATTTATTCTACCCTGATCCTTTGGAAGAAAGCAAAACATAGGAGCAGTTTTAATTATGACTACAGTTTTCTGGTGAGCAGGTTTAATCTGTGAATATTTTTTCTTTTTGTGGAATGATTGCATTAGACTAGGAAGCTGTTTGATGCTTTTCATATAATATTTCAGTTCTGTTTCACTTATCAATGATGAACTTTCAACTGTCCTGTTATAACTCATGCTATTATAAAATGATATGTCACCACAGAATGATGGTGAGCTCAGTGTTGTTGTATACCAGTTCCTTCCCATGCCAGCAGTTCCAGATGAAAGGGTGGGAGTAAACATGTAGCAGCAGAATCAATCCAATTCCTTCCCCTCTGGTCCCTAAAATTGCAAACTGGGCTGGCATTGCCTTACCATCTTTGATTTCAGCTCAAATAATAGCTCATTCTTAACTCTTTTTTCACTGTGCATGTCTCATTTCAGCCAGCCCAGAGAAAGACTGATCTCTGCTATTGTTCAATTCTGTCACTAATTAGGCTCAACCACCATAATCTTTCATTCCATCACATGACTAAGCCGGAATCATAATTGCTGGTGACACATTTGTGAGCTCCCATTGTTATGCAGAAGAGGGCTGTGAGCAAGTTATCCTCATGCTACGCTTAGGTTATTGAAAAGCAATTTGTAGGGAAAAATCTGCTGGGGAAAGTATTTCACTCTATTAAGCTATAGTCTAAAATAAGGGGAAGGAAAAAATCATTCTGGTGATAGATAGCTTGAGGTCTCTGGGAAAAAACATGTTTAATAAGGCTTATTAAACAATATATTAACAGTGTATTTTAATGTGTGTGCCACTAAAATAATACATTGCCATAACAAAGTATTATTTGAGGAGATACTATCTCAGTCAATGGATTCAGTAGGAACTCAAGATCTAGAAAGATCTTTTTGATTTTATCAAAAAGTACAGTTCATTTGCTAATAGCAATTTTTTGCAGCTTCTTATATGACTCCTATAATATTAATTTCGGTCGTTTCCTACAAAGATGGGGTTTTTATTTATTTATTTATTTGGTGGCAGAGTCAGTCCAACTATTATACTGTAGAAATAAATTTACGAAGTATGCTAAATACCACACCTTCATTTTTGTACATTTGTGCATTTATGGGTTCTTTGTGATCCTTCAGCTCACAATATTAGAATACGACATCCTTTGTTGAAGTTAAATGTGAGATATTCAGGACCAAAGCTGTTTCTTGCTCTTCAAGCCCCAACTCCCAAGCCCTGCAATCAGTTCAGCATGCTAGCATAATCAATAGGATTAAAAGTATCCGAGCTTAAGAAGCACAGAGATAGATGCACCACCCCATCCCAGTTCCCATATACATTATTCACAGGCATAGCAATGCTGTTTCTGTACTATACCCTATAATTAGTTGGATGGCACTTGGAGTTGAATTATTCTCCATTCCTCCAAGTGCCATGAAACTATCTTCTCAACAGCCTTCCTTATAAAAGGAAGGTTCAAAACTGGATGATAATCATCTACAACACAGGAGTCCAGTGATCTACCACCCATCTTCTTCAATGGAAGGGGAATATCCATTCCCTCAAAGAGGCTGATACTTTTGCATAAACCCACCAACAGGTTACCTTCTGTGTTTTCTAATCCAGAAGGGGTCAAACAAACAGGTGGCCAAACATACAGCTCAGAGGTTCTTGCCCAGTTCTTGAACTTCACAAAGAGTTTCTAGTTGGACTAAGTGCTCTTCAGTCTAGCATTCTTAGCTCCCTATTTTATTTTTTAAAAAATCAGTATGCACAACAATCAAATTCCAACAGTGAAAACAATCAGTGTTGGTCCACCTCTGAAAAAGGGAATGCATGCCTGTCATAAGAAACTTATTCTTTTTATACAAGCAGCTCTTTAAAAGACATTTGAGATCTTGCTAAGCATTGTTGGGGGTATTTTTCAACATGGTCTTTCTCTTCAGAGAACTAAATGATTATTCATCTTATCTAGCTGATCTTTCTGGTGTTCTTTGTAGTATTGTTCTTTTCCATTCATTCCAATAGTACAAAATGAAAACCCAAGAATGAAGACTGAAAGTGCCATCCCTTATCCCTTGCATAGAAATCATAGAATTCCCTGGTCAAAATCATCATTCTCCACATCTGCCAATTGATATATTTATCAAATATCATATCACATTCTGACAAACCCAGGTCCAGCACAATACTTTTTAATTTTAAATCAAAGTAAGAAATAGCATGAAAATCTAATACCAGATGTATTTGGAGCTATCTGGTATTAAACATGTGTAATAGAATGTGAGAATGATCTTGGATGATGGGAGAGAAGGAGGAAAGGAAGAGATGGGAACCATCAGACAGTAAGAGAAGGATCCCTCAACCAATTACTAAGCAGAGAAAGAAACTTGGAAAGGATCTGCCCTAACTAATCGGATAGTAAAAAGAGATAGTAGGAGATTTGTACTTTCAGACTTCCAAGACTCTGTAAATGTAGTCTTCCATTAAAGTAGAATTAGTGTATCTGGTTGTGTCTTGTCTCTGGCCTGCTTAAGAGACAGATAACACGCTTGCTTTTTTGCCGCATGATGTCTAACCATGAACTATCATACTTTAATTACCAAACGTTTATCATGTTATTCACAAAATATGACCAAACATCTAGTAGGGTGTGTTTTCATAACAGCACTAGCTCATGCTTCTGTGTCAGTAACATGTAATTACCAATAAATCAATTGATAAAGCAGCTGGATTTTTAAAAATCTTCCTATGTGCTATTTTGTTGGATCAAAATTACTGAAAACAATTAGAATAAGCACTTCCTCAGACAGTGTTGGGACCATTTTTCCCTCTTCTCTAAGGCTCCTTTTTACCTTTTTTCCCTGTATGCTGAAAGGCCAAAGTGATAGTCTGTCTAGAAAAGTTCAGCTTCTCAGAAGTCATATAAGCTGTCCTGTCGAAGGAAGCTGGAATCTGAAATCTCCACCCCCTTGCACAATATATTAAAACACAATTCTCCACCTTTCTAATTTTGTCATTAATCATATTCTCCTATTAATTTAAAGAATCAGGTTCCCTTCTGTTAGAAAACCCGCCAAGCTCTTATCTTCTTTCATTTCAGATGGCCTTGAGGAACAATCCTCCTCTTCCCCCCTCCCAACCTTAATCCAATCTCTTAAAGCAATACACAAGTTTAACATATGAAATGGCTACTTCTTCATCTCTTGTCAAGCAATAACATTCAATGTTAGCAGCGTTGACAGATTTTTTTTCTCTCTTTACTAAATGAAGCTTGCAGAAACACACACTCATTTGCAGCATGAAGACAACGTCTCCCAAAGTTCAGCAAGTCTGGCTTATATAAATTCCAAATCCAAGTGGCATGCTAGAGAGTAGTCAATCGGAGTCCAAAGGCCAGTATGGGTTCAGACGTTCATGAGTCAAGGCACATGGAGCAGGAATTAACAGGTGTTTATCATCAACAGAGAGCTTGTACTTGTTGCTCCATTTTAATAGAAGCAACCCAGTGTAGCTCATTTAGTGGGGAGAGACTCCTTCTGTGTAAGCAATCTCACACAGTGCCTTTGCTCTACTCCATTCTGAGCTCTTGTGTTGGGAGGTGGCAGTAATTCCATGTCTTCATTTTCATAGCTATGGAGGCAATGTCCGCTGATTACTGGCCTATCCCAGTTCAAACAGCAGTCTGTCTGGTGGTGCTGGAGATGGCTTCTTCATGGTCTGACAGAGCTGAGTCTGGCTGCTTGTCATCAATATCTTCTCAGAGCCCTTCATGACACCAGAAAACTCCTAGTAACTTTCTTGACTATACTGATTTTAGTCCCAAAGTCAGGGGGTGACATGCACATCAACCCGGAGCTCTGTTCTGTGCTGCAGAGGCCTTTCCTGAAGGCCTCTGCCAGCAAAACGGAGGCAGGGGAGCGATGCACACATTGTAACTTTGTTTTGGGCAGCACAGGCCTTTCCTGAAGTCCTCTGCTGGCGAAATGGAGGCCAGGGCAGACTTTGCAAGCAGCAATGTGGGACCACAGAAGAAGTGGGCCACCAGCGGTCATGCAGGGTCCTGCTGGATGGGACTGTTGGTGCCACTGCCATGAGGCAAGACAGTGAGGGAAAAAAGACCTAATGCCTCTTTTGGAGGCAAAAAAATTATAAGACTGGGTCTTATTTTCGGGGTAACATGGTATGTAAAAATGGGGAGCATATGAACTATAGCAATCAACCCCCACGCTGACATACAGAGTGAGGATTGATTGCTATAGTTCATATGCTCTCCAGCTAGATAAAATGGGAGTTAGGATTACATAGAAGAGAGCCAGGTTTAAATAACCAAACATAATAGAGTTCTAAGGGAAGTACCATTGCTTCTTAATTGCAGGAAATTTTATAGTAGCAGTCTGAGATACTTTGCAAAAGGCATAACGTGCTATAATAAAGATTTAATGAAGTACTTTTTAAAATTAGAAAATAAATCCTGCATCTAGCAACTCATATAGGTATATGTATATCTAGTTGGGTGCAACAGTAACAGCATTATTATATAAGTGCAGGAAACTCCAAAAATGCTTCTATAGCAAATTTTGGACAGTATTTCTAATATGCTGCTAGCCTGCAATTTTTCATCTGTTTTTCTTTCTTTTTCTCCCTCTTTTTTCATGCGGTTCAAGAAAGAAACTTGAAAATAATCTTTAGTGACCACTAAACTGATACATGTCTTTTTTTAGTTAATTGACTGACTTTTACTTTCACATAAATAGGTAAAACTATGAAGAAAGATGTATTATACAACATCTTCCATACCTTAATATATTCCTTGTTCTCTTTCTTTTTGAAACACTGGCTGTTGTCTAAGTTTTTAATTTTAAAAACATATGGGTTAAGCATCAGATTTCCTGTGGCTACAAGGAATAGGTATGACTGATTGTAATAAGGGACATCTAAATGAAATGCTGGACTTGCCTAGAGCTCTTCTAACTGCAGGTGCAAACCTTGGCCAATAAGAGTTGCTTGCTGGAACATAAGTGATTATATAAAGCTGAGCCAAGCCAAAGGCTATATGTTTGCTTGCGCTCACAACCCATGATCTCCAGCAGGAAATGTATTTTATTTTCAAATCCCTCTCAGGGTGAAATTACATTAAAATAGCAATAAAGATTTAGATAACCCCCTCTCCCTATTCAGGGGGTGGGTGGGTACAAAGATGGATTTAACCTGTGAATTGCTTTAACTTTCAACCTTAAGAAAAAGAGAGAGCTATGTATAAAATTGAGAGGGGATTTACTTTTCCCATCATTCCAACCCTTTCCACCCTGTTCTTCGTCAAAACCCAGTGAATTGCTGATGCGATGTTTTCCAACAGTGATCACATAGGACTCATCGTTTGATCCTCCTTGTTTTTCAATTTATCATTGATTTCCCCCATCAAAATAAATAGCTGTATACCTGGCACTTTGCTAGTCAGTAAATAAGATCCAAATGTTAATTCTTTGGAGAAAAAGTTTCAGTGCCAAGGAATAAATAATCTATGTGAGACTGAACAAGGGGCATGTTGATGGGAAGGAGTTGGAGGTGCAGGTGGAGGGTGGCTGATCTAGAAAGACAGACACACAGAAATATAAGGGCTGCAACTTGTGCATCAAAAGGACTTCTATTCAAAGAATAAGCAGCATGCTATTTGTATTTTGCCCAATAATCCGGTTACATGTTCAACTATTAATAGCTACAAACAGTGACTTGAGCTTTCTTAAATACAGAGTCAGCAGGAAAGCAGGCAGAACTATTCTTTGGCATGGAAGCATTTAATGTTAGCCTTCAAATATCAGCAAGGAATGAGCAGTTGGATTCCTTTATAAGTTAACAACATCTATGGGTAAATAAAGTGCCAACATCCAATTTGTGCAGTCAGATTCTGAATCCATGGAAGCTGTTTAGAAACATCTGTTGAAATTTTCCATTTATTTTTGAATATTGAAAAGTTAATTGTGCAATATTTTACATTTGCTTAAGATGTAGAACAGTTTTATGGTAGTAGAAAATGCAAATAACCTGATCCCCAGGTTAATATTATATCCATTAAATAAGCCATTATTGGATGAAAGAAATTTAGTTGATATCTATTAGCTTTATTCAGTCATAATAGTTCTATAGTATCAGTGGGCTAAGAATACTTCATTAGATGCCCACAGACAGCTCAGATGAAGAATCTGAACATAGCTCCAGTGTGGCATTTTGTGAAATACAATCTGGAGAATGAAGCACTAATTTGAATCTTTTCTTTTCTACTATACAATGATGCTAGAATTCATGACCTTTTTATGCAAAGGATCATTTGACTGAAGTATTTATTCAGGTAGAACAGAAGCCCCTTTTCCATCCACAAAACCGCTCAGAAGCCAATAAGAGGTATATGTTTCATATCACAGGTGGATCTCCATAGGAGGAAAAATAGTGTCCATCTTGTCTCTGTTTTCAGATATTTATGTTTCCTATTCTGAGGTTGGCTGAAAACAAGGTAATGGCAGAGCCCCAACCCCAGCAACAAACAAAATGGAATCTGACAAGCTAAGATAAATGAAGCTGGTTATAATATAGATTCTGTTTTATTTTATGGATTCTGTGAATTTGTTCTAGTGTGGCTTTATGTTTGTCATAGATCGAGGGGCTGAGGGAGTGGTTAACTTTTTGCTGATAGTGAACGAAATCACCTTCTTCAGAAAGCAGTATTTTGTTTCTTATTCCTTTTGTTCTTTAATTCTGTTATTGAAATATTGTTTAAAATATTTATGCATATTTAATAATGAATGTCATGCTAAAACGGCTTACATGATACCAAGCCTACCCATGGTTTGTATATATGTACGTACGTACGTACGTATGTATATATTTATTTATTTATTTGCATTGGGTAACCAATTACTCTGCAAAATTCCCAGTTGTATTTTCAATCTGGCCTCCTCAGTTCTTTAGCACCATCTCAGAGTGAGATGTCTTGCCCATGGATTTGCTATAAACACCTGACTACCCACTGTGACCACAGTACTGTATTGGCCTTTAGCCCAATCCCCAGGTTCTTTTCTTCTTATGTTTTTGTGGTGCTATCAGAATAGATCTATACTGTAATATCACCACACACATTCAAAAAGGAACAGAAAGAAATAGATGAAACTAAGACTGAACAAAAAAGCAGAATAATATGCTAACCTAAGAATCCTTGTGATGTCCTCTTTGAAAGCAGATAGGCATTGAGATACTGCTACCATCCTCTGCCATTTGAGGGCCCCTGTCCTTTGATGAGGCTGCAATTAACTGCAGGAGGAGCACAGCGGCCAACTCTCTCGATGGCAGAGCTGCTGCACATTCAAATAATCTTTTCTTTACCCACCTCCCCCCTGGTCAATGCTGCAGGGACATGCTTCTTTATTGATAGCAGGGGCACACGTAGGGCTCATAGATCACCAGCCTTATTAGTCCACTGGGGATTGGAGGTGAATTGCCTAAAGGAAGGATGTACAGCATACCAACCTCACTATTGATTAATGCTAATTATCATTTAATTTAACTTCCAATTAGTTTGAATCAATTGTCACTTTCCAGCTATGTTATTTTCTCCCTGAATTTTTCTGCTCAAATGATTTACAACAATATGGACAATTGTCTAGAGCCCTTTCTTGTTCTCCTAAGCTAGTTGCCTCCCCCATCCTTTTCATTTTTAATAGTGTTCAGTGAATAATTCATTGGCTAAAATTAGCCTTCAGGTCTATCCTTCAGTGGCTTTAGATTTATTCATTAGTCAAAAATTATTTGTAAAATAATTGAATTGTTTGGAATTATAGTTGCAATCTGCTGGTAATAACGAGCTGGCGGATGCAAATCCTGACCGCATAATAATCTGGACATAATTTTTTTTACTTGACTTTTACATTGAACACCCAGCATCATTTTGGCTTCTTGATTGTCTTCATTGGTAACCTCAATCTAGAACATGCATAATTTGTGCCTATACACTGAAAATAAATCTGTTAGTAATGTAAAGCTTTTCTATATTTAAACAGAACCTTCAGAATATTTCATTTATAAATGATAAAACTAAAAAAAAATGTAGTAAAACCTATAAGGTCTCTGTTGTGTCAGTAGTTAATTGCAAATGGTTTCTTTGAAGCGGGAAGTTTTGGGTGCAATTATTGGTTAATGCTTAACGGCGGGAAATTCCGGGCAGTGGATTGGATACAGTTCTAACGGCCCGAGTATATAAGCCGGAGTCATTCTGACAGTTGACAGTTGACATATGTGTATTAATAAACGTTCTTACTGTTAAACCTCACTGAGTCATTCGTCTGTCTGAACCTAACAAGTGGCGACGAAGGTGGGATAGACGGCGGACTTGTGAAGGATCGGCGACAATCAGCTGAGCGTAAGGCGGTAAATTAAAAAAAAATACACAGTCAACCGCTAGCGGCCGCGGCGGAATTAAACAACCTCCGAATGGCGCAACTAGGCTCTTTAAAAGAATTTGATCCCGACTACCCAGAGGATTGGGAAGAATATGTCGGACAGGTCGAAGGGTTCTTGCTCGTTAACGGCATAACCGACGACCGGAAAAAGGCGGCTGCCTTGTTGACAATCAGTGGCACACCCGTGTACCGGGTTGCCGTCGGACTCTGTCAACCCTTGCCGGTATCCAGCGTTCCGTACGCTGACTTGCTTGCCAAATTAAAAGTACATTTTACGCCTAAAAGATCAGAACTCTTTTGGAGGCGCATTTTCGAAAAACGCAATCAGAGGCCGGGCGAGTCAATTACGAAATTCGTCGCGGCAGTCAGAGAAGCAGCAGTACGCTGTAAATATGACAATCTTGAAATTAGGATTCGAGATAGAGTGGTGCTGGGCTTGCGAGATGAACAGTTACAAAATTGAATCATCGCTAAGCCCACCGGCGACCTACAAGAAGTCCTTGACGAACTTTTAACTTATGAATCTACGGGAAGTCGCGAACCCCCCCCCGCAATAGCATGGCTGTTTCAGCCGAAATTAATCAAGGAAGCCGTGTGGACAGCGGGGAGGTGGATCAACAATGGGAAGCCGACATAGCCGAAGTCACCCGAAGGTTTGGAAAAATGGCGGCAAAACCTTCTCGCAGCGAAGGATCAGAACCGGGTCGCCGATTTCAACCAACTGCACCACAATGACAACCGAGAGACAATTCGACCAGACCGCGCGACGGCGACACCAGATGTGGAAGCTGTGGGGGCAACCACCCCCGGGCAACATGTAGATTCCGCTCTGCTAAATGCAGATTGTGCGGAAAGACCGGCCACATTCAGGCCATTTGTCGGGGACGGCCGCGCGACAATCGTGTGCACGAAATCGACGTTTGGGCCGAAGGTAAGGTAACCCCCTACCATAGTGGCAACGAGACCCCCAGACCTGTGGCACGTTTTCCCAACCGCGGGGAGGAGGCGCGAATTAATCACATAGGAAAGTTAAGGGTAAACCATATTCTAAGACCAAAATTAAAAATTATAGTCCACCTGCAAGGAATCCCTTGCAAAATGGAAGTCGATTCTGGGGCCTCAGTATCGATAATTTCTAATGAGACCCTTAAATATATTGAATTTAAAAGCGGCCGTAAAATTCCACTTAGCCCAACAAAAATTCAATTGGCCGATTTCCAAAAAACCCCAATAACTATTAAAGGGAAAGTCACCCTTAAGGTTAACTATAAAGGGTTTAATGGCTTCTTAGACTTATTAGTCACAGAAGGCCATAGAACTAGTTTAATCGGTCTTAATTGGTTCCCAGCCCTGGGGATTTGGGTTGGGGGAATAAATACCATTAATAATAATAATAAGACTCTCAAATCTGTCTGCGAAGAATTCGCAGACGTATTTGATGGGTCTTTAGGTAAATATAAAGGGCCCCCAATTAATTTTAATCTAGACCCAACAGTAAAACCAATTAGGCTTAAGGCCCGACGGGTGCCTTTTGCCCTTAAGCAAAAAATCGAGGCCGAGCTCGATAAGCTTGTAGGCCAAGGCGTATTAGAACCAGTCGAGGGTGGTTTGTGGGAAACACCAATCGTCACACCCCTAAAACCTAATGGGGATGTGAGGATTTGTGCTGACTACAAAGCCACCCTGAACTTAGGAATGAAAAAGCATGCTTACCCGGTCCCGACGGTGAAACAGGTCCTCGCCACGATCCAGGACGGCGCCATATTTGCCAAGCTTGACTTGGCGCAGGCGTATTTGCAACTTACTGTTTCCAGGGAAGCTGCTGAAGCTCAAACTATTGTCACCCACAAGGGGGCGTTCCGAGTCCACAGATTGCAATTTGGTATTGCAGCAGCTCCAGGCATCTTTCAGGAGGTGATGGAGAGGACTTTAAAGGGCATACCTGGTGTATGCCCTTACTTTGATGATGTCCTGATAGCTGGAAGAACTGAAGAAATTTTAGCTGAGCGTCTGGAACAGGTACTGGGGAAATTTAGAGAGGCGGGACTCAAATTGAAAAAGGAAAAATGCTGTATTGGAGTTAAATCCACTGAATTCTTAGGGTTTAGAATAGATGGAAAGGGAATCCACCCTACAGCTGAGAAAATTAAAGCAATTAAATTGGCTCCTGAACCAAAAAATAAGGCTGAATTACAAGCCTTTTTAGGATTAGTCAATTTCTATCACACATTTTTGCCACATAAAGCTGCCATCGCTGAACCATTGCATAGATTATTAGACAAAAAAAAACCCCTGGCAGTGGCAAGAAAAACATAGAATCAGCTTTCAAACCTTAAAAGATATTCTATCTAGCCAATCAACTGTTACACATTTTATTGAGAACAAACCAATCTATTTAGCTTGTGATGCTTCACCTTATGGTGTGGGAGCTGTTATCAGCCACATGGATAGTCAGGGCATTCAAAAACCAATAGCATACTATTCCAGGACGCTTACTAAAGCTGAACGGAACTATGCTCAGATTGATAGAGAAGCATTAGCTATCGTGGCAGGAGTAAAAAAGTTCCATGATTACCTTTATGGTAGGAACTTTACCATATTCACTGACCACAAACCTTTACTGGGACTGTTTACCACTGATAAACAGACACCCCAAATAATGTCTCCCAGGATGCTGCGGTGGTCAATTTTCCTCTCTGCATATTCATTTTCCTTGCAACATCGACCAGGTAAGGAAATGGGTCATGCAGATGCTCTTAGCAGACTACCTTTAACTAACACTGATGGTGACCCTGCCCCGGTAGGACAAATTCTGTCACTACAGGAAATACCTGAATGCCCTTTAACAGCTAGAGACATAGCTGTGGCCACTAAAAAAGACCATATTCTCAATAGGATTATGACCTGGGTACTTGGTGGATGGCCAAATAACAACCCGGACCCTAAATACACTGCTTATTTTAGAAGGAAAGATGAATTATCATCTGTATTTTATGGGGTAACCGAGTTGTCATTCCTGAACTTCACAGGAATACGGTTATAACTGAATTACATGAAGGTCACCCTGGGATTGTCTGAATGAAGGCATTAGCCAGAAGCCATTTGTGGTGGCCGGGGTTAGACAAGGCTATAGAAGAGTGTGTTTCAGGGTGTTATCAGTGCCAGCGATCTAGGCCTGAGCAGGCACACACACACACGCATAAGTGGGAAATGGCCAGGAATCCATGGTCTAGGATTCACATTGATTTTGCGGAGCCATTTCAAGGTCTAACCTTCCTAGTTGTGGTGGACAGTTTCTCCCGGTGGTTGGAAGTTGTGCCTGTTACTTCAATGTCATCTGATAGAACAATACAGGTTTTAAGGGGCCTCTTTGCCACTCACGGGTTACCTGATGTGATTGTATCTGATAATGGGCCCCAATTCGCCTCTGCTGAATTTCAGGGTTTCCTCAAGGCCAACTCGATTAGACATGCAACATCGGCACCCTTTCACCCTTCCACCAACGGCTTGGCTGAACGCAATGTGAGAACCACTAAAGACGCCTTGAAGCGCATCATCCGTGGCGACTGGCACCAAAGACTTGCTGACTTCTTGCTGACTCAACACACAACCCCTTGCATGGCTACTGGGAAAAGCCCTGCGGAAATGCGGTGGGGCAAATGGCTAACCACTAAATTGGACAGGTTACACCCTGACAGACTACCCTCAAGTGCAGAACCGGACATTCCAAACAGGTCTTTCAACATTGGAGACTTAGTTTGGGCCAGGAACTATGGACCTGGGGACAAATGGGTTCCTGGGGTAGTCACTGATATAATGGGGCCGTTGTCTTACACCATTGAGGGGGAAGGGAATAGAGTAAGCAAAAGACATATTGATCAATTAAGAAAGAGGGTTCCCGAAATTATGTCAGTCAATGGTGGTCAAATTGAACACAGGGGTGATACCGCACCTTGGCTTAACCAACATGACTCGTCAGATAGTGGGGGAGTAGTGGAAGCTCAACCCAGGTTAGCTGGAGCAACTCCTCAGCATAGCCAATTTGATTGGGAGTTGTTTCTTATGGACAGGCCAACAGTACCTGTACAACATCAACAGCAAGATCAACAACAACAACAACAACAGCCACATCAGCAACAGCAATCAGTTATTAGAGAATTTGCAGAGCCAGTAAACCAAAATTCTAGGCCCATAACAAGCAGCCAGTCTGCTAACAATGATGTAAGTTGCAAGTCCAATAGATACCCATCTAGGGTCCATAAGCCACCAAAATACTTGAGAGATTACGTCAACAAATAACATCAACTGGGGGGGAAGGGGTGTTGTGTCAGTAGTTAATTGCAAATGGTTTCTTTGAAGCGGGAAGTTTGGGGTGCAATTATTGGTTAATGCTTAACGGCGGGAAATTCCGGGCAGTGGATTGGATACAGTTCTAACGGCCCGAGTATATAAGCCGGAGTCATTCTGACAGTTGACAGTTGACATATGTGTATTAATAAATGTTCTTACTGTTAAACCTCACTGAGTCATTCGTCTGTCTGAACCTAACAATCTCTGATACCAGGGCTTTTCAACCAGTGGTATGGGTACCACCTGTGGTTCATTGGCACCTGGCAGCTGGTACACGACCATCTAGAAAAGTGGTAGCGGGGGAGGGTAATGAGCTGAACCAGTGGCAGCACCCCACAAGTCTAAGCGAAAGATGGCTGGAGCTAGGCGACTGGTGGTACTCGGATGTTGCCATATCCTAAAAGTGGTACAATGGGTGAAAAGGTTGAAAAGCCCTGTCTGATACAAGCCATTTGATTACAGTGAGACATATAACAAGGACCACTATCATCTCACATAGAAAAGTAGTCCATGATTTTACCTCTGTCCATCAACTATCATCTGTCAAGAATTGTTCCAGTAAAATGCAGCATAAGAACAGATGGGATGCAGAGACTCTATCAGTTTGACTGAGACCCCACCAACGTTTGATTCCTCCTACAGGTAATCTTTGACTTATGACCAAAATTAAGCCCAAAATTTCTGTTGCTAAATGAAACATTTGTAGGGGAGTTTTACCCCATTTTATGACCTTTCTTGCGACATTTGTTAAACGAATCATCTGTAGTTGATGTTAGTAACACGGTTGTTAAGTGAATCTGGCTTCCCCTTTGACTTTGCTTGTCAGAAGGTCTCAAAAGGGATTCACGTGATCCTAGGACACTGTAATCATCATAAATATGAATCAGTTGCCAAGCATCCAAATTTTGATCCATGACCAAGGGGATGCTGCAACTGTCTTAAGTATGAAAAATGATCGTGTTACTTTTTTCAATCCTGTTGTAACTTCAAACAATCACTAACTGAACTGTTGAAAGTCTAAAACTACCTGTATCTATGTGAATGTTTTTCACACTGATAGGGGTGACCATTTATCAAAACAACACAAGATACAAACTCCTCCTAGTTCACAAAACAGGCAAACTTCCAGCCAAAATGGAAGGAGGACGGGAAGGAAAAGAATTTTGTTTCCCTAGATTGCCCATTCTTCTAATAAGTACAATCATTCAGATTTCTTAGGATTGTACCTTGAATTATCTGCTTCTACACAGCGAGGAAGGAATTTTTTCTATTTGAGCTGGTTGATCTAGGTTTCTAGCCAAGTTTGTTTCTGCTTCTCTTTTCCTGCACCTTTCAGTCTGGATTTCATTGGTCTTTTTTATTTTTTATTTTTGTTTTTAGGTGTTTATCTAGGAAAAGTGCCTGACCTATTTTGACCTGAAAAATGAAGAAACATATTTTAAATAAATAAAGCATAAATTTTGATGTTCAGCTATATCAGTTAGGTCTATAACAACAAAGGGACAGTGATACAATTAATGAACTCGACCACAAAAAATGTGAATGCTGATGTAGGTGGTCATAATCATATAATTTAATGCCAGAGTTACATTCCTAAACTTGAGAAGTTTTAACACTAAAATATAATTGTGTTCCAATCTGCATGTTGATCTAAAAATATAAGTCTGCATCAGCTGATTATAAATTTTGATCCAACAAAATTTATCAACCATCCTGAAATGACCTCTTGTGAATTCTTTCCAATACTCGGCCAAACACTGTGACAATCAAGAATTCTCCCAGTAACCAGGAACTGAGATGATCCATTTCTCCTAAAAACAATATTTTCAGGACAAAGAAATCCAACGCTTTGCTAAAAGTATTTGTCATCTCAGCTAGACCAAACAAATATGGTGATCAGTGACTGGCTTTAAAACACCAAATAGGCCATGAAAATCACTGACTCTATTAAGACAATTATTTATAATTAAATCTTTTTATACTTTTCAATCACATCAAGATACGACTGAAATAAAGGCAAGCTATATTAGGTCTTTAGGTTAGATTTTTGTGTACATTCTATACTGTATGATTGCTGTAATAACATTAATTTCTATTGTGATACTAGAGATGTATATTGCATAATGCTTATTATGTTTGTTATTACAGTATTATTAATCAAACTCAATGTCCATCCACCTTGGGATATTTTTTTTTTACAATAAAAGGTGAGATGAAGAAAACCCTATTAAAAATACTGTAACAACAATTATCCTTTGTCAAATGTTTTTACTGTGAATTTAAATTAGTTACAGAAGTAAAATATTGAAAATGAAATTAATAAGAGAATGGGCCCATGGATCAAAATCCAGATAAATGCAAACAGATTCTAGTCAACAGAACTAAAAACTGCACTCTACATTAGCTGTTACACATGACTTTTCCCCCCCAAACAAACAATTAACTTGCAGATCAGTCTTTTAAAAGGATTTGACTGGGCAACAGCAGAAATATGATCTTGTGTGCAACATTCCCTTGACATACCTTGGTGCTTTCAGATTCATTATTATTGCATTATATGTAGCACATCTGTTGTTGGTCGAGAGCCAAAGTATTTAATTCTATTAGATACATCTATACTGCTAAGTGATAATCTATACCAGGTTTATAGAACAAGCACTTAATTCTTGGCAGGGAGCAGTTGAAGACTTGATACAAGAGCAATAGAATATAAGCAGCACAGTTGTAGATCAGTGTCAGAAACTGGCCAAAAATCACTTCTGCATTCCTTGGCATGCAGGCATTCTAGTGTGGGAAACTATTCATTGAATTTATTGTTCTAACATCTGTAAAGCTTTGGGTGGGAGTAAAGCAAGCAAGGCTTGGAGAAAAATACTGTGGGGAAAACATTTACCTAACATTATTCTAACTCTTTCAAGGGTTTTCATGTCAGCGCACTTTAAATAACGTATCTTTCCAATGGACATCTGGTAATATTTAATCAACAAAGATACACAGAGATATTTTTCGGTTTGTAACATCTGTGTGTGTCTAAGTAATGGATGTGCATTCCATTGTTTGTTACAGTCATTTATTCTAAATTTGCTTACCTTGTGCACCTTCTGATATGCTGCTTTTATGTGACCTTCTGTGCTGCATGTCATGCACACCTGTGAATTCATTTCGAATTGTGAGGGTATAAGTAAAACCCTTCAGCTTGTAGAATCTGATATGCAACTAATAAATGCAACTGCAGATGTGGCTTCAATTCCAAGATTGTTCTCTTTTATTATGTGTCTCATTTATAAGTCTTGAGGGCCAAAACACAGTAACTTTTGAGTAGGTTGTGATTATGCAATCGGTATTTTCATTTATTTCCAATATCTGTGGTACGGGGGAAGAATAATAAAAAAATCTAATTTTTACAACAATGATCAATGCTCAAGTGTAGTTTAAGCTAACACAGAAGATATTCAACAAGAAATCTCCAAGAAACTACATGTCAACCATATACTCACCATATAAGTAAAAATATCAAGGAGGGCGATAAGAAAAAGAATTGTAAGATACAATTTCTTTTTCTTTAATCAAGAAAGCTTGTTGTTCTGACTTTCAGTATGATTGCCTTTTTATTATTATTATGGTAGTATGTATGTATATTACACGTATAGGTGTAATCATATACACTATCAACTACCCAGCATCATTGGGAGTTGGTTGGCATATAAATTTCATAAATTTGATTATAATTATACCCTAGTTACTATTAGAATCCTATATTTTGTTGGAGATACATTGTTTCATTATACATTTGTTTTTAAATGCAAACTCCACAGAATAAATAACCTAATTATAACATAAAACTATTAATTTTGAGATTTTTTGTGTGTGCAACACAAGTAATCACAAGTGACTAAAATTATGTGGACGTAATCATATTTTTTGCCATCTGAGTAGAAATGGGATGCCTATGGTGATAACATGGCTTTGGTGTATATCAGCTCATATTTTTATGATGCAAAGTGGTGACACTTAACAAACTTCCCACCTATTATTTTATGGCCAATGAAAATTTCTATTCAGAATAGGAAAACAAAAGATGTATTATGTGAATGCTGGTGCACAGAGAAACAGAGTGACAAGCATTTAATTTCCAGGGCTGTTCAATGGATATGTTTTCATCCTGTGGGAGAGATGATGTTGTAAGTGGAATCTCTCACGGGAATAGCTTGATATAACTTATTATTTAGCCTGGACACCAGATGGAATAGCTGAGCTTGGTGTTCTGTACTTATAAGGAAAGTACAATTTTTTCCAACACTCTCTTTCTCTCGGACTTCCTTAGCTGCAATGATAAATTTATTAATGCCTATGTTTTGCTGCTCTTTATCCAAAAAGTAAGGTGTTTCAGATACTTTTTGCTGTCAATGCCAATCTTTCCAGACAACATGTAGGAATCCAGAAAATGCCTACTGAGCCTGATGAAATTAATCCCTTGGCATATCCAATAAAATAGTTTTTCATACTGTATTGTCTAAGATGATTTAATATTATCATAGATTATGGCTCAAATATAGAGAACATATATCAAAAAAGCAGTTAACCAATCAGGGAAAAAACATCTTAAAATGCAATGCTAACATATGTTGTTAGTTTACCCCGTATATGTATAAAAAATTACAAAATTATTAAATCAGAGATTCATGTTTTGAATCAATGCAGGTAAACAAATACATGAGTTCTAAAGAACTGGTAGGGAATACTTACTATTCTTTCCTGGTTATTGTGGTATTGTAAGAGAAATGTGTAGAAGGTGTGGAAATAAGAGAATAAAAAAAGAAGACTAATTTATCTAAATGAAGCCTGCTGAATAGACAACCTGTCCCGGTTAAATCTTGGCTGACTTCTGCTTACAGTATTTGAAATGAAAAAGGAAATAGGCCATATAGCATCAGATCTTCCTTTTGTTTCCTCTGAAAACTCATTCATAGCTATATGCACACCCTGAAAAACCGGTACAGTGAGATAAAGGAAAAAAGATATTTGAATAACAGGGCAGAAGCAAAAGGGGGAATCTGAGAAACCAGTTAATCTAGTGGGATCTGTAAAGAAATGATTGAATGACAAGTAATTTAAGGGATTTCCTGGAATTAATTTACAGGTAAAATAATTGGAAATCTAAATTATTTGGAAATAATCTGGAAAAGAGACAAGTGTTAAAGGAAAATTGCAAGAAAAACATGTTTAGGCTCGGGAGAAGTGTAGAAGGACCTTTTCTTACTAAAACATTTTCATGAACAGCAGCTTACTTCATCAGATGCATAGAATTGCTAGATTAATATAGATTTAACTTGATAGGGAGGAAAAGACAAGATAGTTGGGCTGATGCAGGTTATACGTATGAGACAAATCAGTATTTTCTCAAAGAACAATTGTACTGTCCTACAAATTTCACAGTATTTGCTGATCTTTTGAGATAACCAGATATCTTTTGATGTACGTTATGTAGAATATCAGTCTCTTGCTTAATCATCCTATAACCCCTTTACTTTATTATTACTTTGAAATCCACAATAGATTATTCTGAGAGGCTGAAATGACCTGAGAGTACTTTGTTTGAACACTTTTTCAAATTTGAATCCATTAATAATTTTGCACAAAGTTTATCCTATTTACTAAATAGAATCTAGTGAAGATCATTGCTGGCAAATAATGGCATATATCACATTAGAGGAAGAACATGTGATGTTTGTCTAGCTGTTAGGACCTGTGATTGTGCTCGTGGAGTAAATGTGTGGGCAAAGTAGACTTCTACTTCATTTTAGGGCCATGTTTGCATGTTAGGACCATTGTCCTATTTTTTCTTGATTTTGATAATCTGCATCAGGCTAGGCCACTTGTAAATAAACATGGAGAGTAAAATGTGCTATACTTTTCTTGAAGATTTAAATGTGTGCCGATAGATAGATAGATAGATAGATAGATAGATAGATAGATAGATAGATAGATAGATAGATAGATATGTATATATATATATATATATATATATATATATATATATATATATATATATATATATATATATATATATATATGTGTGTGTGTGTGTGTGTGTGTGTGTGTGTGTGTGTGTGTGTGTGTGTGTGTGTGTGTGTAAATTTTTTTTGGATTGCTAACAAAAAAACTTTTTTACACAAATATAAGATGTCACTACTGTGACCACTGGCTGTGGATGGCCTTGAGTTAGGCTGAAACAGGAAATAAGATTTGTCCCATATTTGGGGCCTAGCAAGGTAATCTAAATAGTTAACAAAAATTTATATATATAAATTCTAAATAAATAATTTATATATTCCTGCTTGGACAAGTCCATGAAGTTTTCTTAGCAAGATTTGAGAAGTGGTTTGTAATTTCCTACTTCTTAGGACCAAGACAGAGTGATTGGCCCAAGTTTGAACAGCTATTTTGAACCTAAGATAGGAGTAGAATTCATGGTGTCCCAGGTTCGAACCTACAGCTTTAACTCTTACACCAAATTGACTCTACTAAAGATATCCCTAATGTGCACACTGGACATCTTAAATGCTGGTGAAAGGTTCAGTTGTAAATTACCCACAATTTTAATTATCAAAAATGTTGAAAAAGTAATAGTGCTCTGAGGCATGATGCCTATTTGCAGAGAATGATATCCAATTTGTTAGACTTATATCTCACCTTTCAGGAACTCAAAACTTACATAGCACTCTAAGGAATTTCACTAAGCTACATAAACTTCTTGCACAAATAGTTTTTTAAATAAAGCATTGGTCTTTTAAAACCATAGAATCTTGCTTCTTGTTAAAATTCAGTACCTGGGATGACTTGGAAGGATCTGCATGAAAAATGGGGGCAGAGAGAAAAATTTGAAATGAGGAGAAATCTTTTCCTAGATCTACAGATATTTGCATTAATTGGTGGTTGGCTATTACCTGGGTTTATTGCTCAGCTTTTAATTAACTGTTTCCGGATTTAATCTTGCAGTGTTCTATCTGTCCTTGTTTAATCCCACATTCTAACAGTGAGCTTATTTATGCAGATCAATACTGTTTACAAACATGAAAGCTGACTCTCTGTTTCTGAACTTAGAAAGGATGGCATTGGTTATCAATAGTGAAAGAATCCTCAGCAGGTGGCATGTCAATGTGCATAAAATCAATATTTACAGAGGAGAAAAAATTAAAACTTTTTGGGTGAGAGAAGCAAAAAATGATTCATGGACTGTTTAACACTTTAGGACTGCTTTAGGACTCATTCACCCATCCACAGTTCCCTTCCCAAGTATGGCCTATTTATTTGGTATAGTTTACTAAGTAAGCAGAAATAGAAGCACCAGCAGGCTTACTACAGCTTTGTACAGTTTTTGTAACTTCAGGTTTCTATGGTTAGCATGGCTAAGTAGTCAAATTGCCCTGTTTGAACATGATTTATTATTTAATTATTGGAAGATAAGAAACATATTTGAAGAGAAGTATGTAATTTTATCTTTCTTGCTTGTATTTGCCAAAGGAATCAATTGTGTTCCATGGTGTTCATCTCTGAAACACTATATGTATGTTGATCTATTCCAATTATTAAAAATATGTATGATTATCTCCCAAATCCTGTTATGCTGTAATGAGGATGGGGTGGGTTCCTGAGATGGATGTGTGAACAATGCCAGGACTGTATGCAAAAAATATGTACTCCCATTAGAATCACCTAAGGCATAAAGGTCAGCCCAGCTGTCCAGCTAAACACCTATACTTGGCAGCAGAGATGTAGGAGGAAGATGCTAGAGACACATTTTGACTTTAGTGACAATGGCAAAGGCATCATTATATTTTACATAGAAGGCAGTGGTAACCCACTCCTGTATTTTACTGAGAAAAACAAATGGATAATAGGATAAAGCAACTGACTTTAATAGTGCCAGATGGTTTTCCCCCTCCTATGTTGAATGGTATTCAACATGCTATTGAGGAAGAGATCAGCATCTTTTGGAGTGTTTATGATCCAATGATTAAAGCCTTCCAGATGTCTAGTTGTTGATGCTTCTGCCATGCAAGAAAAGAAATCTAAAGCTGCAAAGAGAGAATTATAGTGAGAACATGGAACCTAAGAACCATCAGCATGGGAAAGTGCAATAGTGAAAGATGAAATGTTAGGCTTCTGCAAATTGGAATGGACTGGAATTTTTTACTTTTGTACTATTTACTACTCAGAACACACACACACACACACACACACACACAAATATGGAATGAGCTTCATAGTCAGGAAGGATGTAGCAAATACAGAGTTTGGGACAATGCAGTCAAATGCCAAAATAACATCAATAAACCTTTTGAGCAATTCTTTAATATGTTGATTTTCCAGCTTTGCATTGGATAATGATGCAGAAGAAGAGGAGTTTGATGAATATCGTGGCAAGTTCAATCTGATTTTCTGGTTAGAGACTAGAATTCCAAGAAGAAACCACAGGCAAGATAGACAATCATATCAGGAATCAGAGATGTTGAATATGAAAATAAAAGTTGAAAAACAAATACAGAATAGAAAAGGAAAAACAAATTGCAGAAACCCTTGACTCCAGAGGCTTCTGCCCATCCATCAGATCAGGCAAGATCAGGTCAGAGTAAGCATTCCTCTGTGAAACAATGACATATAGTCATATCCAGGAAGAGTGCCTTCTCTGTTGTGGCATCGTCTTATGAAACAACCTGATGAGATTCAGGTGATCCTGAATCTATTGACTGTGACCACCATGGCTGGTTTATGTCATTAACTTTCAACTTCAATTTTCAGAGAAAATATGGTATATCTAGTTTTCCAGCAGAATTGTACACAGTCTGTTTGTTCATAATAACAATAACATGGGACTCATCTGATATACTACAAGCACAGCAACAACACACAGAGTAATCCCTACAGAGTACATCAGAGTTCTATTTTCACTCAGGCATATCAAGACTTTTCATGGAGAACATTTCAGTTCACCTCCCAAATTCTTCTATACTGCTTTGTTACTATGCACAAGGACTGACTAAGCCCTGTATTATTTATATCGTGAAAAACCTAACCGTGACTTGGAAGCCACATCTGAATCTTTAACAATTCATCAGTTCACAAAGCTATCTGCATTTTCAAAAATTCAACAAAGATATGTGTATTTTCTGATCAAGAGTACATTTCCTGAGATGCTGTTGGCCTCAGCAAACTCTGAAAGTATCCAGAAGATAGAAGAGTGAGTCTGGCACTGAAAAAATAAAAGTAGAAAAATTAACTCTTAAAAGATATGGATAGCATATGTTGGAGAAATTATCCAGAAATTCTCAAATATGAAACAAAGCATGGGCAAAGGTGTGTATGTGTGTGTGGGGTGGTGGTGGTGGTGGTATGAGATTACTAAAGTCTCCTTGTAGGAATTAAACCACGGTTATGGGGTCTCAGATAGGCCTTATTTTTTCCTATGTTGTACTTATCAAAAATTAGGGAAGATTAATTTATTCATTCCAATAATGTTTCTATTTTACTAGGCATTTCCAAGATGCTGAGATGAAATGTCATCTTCTCTCTGGATATCTGCGGCCAGGCCTTTTGCTTTCATCTTCAGATAGTTCAGACATTATTTAATAACTGATACATTAATATGTATTTTTAAAACCTTTTTTGTATCAACTCTTTTTCAAAAGTTTTACCATTGATATGCAGCTCCACAAGTCTATATGTCCAACTGACATTATTTATAGTAATGGAGACTTAATAATAAATCCAGCACATTGTTGCTGTCAAAATCATGTTCAAGGGTAGAAACTTTATCTCTCAATGGTCGAACTATATCAGGGATCCCCAAGCCCCAGTCCATGGACCAGTACTGGGCTGCAATATGCCAGCAAACACTCTGCACAGACAAACAAAGCCCAATCTGTGGGATGCAGGCAGCACACAAAACCATGCACTCTCTGGTCCATGGAAAAACCTCTCTCCACAGAACCGGTCCCTGGCATCCAAAAGGTTGGGGATCTCTGAACTATATTACAAATCGCCAGTAACAAATGTGATGAATCTGCTTGTGTCTAATTCAGAGTGTTTACTATGTAATTCCTTAGGTGCACAATAGAAATTTTTCACATACAAATGACACGTAACTAGATTAATTAAAAGAATGATTAAATGGCAGCTTAATTTAAAGTATGTTTTAAATCACTTACATTTTAAGTTATTGCCTAACGTAATAATATTCAAAGCAGTTAGATACATAAACTGCTTCCAGAAATTAATCTAAAAGGTGACAGGGAAATAAATTGCAAAAATGCCCATTTAAAGGATAATGTAAAAATTAAACAACTAAACAATAAGATGATACATTCTTTTTTTGAGTCTATTAAGTCAGAAGCATTATTGTTCCCAACCAATAAATAGGCTTTGATTTTGGTTGTACAGTAAATATTAAAAATAATTGTGTCAAATATACTTGTTGAGGAAGGATTTGAAAAGAAAAAAAGTCATTAGTGATATCATCCAGCCTAAAAGAGACATCTGGAAAAAAAATCTACAATGCATTGAACCTCCTCCCCTGTGTATCTATTGGCAAAGATCATGCTGTTCATGGTCTCTTCCTATGCTCCATGGATCATCAGGTGCTCAGATAATACCTTAGAGACTTTATTTTTTTTAAAAAAGATCTTGCACTAAAGTGATATATTTGAGCAGATCAACATTTCCAGATCTCTTTCAGCTGTATATTTCAACATATAGAAGTTAAGCAATCCATTCGGAATGGATCAAAGTGCAGAGAGGGAAACTGATTCCATAGCACACAGTGCCCTGTTTGTCTATACCATTTCACCAAGAATTTGTAAGGAGAGTCACTGACTGTCCATTAGCCTCAGTTTATTGGTGGAACCAATAATGTCTTCTTCATTTTATAAATAAGCTAGCAATGTCCTTGGGGCTGTACAACACACACGCAAAGACACTTCTTGCCCCAAGGAACTTACTACTTCTTTGCCAGCTCCCAGGGTGCCAGGTGGCTTAATGAATTAATTTTGCCAAGCGCTTTGAGATCTGGGGATAAAAGGCTCAATAGAAGTGCAAAGTATAGTGATTAATTGCCTTTTCTTGGTGGGAAGTTGCCATCCCCTTTCTCACTTTCTCCAGCTTGCAAACCAGAGGGAGTATTTAACTTTTATATATATATAAAAACATCTTTACTAAGTAACAAATTAAGATGCAAATCGGGAGGGCTTTTTTTTCCTTTCACTAATTGGCTGATAATTAATGAATGTGGAGCTGACTGAGCAGATGCTCCCCTTAGAAAAAAGAAAAAGACAGATTTGGAATTTTTCTATCCCTTATTTTTTAAAATTACATCAAGAAGATTGTAACATGTGGTGGTTGGGGAAATTCCACCATTGATATTTTTTTAAAGAGAAAATTAGAATACGTATATGTTTCCCACTGATCACAAGGATATCCATTTATTGTACATTATTTTCCCCGTATCAGAATGTATGTGCTGGACATATATGCATATCTGTCTGTCGGTATAGAGACAACTCATAATTAGCAGCCAGGCCTTTGGGATCCAATTAACCAATTCAATTAACAAAAAAAAGCATACAAGTCACCCTGACATTTGTCAGCCATTAGATGGGATGTTGGACTGGCAGGTTTTGTCAAGACATTAATGATGATTAGCTCATTTGCAGTTCACTTTTTACCTCAGGTCTCTCCACCTGGAAGTCTGGCAAAAATAACTCAGCAAAGAAAGCAAGAGGAAAAGGGCTTGGGGAAGAGGACCGTTCATGGAAACAACAGTGACCCTCAAAAGGAGTCTTGACCTTTCATTGAACAGATAATCGATAAGAGTAGTCTTCCCCCCAGCTTCCCCTGGCTTTTCAGTTGAGTCTTTAGAGGAATTAGTGCTTCTCTGAGCCGAGAGTGGCATTTGCTCCACAGGCTGAGCTATCTTGTGTTTCAGCTTCTTTAGTGAGAGAGGCCTCCACCCTACAAACATCTTGTCAATAGTGAGCCATTACTCCAGCAGGGCTGCTCAGGTAGGCAGGGCTTGTTCCTCAGCTGAAGCCAAACTCTTTGTTCTTGGGATTGATTAACTGTAGCACTCTATAAGATAGGCAGATATTTATATATCAGTTTCTTCTGATCTTGCTTAATTGAAGAACCTTTCACCAGCAGTTCTGATTTAATGGTATGTTATGAATTGATAAGGACACAATGCACCCCAAAACATAGTAAGCAAGATTCTTGGCAAACAGAAAGGAAATTGACTATAAGACTTGTAACACCTTCAAATTAGGTTTAGGTTTTTTAAAATCATGAATCCAGTGATTATCCTTAAATCCAATGAAACATATTTAACTCCACTTGCAGTGTATCTGCTTCTATGGTTGCTTGTATAGCCATTGGAATAATCTTTAGCCTTGTATTAATAAAGAAAAATAATCTGTCAAATTGTGTGGAATGTATAAAAATATTCTGCTTTAATTATTCTTTCAAGAATTAAAATTAACCATTTTAAATCTAATTTAACTCTGATTTAGGTACAATTAATTGCAAATTTCATGAAAGTTTTTTTCTTCTTCACAAATGTTGGCTATCAAAAAAAATTAAATGCAATTCACATGCAGAAGTAAGAATACTTTAAACTTTTGATTATACTTTGGCAAATAAATAAATAAATAAATAAATAAATAAATAAATAAATAAATAAAACATTTGAATCAGAAATCAAGGTCTGAACTGTTTATCAGTAAGTAATCAGGAACAAATGTTTCACGATATGTTGCATGAACAGATAATAAGTGTGCTGAAACACCAACTATATTTACATGCTACATCTTCAAGTTACTGGCACACAAAAAAATCAAATATTTTTGAAAATTGTATCATAGTGAATAGCTTTCAAATTTATATGGTTTTTGTATGTGGTGTGCTGTGTGCAACACAGACAGCTTTAAAAAATAGCAAGGATGTCAGAAATATTCCAATATATTATAACATTATACATAACAATGTCTGTCTATCTTTCTATCTCTATCTCTATCTATCTATCATCTATCTAATCCAGGCATGTCAAACTGCCGGCCCATGGGCCAGATGCATCACGCCCTCCCCATTGCCGGCAATGGGGAAAAAGTCATGATACATCACGTGACATCACGTGACGTTGCGAGTTTGACATGCCTGATCTAATCTATCATCTATCAGACCGTGAAGTCTTACATTTTCATGGAAGTATGAGAACAGTGTAGTGTTGATTTGTGCGAGTGTCATAGTGGAGCTAAGAACCTCAAATCAAATCTTCATTACAGTCATAGACCAGCATAACCAGTGGTTGGATTCAAATATGTGAACAACCAGTTCTCTGTGTGGATGTCACTTCCAGAAGTCCATTCTGGGCCTGGGCAACAAAAAATTAGCTACCAGTTCTGCCAAACTGATGCAAACTTGCTGAATCCCACCACTGAGCATAACTAAGAACTTCATTTTCAGAGTTATATCAAGACAGGGTTTCATTTGAGAGTGTGCTGATGTCATCATTGAATATTAGTATCTTAACTGAAGGATAACAGTCACCATTACAGATACAAAATAGCCATGCCTGCATTCAGATGGCCAATGGTAGGAAAAAATGAGGTGAATTTCAATGCTTCCGGGGAAAGAGTTTCTTTTCTTTCTTTTTTTTTTCTTGCCATCTACTGATTTTTCCCATGAGACTTTTAGAAGCTTCAGTATTGGGCCTTTTCCACTGTGTGGAAAGTATTATATTTCCAAGATTTCATGCTGGTGGTATGAGATCCCAGAAAAGCAAATAATATAATAGGGTACAATATATTCCAAGATTTGTTTGCTATAAATGTGAAAAAAATGTGACATTGAATTTACCTTCATCTCAAGCATTTTTATAAATTCACAAATTATGCTGGATTACCCAAAGAACAAAAAATAACAACAATTGGCATTTATCAAGCATTTTTCCAAGTACACATGGAACTAAACATTTCATACCTGAAAGTATAGAGGACAAGATAACTATATATAATTGGGACTATTCATGTACTAACAATATAACAGTAGCAGCCTATTATTGTCACATACATTGTTAAATCCACAAAGAGCAACTGGTAGGTTAAATCTATTTTAGCACAGAAAGCTTGACAAAAATCCTTGCCACCAAGCATTTGATACTGATCACAGTGTCACATCAGGGAACAGGAGCTCAAAAGAAAAAGTCATTTTTTTATTTCTGAACTTTAGACACAACGGCTTCTCCTCTGCTCTGCCTCCCCAGGTTCTAGTTCTCTTAGTAGGAGGTGTTTTTCTTTTTTGTATGCCACTCAACAAGCGTGAGATTATTTTTTTCTGAAAAGAAAGAATCACAAGATTGCACGGATGCAACAGAGACGAGTTTGGAACTGATTCAGTCTTCATACTGTGCACCCAAGGGACATCAAATCATATCCAAACTTGAAAAATTATAACAAAAGGTGTAGCTAGAGGCTTCTCCATTTCCTGTTATGTTGACACCTCGTGGCATCATTTTATTTATTTATTTGCAATATTTATATAGCTCCCCATTTTAGAACAGCTCTGGGTGGTTTACAAGCAATAAAATGGTATAAAAATAGTATATAATAGCAGGTTAAACAGTGTCAATTTTATTTATATATTTTTTCTTGTTAATTGAGTTGCTCAGGGAGAAAATACTAAAGTAACTGTTCCAAACCAGTCCTGTTGCTTGCTTTTCCAAGCACCCCAAAATCTCCATAATGCTGCAGATTAATGAGCATACCTACATATATAAACCATTTTTTTCATGAAAGGATTTGCCAATGACATCACCCCAGGGGTATGCAGTTGGGGGCTCCTTTCATGTTTCCATGAAGTTGCCAAACGAAGTGGTACACATTAATCTACTTGTGATCGCCTGCTTCCAAACTGCTGGGTGGGCAGGAGCTGGAGGATGTGAAGAGAGCTCACCCTGCCCCGTGGCAGCAATGGGTCTTGAACGTAAGCCTGCCAAACATCAGCCCAGTGTCCTAACCTCATGAGCCACCATGCTCCCTATTTCATATATATAAAAATACAGGGGGGAAAATGCATATAACAATGTAAAGGAGAAATTGTAAACCTAATTGACATTTTTGTTTATACATTAACTTCCAGTGAAAATAGTTCAGAATAAAGAAGAAGACCAACAGCCCCAGTGCAGAAATTAGAGTCAGGCAACAAGAGAAGGCACCAGGTTCCTTTTGGAGAGAAGTATTAGGACATTTTTGATTAAGATCAAATACGTTAGAATTTCATGTATGACATGGGAGTGGAATTCATGTCTAAAATTCTAGCCATGTTGGTGTGCAATTTTATTATTTGTTTTTCTTCTATGCTCTGATACGCACATTGACACACGCACTTCATAAGCATTGTCATAATTTTCAGAAATAGTCATTCTGTATAAAACAGATATTTTGCTTGTTGCTTGGAGACTCATGTAGTGGAAAATTAAATTACGAGAAAAGATTTCTTTATATAATAAAATAGCACATCAGGGAGAATACTTGTCTAGAATCTCTCTCCAGATATCCTATTTGGGGTGAAAGAGAAAGAAGGCAATGGATTCAATCATGCAAGTATTTTTTTGTAATTTCATAAGGACCACTGACTCTCTGCCCCTGGGAGAGAGCTATTGTATGGGAAGTGGGATTTAGTGTCTTTGAGATGTGAGAGAAAATGTAAGGCATTTTGGATTTCAGGCATTGCTCACATCAAGGAATTGGCTGATAAAGGTCAAAAATAAGGATGTATGATGGAGATTGTGCACCAGTTACATATCACAACCATCCCTGAATCTGTCTTGTCAGAACTGCAGTTTTCATGCTGTTATTTTTTATAATGGCTTGATGAAGATGTAGGTTAAAGGTCATGAATACTTCTAGTATCTACCACTTTATTTGTTGTTTGAGAGATGGCTAATTATATTTCCACAATATTTTGTTTTAGTATAAGTATAAAGGAGAGATTAATAGCAATATCGTCTATATATCCCTATTTTGTCCATGTCGCGCCCCGCGGGCTCGACGCCCAGCGGCTTCACGGGCGCGACACTCACCGGCGCTGGTCTCCTCCGCCCCTTTCGCTCCTGCTTCCTCTTCTGATCGGGCCGGTTTGGATCGACAGCTGCGGCAGCGACAACGGCCTCCAGCTGACGCCCCGGCTGCACGCCCCGCCCTGCCGGCTACGGAGGCCTCACAGGATCCCAGGAACAGCTTCGCCCTGCCGGCTATGGTGGCCTCGCAGGGCCATGGGCCCACGCCAGCTAGCACTCCGGGCCTTGCGGCGTTGGCGGGCGGGGCCCTCGGCAGCGAAGCCCGGTTGCATCGAGAACGGACTGGGGGCTTGCCAGCCCGCCGAGGGGGGGTCAGACAGCAGGGCAGAGGTGTGTCCGCAACGGGGGGAAGGCGGCGGGATCAGGAACATGGGTGGGGGTGGAGACCGGCGTTCGCGAGGGGACTCACCTGGGTGATAGACGGTGCCGGGTGGTGGGGCGTGTCGCAAAGGAGGGTGTTAGGGGGCAAACGGGGGTTAAGTAGGGAATGGGCGGAAGTGGGCGCGGCTGGGTGGGGCGTGGGTGTATACATGCAGTGTGTATATAACAGCGTTGGATGCGGGTAGCAGCCAACGCTGGCTTTGTACCGTTTGAAGATCGTTTGCTGTTGCTTAATAAACCACTTCGGAAACTCAGCTTTCGTCTCGGTTGCTTGAATCATCTGCTCTCCGGACGAGGTTTGAGAGAAAGCCAGCGTTGTTCTCACCCTTTCATTTTCCCTTCCGAGCGACAAGTGGGTGAGTTGTATGGCGGAGGGAACGCAGGGGCCCACCTCAGCGGCTGCTTCGGAGAAGGAGGTCGGGCCTGAAATGGGGGCCGGGGCTGGTGTAGCCTCCCCCAGGACAATTGATGTGGGAGAGGTTGTGCTTCCGGCGGTTCGGCCTAAGCAGCGGCCATCGTTGCTCGAGGATCGTTTGGTGGAGCCAAGGGAGGCAGGGGCCCAGAGCCTCGGCAGAGGGAGGAGGCCGAGTCTTGCCCTGGGCCATAGAGGATATGAGGAGGGCCACGAACCTCGGCTGAGGGGTCCTTCGTCAGTGTGGAGGGAGCGCTGCCTTGTGGAGGACGAGGGAGAGGAGTGGAGTTATTCCACCACCCCTGGTAACCAGACAATGGACATTCTGCGGACCAGGTTCGGGGAGGCAGGTGGCCAGGAGCCGGGCCATTGGTCCCCTGCCGGGGCTCCGCCTTTGGATGCGCCAGCCCATCTGAACCAACCTGGTCTGGGCTCTGCTCCTGTAGGCCTTGGGCGAGGTGCTGCAGGGATGTGGTCAGGGACGGACGATAGGCCCGGGCAGTCGACAACACGGCTAGTTGGAGCCCCTCCTGTGCTGGGCTCGCAAGTGGCTTCGTGGGGACCCGGAGTGGTATGGGGTCCGCCACCTTTGTCGGTTACCTATGATGGCCACCCTGACCGCCTGGCGATGTTCCTGGGCCAGGTGATAGGACATATGGACCAGTATGCCCAGGCTTACGTGTCTCAGCGGGCTATGGTGGTAGCAGTAACAGCTTGCCTGCAAGGGGAGGCAGCGGCTTGGGCAGCCGATTTATACAGTGACCACGCTCGGGAGCTCGGGGATGTTGGCCTGTTTTTGGAGTCGTTGCGGGCTCGTTTCGAGGACATTTCCCGGGTGCAGCGGGCCGAAGCCGACATCCTTTCTTTACGGCAGCGAGGCAGATCTGCGCTGGAGTACGTGAGGGAGTTCCGTAAGGTGGCCGGGAAGTTGCGTTCGTGGCCGGAGCGTCTTCTTGTCCACCATTTTAGGGCTGGCATGGACGGGGCTCTCCGTCGAGCTTGTGTGGTCCGCGGTGTTCCAGCACGACTGCAGGAGTGGTACCGTGTGGCCGTGGAGCTGGACGTGGGTTTACAAGACGTGCGAGGCCGGTATGAACCTCCTCCTGGAAGCCGACGGCCGGCCGAGAAGACGAAAGCGGCAGAGCCGTCTGGAGCAACGTCTACACGGCCTTCCTCCCAGCCAGCGCGGGCTGCTCTGAGATGTTTCAGATGTGACCAGCCAGGACACCGGGCAGTCGATTGCCCTCTGCCTCCCGCCAGACCAGCCCCTTCTGCTTCCCCAGCACGGGGAACCGGGACTCGGAGATCCATGGAGCGGACACGGGCCGCTCACCAACTAGGCGGAGATGCCTCCAGGCCAACTGCTCCTGTTCGGGTGGAGACACCGGTAGAAACACAGCCTCCACCGTACGAAAGTCCAGAGGAACAGGATCCAGACGAAGATCCAATGGTAAGTGCTCCGGTTTGTCCCTTTGTTTTCCCTGTGGTGCTGGTCAGTCCCCGCACCGGTCAGAGGACGGCATATAAAGCCCTCGTTGACTCAGGTAGCACACGGTGCCTAATGAGCCAAGCGGTGGTGGCAAGGCTGGGGGTCACGGTGAAGCGACTAACTAGCCCGCTACGCTTTCAGCAGGTGGACGGGTCCCTTTTGGGGGGGGCACCCGTTACTCACGTCACTGAACCGATTCGATTGGAGATGGGCGACCACTGGGAGACTTTGCGGTTTATAGTGGTGCCTTCTATGACTGAGGCAGTTATCTTGGGGCTCACATGGTTGGATCGGTGGGGTCCTACGATCTGGTGGGAGGGGGGTAGCCGCCATCTCCGGTTGGGGTTGGGCCCACAGCCTCCGCGGGAGCACGCATTTTTGGGACCACCACACACGGGGGAACGGGAGAGGGTCTGTGCGGGTGGGTTAGCGCAAGAGGCTCGAGTACCCCGTGAATACTCCGACCTGTTGGACGTCTTCAACGAACGAGAGTGCGACACGCTACCACCTCATCGCTCCACGGACTGCGCCATTGAGCTGGAACCAGGTGCTAGGCTACCAAAACCCCGGATGTACGCCATGTCCCCGAAAGAAATGCAGGAACTCCGGCGGTACATCGACAAGAACCTGGAGCGGGGATTCATCCAGCCAGCACGGTCTAGGATGGCGGCGCCCGTGCTGTTTCGTGAGAAAAAGGATGGTGGGCTTAGACTGTGCGTGGACTATCGCGGTGTGAACGCGGTGTGCGTTGAGCACCTGTACCCGCTCCCACTAATGAAAGACCTGTTGGCCCACCTGGCTAAAGGTCGGGTCTTTACCAAACTGGACCTCAGGGAGGCCTATTATCGTGTCCGAATCAAAGCAGGGGACGAATGGAAGACGGCGTTCAACTGTCCTCTGGGTAGTTTCCAGTTTACGGTGATGCTGTTTGGGCTGCAAGGTGCCCCTGCCGTCTTCATGCAATTGATTAACCAGGTCTTGCATGAATTCTTGTATCGTGGGGTCTTGGTTTACCTGGACGACATCCTGGTTTATACCGAGACGATGGAGGAGCACGTGGCCTTGGTTAGGCGGGTGTTAACGAAATTGCGGGACGCACGGCTCTTTGTGAAACTATCCAAGTGCGAGTTCCACCGGCAGCGAATCGATTATTTGGGGTACAGAATCTCTGCAGGGGGGGTGGAAATGGACCCAAAAAAGGTGGAGGCCATCCAGCAGTGGCAGGCCCCGCGGACACGGCGGCAGCTACAAGGGTTTCTTGGCTTCGCGAACTTTTATCGCCAATTCATACCCTGTTTTGCGGCCATAGCCCTGCCGCTTACGGACCTTCTTCGCACGCGACAACTAACCGTACGACCACGTCCTGGATTACGGGTGGGGTGGACTGCAGAATGCCAACGGGCTTTTGATACGTTAAAAGCTCTTTTTGCTAAAGAACCGATCTTACGACACCCAAACCCTGCCCTGCCTTTCGTGGTCCAAGCCGACGCAAGCGATGTTGCCCTCGGAGCCGTCCTTCTCCAGCGAAACAACGACGGGGTGCTTCAACCATGCGCTTATGCGTCTAAAAAATTGTCTCCTGCAGAACGTGCCTGGGCAATATGGGAGAAGGAGGCTTTTGCGGTGCGCTGGGCATTGGAACTGTGGCGACATCATTTGGAGGGGGCTGTCCACCCGTTTGAGGTGTGGACGGATCATAAGAATTTGATCGCATTGCAGACACCCCGACGGCTGTCCCCCAAACATGTACGATGGGCGCTGTATTTCCGTCGGTTCCGTTTCACATTGAAATATGTTCCGGGGGGGAAGAACTTCTTGGCGGACGCACTGTCGCGTATGCCACAGTTTGAGGGGAAGAGGGAGGAGGTTGTACAGGAGCTTGTGCCTGCCGGAGATCTAGATCAGGAGGGGGACACTGCTCTCGCAGCGCAGGACGAGTTCTGCGATGAGCTTCGAAAGGCCCTTCAGGGGGATACCTGGCTACAGACCCACCCAGAGCTCGTAGCCATGCGTGATGGCTTGGCCTGGCATGGGACCCGACTTTATGTACCAGCCCCTTTGAGGGAGCGAGTGCTATATCGGTGCCACGACACCAAGCAAGCTGGACACTATGGGTTTCTGAAGACCCTGCATTTGGCACGTCGGCAATTTTGGTGGCCGCACATGGCGAAAACGGTGGAGGACTATGTACGGCGATGCCACATTTGTGCCACCACAAAACCTATGGTGGGAAAACCTTTGGGCCTTCTACAGAGGGTGGCTGACCCTACTCGTCCATGGCAGGATATAGCCATGGACTTCATTGTTGAGTTACCCGATAGCAAGGGCCATAACGTTATTTGGACGGTGGTAGACCTATTTTCTAAGCAGGCCCACTTTATTCCCTGTAAAGGGTTGCCCTCAGCACGTCGATTAGCTTGGCTCTTTGTAACCCACGTTTACCGTTTGCATGGAGTGCCACGCCGTATCATTTCGGACAGGGGAGTTCAATTTACGGCACGTTTCTGGAAAGAATTTGTTAAATTCATCGGCTCAACCCAAGGACTCAGTACGGCGTACCACCCTAGCACCAATGGCGCAGCAGAACGGGCCAATGCTGCCGTTGAGCGATATCTACGGTGCTACGTATCGTACCAGCAAACCAACTGGGTGGATCTTTTAGCGTTTGCGGAAGTAGCGTATAACAACGCTGTACATAGCAGTACGGGGTTCTCCCCCTTCAAAGTGGTTATGGGTAACGATTTTGTCCCCATCCCTGAGTGTAGCCCGGGACATGAGAATCCTTGTCAGCCACAGGAATGGATAAGGCAGATTGAGGGGGCCTGGGGTGCAGTGAGAAAGGCGTTGGAGCGGGCTGCAATAACATATAAGGAGCAGGCTGATAGGAAGCGAAAGGCGTTCGCAGTCCCGAAGGTGGGGGACTTAGTTTACCTATCTACCAAGTATATACGTAGCCAGGTTCCCTGTAAAAAGCTAGGGCCCAAATACATCGGACCATTCCGGGTGGTACAGGTAATTAACCCCGTAACCGTACGGCTACGACTTCCGAAGTTCCTGGGCAAACTTCACCCAGTGTTCCACAGTAGCCTACTGAAGCCCGTCACCTCAGGTGCCACAGCAGTGGGGGAAGGTGGGCCTGGGCCTACTCATGGCGACCACTATGAAGTCCAAGAGATCCTTGACTCCAGGGTTCGTAGGGGGGGCGTCCAGTACCTCATCAAGTGGAAGGGATATCCTGTGGAGGAAGCGACATGGGTGGGGGATGCAGATGTTCATGCCCCTCGGTTGGTGCGAGCGTTTCACCGGATGCACCCTGGCAAGCCAAGGGGAGGTCGGGGGGACACCGCGGACAGGGTGGACGTTTGCTTACCTTTTGTGTCTTCCCCTTCAGGAGGGGCCCTGGTAGGAGGGGCGGCATGTCGCGCCCCGCGGGCTCGACGCCCAGCGGCTTCACGGGCGCGACACTCACCGGCGCTGGTCTCCTCCGCCCCTTTCGCTCCTGCTTCCTCTTCTGATCGGGCCGGTTTGGATCGACAGCTGCGGCAGCGACAACGGCCTCCAGCTGACGCCCCGGCTGCACGCCCCGCCCTGCTGGCTACGGAGGCCTCACAGGATCCCAGGAACAGCTTCGCCCTGCCGGCTATGGTGGCCTCGCAGGGCCATGGGCCCACGCCAGCTAGCACTCCGGGCCTTGCGGCGTTGGCGGGCGGGGCCCTCGGCAGCGAAGCCCGGTTGCATCGAGAACGGACTGGGGGCTTGCCAGCCGGCCGAGGGGGGGTCAGACAGCAGGGCAGAGGTGTGTCCGCAACGGGGGGGAAGGCGGCGGGATCAGGAACATGGGTGGGGGTGGAGACCGGCGTTCGCGAGGGGACTCACCTGGGTGATAGAGGGTGCCGGGTGGTGGAGCGTGTCGCAAAGGAGGGTGTTAGGGGGCAAACGGGGGTTAAGTAGGGAATGGGCGGAAGTGGGCGCGGCTGGGTGGGGCGTGGGTGTATACATGCAGTGTGTATATAACAGCGTTGGATGCGGGTAGCAGCCAACGCTGGCTTTGTACCGTTTGAAGATCGTTTGCTGTTGCTTAATAAACCACTTCGGAAACTCAGCTTTCGTCTTGGTTGCTTGAATCATCTGCTCTCCGGACGAGGTTTGAGAGTCTCCTGCAATTTAACAGTAGAAGTGGATTACTAAATAATTTCAGATGTACAATGTAAGACTACACAATTTATCAAGAGAATCCACATAGACCAGATATGTCAAACTTGCGACGTCATGTGATGTCACGCAACGTATTGGGATAGTTTTGCCTTTGCTGGCAATGGGGTGGGCGCAGCTTCCGCCTGATGGTCCAGCCCGCAGGCCGACAGTTTGACACCCCTGACATAGACCATAGAGACTGTGAAGGGGCATAATCCAATTTGGTAGCATAGCTTACCATAGCAAAAAGATATCTAACAGTGTATTATCAATCTGCTATGGTACATAAGCAAAAAAATTTGTGAATAAAATTGTTCACATTTGTTTTGGAAATGTTACACTGAAAATCAAAATGGCCTGTTGGCACGGTGCATAATGCATCTTCCCATTATTCACTCTTGCATTTTCTATACATATTTATTTACTTATTTACTTATATCCCACCTTTATTATTTTTTAAAATAACTCAAGACGGCAAATATATCCAAAAAACCTTCCTCTTCCTATTTTCTCCACAACAACAATCCTGTGAGGTGGAGAGAGAATGAGTGGCCCAAGGTCACCCATTTAGCTTTCATGGCTAAGGCAGGACATAACCAAGATTGTTCTCAAACCTTCCGGAGGACCATAGCATACCAATTACGGAATAGTTCTAGCCATGTCCATCTATAGCATTTCAGCTAAACTTCTCCACTCCTTCCCTGAGAGTATTTATTTGCTAATTTATTCTTTTTTCTTTTTTAAGTATTGCTATACTACAATTGGCAATTCCATTTTTCCATTTAATGGAGAAAATAAAAAGTGCATGAAGCCCTTCCCATCCCTGCCTGCAAAGAATTAAGCGTTCAGTGGAAGAGGGGCAAAGCTGACAGTAGTCACTAATCATTAATCTGCTAGTTTAAATAAGTACTTAGAGTGAAGAAGTGCATAATTTGCCAAGCTCACTTTGGACAGTTTTGTGCTGTAATTGCTTCTGTCTTGATTTAACAATTATCCCAAATCAGGTTTGGAAAAAAAAAATACTGGACAGCAGCATAGTAACAATGATATCCTAAGAATACTTTGGGGAAGTGGGAAATGGGCTTGTATAACAATGGAACTTCCAGGAAAATGTTTACCAGGTTCACTGAGAGAAAAAGAAGGCCATGGTGGAACCATGTTTCTGAAAGCGGGCTTGCAAAAATGAGTAAAAGAATAAAGATGAAGATGCTGCATGACATGTACATATTCCTGAAAATAACATGCAAGATTGTCGGGCCTTTCTCTCTATGGCAGCCGCAAAATAACATTAAGGGAAGAATTAAAAGAATTCTGTGTGTGCTTGAGTTGCCAGTGCAAGAAACTTCTAGCTAGCAGAGAAACAACTATTTTAGCTAAGTTAGATCTGTGGAAGAAAAAAGAAGCAGGTGTTAGGAAGCATGTGGGTACAGCTTAATATCTTCAACAACTTCTCAAAGGGTTGATTGATCACCAAACCACCAAACCACCACTGAGAGGCAATGGTCTGGCAAGCCAAGCTGCATTAAGGGACTTGGTTAAAATCATGTTCCTTATGTTCAAAATATTTATGTGCATTTGTTTTGCAAGCTGTTTATTATCATTTGAGTTTTGTAGTTTAATATACCAGAAATAAGAGATTTATATCATGGGTATAAAATGCTCTATTTGTGCTACTCTTTTCATTGAATCATTTTATAAACAAGCAGTGAACCATATAGGAGTCAGCGCTGCATATTTTCATTATACCCACATTTTTTATATATACCGGTAATTCTCCATCAATCTTCTGATTTGGTCTTGTATCCAGCATTACAAGTTATTTTGAAGAGTAAACAACAGGGCATTATAGGAATGCCAACTTTTTTATTTTGAGGATTTTTTATTTTTATTTTTAGACGCAAATAATGTTAGTACTAATTATTCATTTCTGGAAATAGTTTGGTAAAAGAAACTTGTATCTTGGTAGCAAAAGAAAAAAACACATGAGAATTATACAGTAGCCATCAGCTCATAATGTACAGAAATAGCTAAATTGTATATGTCCATTAAAGTGTTTGTGGTAGTTTAAGATCAGCTATGCCTATTAGTTATTTCTATGAAGTTGTCAGAATTCAGGAGAAAATCAAATTATACTAGCTACATCATGCTACGTTATTAGCTTCATACACCCATTCACAGCAAAATGAGAGTGGTGATTTTTTTTTAGCAAAGCTAGTGTTTTTTTAAAGGTTTTTTTTCCTTAAAATGTTTTAATATCGCAGATTTTCATTCACTAATGAGAACATCCACCTCATTCCACATCTAATCTCTATTGGGTGGATCTCTTGCTGAAGAATTTTAATCTAATCACTTTGATATTGGGAGAAACTTGAATCAGCTCCACACTGCATTCTATGTATTAGGGAGTGAAATTATGATGACATGAAAACATCCTTAGATTATGTAGAGGCAGAGTATAAACCAGCCATTCTTAACTGCCTGGAAGCAGCAGTACAAATATGTTTTGTGTCACTCAATGTGTCAGATTGAGGAAAGTCATTGTTAGCAGAAACAATAGAATTTGCTTCCATAGATTTAGCACATAGATTTGAAAATGCATTAAGTCAGGGGTGTCAAACTTGCAATGTCACATGACATGTTGTGAAGTATCGTGACTTTTTTTTTCCATTGCCGGCAATAGGGTGGGCGCAGTTTCGCCATGATGCATCGGGCCCGCAGGCCAGCAGTTTGACACTCCTGCATTAAGTGAATGAGAATTTCACCAATAGGAGCTTTAGTTTGCAAAGATAACAATCTCAGATAGTGCTGAAGTCCATATATAATTTAAGAGTGTAAGCAATTTATTCTTAAATTGTAAGTAATATCAGATTATCAATTCATTGCATAATTACATAAGCTTGTTTTAGTTCTTTATATATAATCAGTCATGTATTTCAGGAATATTCTTGGGTGATGAACTGAGAATTTGCCTGCATATCCATATTGTCAAGCTTGAAGTGCGTGCACGATGTTGCCACCCTTACTGCTTCTTAGCTTGTCAATGCACTAGGGGCAGGGGTAGGCAACCTTGGCTCTTTTCTGACTCGCTGACTTCAATTCCCAGAATTCATGAGCCAGCATGGCTGGCTCAGGAATTCTGGGAGTTGAAGTCCACGAGTCATAAAAGAGTCAAGGTTGCCTACCCCTGCACTAGGGGGGAGGAGGGAAATGGAATGCAGACTCCAGACAACAAGAAATCCAACCATGTGAACCAAAGACATTTCAGCAGATGTTTGCCAACCCACAGAGACATTTTCTCATAACAAACTTTTGACACTTGATTGGACAATGTGACATGCACTAATAGGAAGAGGGAGAATTGTATGTTTTAATTATAGAAGTTCGTGCGGGGAAAAAATAGAGCTGGTTTTGCTTTCAATTGTGCCAAAATTATGTAGTCAATAAAGTTTTGCATAAAGAGATTGGATCATCTCGTTGGTGCTTATTTGGTTGGGTTCATTAGTCAGAACCTTGACACACATCTTCTATTCTTCCTCATGTAGGCCATGCCTAGGCAGAGTTATAAAGCTGTTGTTTTTCTCACAATTTAGTTTTCAAAAGTACAGTTGGAAGGATAACATACAGTAAACTGTTAGTACTTCTAATTTAGTCTCTGCCAGATTCAAAAACCACTCTGGGAGGCTTACATTTAAAGCACAGAAAACAATGAAAAGATAATCATATGTGTGCCAGAAACCTACAATCAATGTACCATAAAACACAACTGTTAAGAGCTGCACCAGCATTCTACCCAAGGACTGAGGGAACAGCAACATTTTTAAAGACTTTCGAAACATCATCATCATTCCAGATCATCATGGTAAGAACCAAATGGATCCCGGAGAGGACACCATTAGACAGGGCAGACACCATGAGAAAGGACATACTTTTTGAATTCAATAGATGGCATTATTTGATGAGGAAGAGCAGGAGAATACCAATTCTTCCTAATATTATCAGAAAGGCAGAAGCCTTGGCAGATAGACAGTTCTTCAGATGATTTGGTATTATATCATGAAGGCCTTAGGTAGGTGATAACTATCACCTTGAATTGCACCTGTTAAACCACGACTAATCATTGAGCTTCTGGAACACTAGTGTCACATCTTACCCTGAGGAATGCCTAACACTGCCCATACAGCTGTATTCTGGATCATTTGTAGTTTCAAGTGGTCTTCAAGGACAGCCCTTAAAGTATAACACAGAGAGTATTATACATGGGACTATATAACTGGAGAATCACAATTAGCATATCATATGAAGCTTTCTTGGCCACACCTGTCATGTACTCTTTAAGCCTAGTTGTGACACCAAAACAAACCCCCAGATTGTGTACTAAAGTTGCATTTGCCTTTTTTGCAGCCAAATCACATTTTCACTATTTTAAAATTGTTTTATCAGGTACTATAACCACGTTAAATAACATTTGTTTTTGTTTTATTTAATTTCTAAGTGATAACCTTAAAATTACCTCTATAAAATTTTGTTTTATTATATTTATCTCTTTTCTCTGTCAAGATTTTATTTGTCCCTAACTAATCAACAACTGTAAATAACTCATTCATAAATTGCAAATAATATCAGATTGTCAGTTCACTGGATATTTGGGGCTATGTTTCTGATGTTTAAGAATAAACCTCTTAGCAATAAGAAAGGTGTGAAGAATCTATTTACATTGTCAATTTCCATGCACTAAATAGTTCAAAAGGAATTCACGTTCTGATATCCTCTCCACTCCCCACTCCCCCCCTTACAAGGTTTAAGATTTTTTTCCCTGAATTTTTTTTTCCTGAATTGAGATTTTCCTGAATTGGGATACATTATATACCGTATATTATACATTACCGGTCTACAACAAGTTAGGTTTTGTTTTATGTTTGTTTTTGTCTTACAGTAGACATTCCAGCATTCCAACAATAAATCCCCATTAAAAGTTGCAATTGATCCTATTAGCTACAGGTGAAATCTCTTCATCAAAGCAAAAATAACAACAGAAGGTATAATAAAATGGGGGAAGGGACAGGGACAATAGTTTTTTGGAGATAACAGAAACACTTCCACTTTCTTTCATTGATAAAATACTGTACATATCTGAAGAAATTTCTTGGAATCAAAGGAAAGAATTTGACCTTTGGTAAACAATAAATACCTGTCCACACATGCAATATCCTATTCCAAGCCCTATAACCATTATAGCTTACCTGAAATCTGTTAAATTAATCACATCTGATTTCACCAAGTGGTGACAAGTGAGTCTGATTAGTTGCTTGCACATGTGCTTGTAGATAAAAAAAATGTTAATAGGCATTTTCAGTTTTATCTATAGTGGAATGATTCATTTCACACATTTTTATCATCTGTTTTTCAAACACAGACATAAGAAATAATTTCACCCCAGGCTGCATCTGTTTTTAAAGTGTTACTATAGTTTCAACAATGCCAGTCCCATTTTTATATCTAAATCTACAAAAGGGGCTAATTTTTGCTGTAGGCTAATTGTGGAATTAATATTGGAAGGTACTAAAATAAATAAATAAACAACCCCTTGGTGAAAAAAGAGAGAAAAAGATAAGAGAGGGAAGAAATATTTGAATGAAAATTGCTTTGTCCTAGATTGATAAGGTGAATGTTTAAAAGTGAAATAAAAGTTCTTTCTTTCTAAATAGATGCTTAAGACTTCACTATTAAATTGTATGTTTTTATTATCTAAAGATTATGATTTCACTCGCTTTTCATGCTCACTTATAATTTCTACACATTGTTTCACATCATTTATTATGTTGCAACTATATAACCGTGGGTGCCCTTTTTAATTCCATAAGCTTCTTTATATTTTAAATTTACATTTTAAAGTAAATGTAATACATAATGTATCTTATGTGTAATCAGTACATAAGGATTACTGAATTCCTATCAATACTGATAATATATAAGATAAGGCTTGTAATTGATCATCAGAAAACAATGGGTTGAGCCTTTTCATACATTTTCCAGCTTGATTTACTAAGCCTGATAAACTATTAGTGCTTTTAGTCTATTAGCGTTTTCACTGGGCTGAAGGAGAAATGTTCTAAATGGTTTGAAAGAAATTGTGGACTGCATACATTTATTTGTACAGTCTACCAATATAAAAACCAATAACTTCCAGGAAAGATAGTAGAGTGAAGATGGCTCTGTCAAAAGTGGAACTGATGTTTGAATAGGGAGCCAACAAATAGATCAGCTCCTTCAACTCTGTCTGGATAAAGTGACGATACAGGAAGACCTCAATTTACCATTTAGTGACCGATCAAAGTGACAATGGCACTTTAAAAAGCGACTTAAGATAAGACCATTTTTCACACTTACAATCATTGCAGCATCCCCGTGGTCATGTGATCAAAATTCAGATTTTTGGCAACTGATTCACATTTATGATGGTCGCAGTGTCCCGGGGTCATGTGATCGCCTTTTGCAACTTCTTAAAAGCAAAGTCAATGGGGATCCCAGATTCACTTAACAACCGGGTTACTAATTAGCAGTGATTCAGTTAACAACTGTGGGAAATGGAGCAAAATGGAGCAAATGTTTCACTTAGCAACAGAAATCTTGGTCTCAGTTGTGGTCGTAAGTTGAGAACTACCTGTATTGTCAAAGTTGTTCTCCTTACAGTTGTTTCTTGCAAGGATATTGCCTTCAAAGTGATACCATGTGAGTGCTTTCAATCCTTAATATAAGAAAATGAAGATGTATCTTTATGATATTTAATAATTTAAAATAAACAGCAAAAAACAAAACAAGGTTTTGGCTACGGAAAATTTTAAACAGATTAATGCTCATAAATGTTGGAATATTGCATTTTGAAATTAATTGTAAAGAATAAATGCATGTTTGTGGGAAAGAAAAATTGTTTTTGGTATGGAGATATAACAAGACAAATAACATATAATGGCATTTTGAGTTATCTTTGAGAAACTATACAAGCATCTTCTGACTTAATTATACCAATTATGTTGTGTCTTATTGACAATTGCTATAGAAAAAGATAAAAATTTACCTGAGAACAACATAAGAATTTGAATAAGAATTTATCATCAGATATAAAGAAAAAAAGAATGAATCTTTAAAAATTAAGAAGGAAATAAAAATGACAATTCCAAAGAGTATTTGAAGCATTTTTTTCCTCGATTCACAGGTTGTTTACAGTATTGGAAAAATTTGTAACAGGAATTAGCAACCATTTGAATGGATTACAGAGAAACAGTATGTTGTATAAAAAATGGAATACAAAGATTGTTTATTTGACCAGGATTAAAACGGGATATGTTATTATTTTGGGTGGCTGTTTTGGGATTTGCTAATATCTGGATTGTAAAAATGTGGTACATTGCATTTTAAATGCAATCTTTAAGTCCCGTCCCCCCTACATTTACTACAAATACAAATTTGGTAGTATTTAAACTGCCTCTATATTTGTTTTTACTTGTGAACTTGTTTTTTTTAAAGGAAAAATTAGGCCTCTTTGTTATGTTAAATTTTAGTTTTTTTGTTTATATTAGGATAGTGGGATTACTTTATATTTGCTAAACATGGATTTGTTTAGAGTTGAAAGATGGAATGTTTATTTTAATGGGTTATGTTGCTATTTAGGGTGGTTTTCTTGGAATTGTTGGCATTTGGAATGGAGAAATGATGTGTATTGAATCCTGACTTTGTTATGGTCAAAGGCCAGCACAAGGAGGGTAGTTAAAAAGGGTGAGTTAAAAAGTATAGAAAAGACATCAGAGTATAATTTAATTTAATTTAATTTAATTTAATAATATTTATATACCGCCCTTCTCCCTGAGGACTCAGGGCGGTTCACAGGGCAGAATAAAATACTAAATACAAACATTAAAAAGAGATTAAATGATTGCCCAAGTTAAAACAATTGGAATACAATTCTAAAAACCCCAAGATAAAATTAAGACACCAAAGAATAAAACAACCCCACCAATCCCCATCAGGCTAGGCCGGCTTGTACAAACAGAAACGTCTTGAGATCGCGACGAAAGGAGCGAAGATCGGGCGCCATCCGGAGCTCTACCGGTAGCTGATTCCACAGCTCCGGAGCGCCCACAGAGAAGGATCTCCCCCTGGGGGCCACCAATCGACATTCTCTGATCGGTGGCACCCTGAGGAGGCCCTCTCTGTGGGAACGCACAGGGCGCAGGGAGCTTGATGCCGGCAGCAGATGTTCCCTAAGGTACTCCGGCCCCATGCCATGGAGGGCTTTGAACACTGTTACCAGTACCTTGAATCTCACCCGGAAGACAACTGGCAACCAATGCAGCTCACGGAGCAGAGGTGTAACGTGGGAGTATCGGGAGACTCCCAACACAACTCTCGCGGCTGCATTCTGTACCAGTTGGAGCTTCCGGGTGGTCCCCAAGGGCAGCCCCATGTAGAGAGCGTTGCAGTAGTCCAGACGAGAGGACACGAGCGCATGAGTGACCGTGCACAAATCATCCCGGCTAAGATAGGGCCGCAACTGGCGCACCAGGTGAACCTGGGCGAAGGCCCCCCTAGTCACAGCTCCTATATGGTCTTCCAAGGTGAGCCGTGAATCTAGGAGGACTCCCAAGTTGCGAGCCCTATCTACGGGGGGTAATAGTTCACCCCCCATAGCCAGAGGTGGAATGTCCGAATAAACCCGGGATGAAGGTATGCAAAGCCACTCGGTCTTGTCGGGGTTGAGTTGAAGTCTGTTCCTCCCCATCCAGACCCGAACCGCCTCCAGGCAACGGGACATCACGTTGAGGGCATCACTGGGGTGGTTTGGGGTCGAAAGGAAAAGTTGGGTATCATCAGCGTACTGATGATACCCAACTCCAAAGCCACGAATGATCTCACCCAGCGGTTTCATGTAGATGTTGAACAGGAGAGGCGAGAGGACCGACCCCTGAGGAACTCCACAAATGAGAGACCTCGCGGTCGACCTCTGCCCTCCTGCCAACACCGACTGCGAACGTCCCTGGAGATAGGAGGAGAACCACTGTAAGACTGTGCCTCCCACTCCCAGTCCCCTGAGACGCCGCAGCAAGATACCATGGTCGATGGTATCGAAAGCCGCCGAGAGGTCTAATAGGACTAGAACAGAGGAATATCCCCTGTCCCGAGCCCTCCAGAGATCATTCACCAGCGCGACCAATGCCGTCTCCGTGCTGTGCCCGGGCCTGAAACCCGATTGGTACGGGTCTAGATAATCCGCTTCATCCAGGACCAGAGGGAGCTGATGCGCCACCACACTCTCAACAACCTTCGCAAGAAAGCGAAGGTTGGAGACAGGACGAAAGTTGTTCAATACAGCTGGGTCCAAGGCAGGCTTCTTGAGGAGAGGCCTCACCACCGCCTCCTTCAAGACGGCGGGGAAGCTACCCTCACTCAGAGAAGCCGATATAACTGCCTGGAACCAGCTGCGTGTCCTCTCCCGGGCTGCATAGACCAGCCAGGAAGGGCACGGGTCCAATAAACATGTGGTGGTGCTCAGCCTCCCCATGATCCTGTCCACTTCCTCCGGAGTCACAGAATCAAACTCCTCCCAGGTGATATCGACAAGACCGCCCGCGTCCTGAACGTCAGACTCTGCCCAGTCAGAGTCCAGACCGGTCCGAATCCGAGCGATTTTGTCCGACAGATGTTGGTTAAACTCCTCGGCACGACCCTGCAAGGGATCCTCCCTCACCTCCTGATTTAGGAGGGAGCGAGTCACCCTAAACAGGGCGGCCGGGCGATTATCTGCGGACGCGATAAGGGTGGCGAAGTGGTTAGACCTGGCCTCCCTTATCGCAGCGAGATAAGACCTAATGTAGGCTCTTAGTCGCAATCGGTCGGATTCGGATCGGCTGGACCTCCAACCGCTCTCTAGGCCCCGTCTCCGACGCTTCATCTCCCGGAGCTCCGCAGAGAACCATGGAGCTCGACGGGATCTGCACCGGGTCAGGGGCCGCAGGGGTACAACTCGGTCAAGAGCCTCAGTGGCCGGTATAAAAATATACCATTTTTAAAAGTTATAAAAAGCTAAAAGATATAAAACCAAAAGTATATATACAAAACAAATTTTAACAAATAGGTTAAAGTTTAGCAGTGTTTTGTTTACATTAGGGCGTGGGTTACGCCACATCACACGACATGTTGTGATGTATTCACACGACATGTTGTGATGTATTGTGTCTTTTTTCTGCATTGCTGGAGCTGGGGTGGGTGTAGCATCCATATGATGCAACCAGCCGGCGGGCCAGCAGTTTGACACCCCTGCATTATTTATTTATTTATTTAATTAATTAATTTAATTTATATACCGCCCTTCTCCCGAAGGACTCAGGGCGGTGTACAGGGCAATAAATACCAAAAGTACAAAATACAAAAATTAAAAACAAATTAAACAATTGTGCCCGAATACAATAAATTAATTAAAAACAGTAATTAAAACCCCAAACCCATCAGACCAGGCCGGCTTGTTCAAATAAATAAGTTTTTAGATCACATCGGAAGGAGCGCAGGTCGGGAGCCATCCGGAGCTCAACCAGTAAATGGTTCCAAAGGTCTGGTGTGCCCACAGAGAACGCCCTCCCCCTAGGGGCCATCAGTTGGCATTCTCTGACCGGTGGCACCCTGAGGAGGCCCTCTCTGTGGGAGCGCACTGGGCAGAGGGAAGTTGACGCCGGCCGCATTAGGGTATCAGTATCATCTTACAGTTAAGAGCTGAGATGTGGAATGTTGAATTTTTATATGTATAGTATTAATGTTATTATTTTAGAGCTGTGTATGGACTTTTTGCTGATAGCTGGATTAGAGAAGATGTTGCTTATTTGATTTGTTTATATTTGTCATGAGGAGATTAGGAAGTTCCTTTTAATTTTTTTGTTCTGTTTTATTTTTTGCTTTCTTGCATTTTTTTTAGTTTCCCTGATCTTGTATTGTTGTAATTAAAACTTTTAATGAATTAATTTGAAAACAAATTGTTTTTAAAATTTAAATAGATGAATTAAAATTTAAAATCATTCCCTGTATCATATGGTCCATCCTTCAAAACTACTAGAGGAACACTTTTGCATACAGATGTTTTAGGGAGTGGCATGCAGGTAAATGTTCATGAACCAGTTCATCTGATTCCACTGCTACCGATGCTCTGTGCCACTAGCCACCAAAAGGCTGATAGGCATGCTAATGATTTAATTTTGCTCTCAACTTCTCAGCTCATAAAATTTCAAAAAATATAACAATTGAGTTTTGTGGACTTGTATGAACCAACTTCAACAAATCACTGATTATAGAATGTGCAAAGTGCTGTTTCTTTTCTTCATTTTGAGCTATGATACGGTGAGTATAGTTCCTTATTGTTTGAAAAGACGTGCAACTTGTGAAGTCCACTCACATCAGTGTGAAAACTTAAAAACTGGATAGAAATATATACAAGGGAAATTTGGAAATAAACCTCCATTTGGTTATCAATGTCAGACACTCACAGATAGAGAATTTTTATTATACACATTAGAAAACTACAACTTTACATTACTTTTTGACATAATCATCATTCAAACTGAGGCACTTGTCATAGGTCTCCTTGAAATTCCTTAGTGGTAGTCACTCGGTGCCAAATCTGGGGTATGGAGGGGGTGGTGATTAAAAACATCCCAACGGAACTGCTTCAAAAGTTCTTGGGTGCATATAGCGGTGTGCAGGCGAGCATAATCATAAATCAGCACCACACCGGACGTCAGCACGCCCCAAAGCTTGTTATGGATGGCTCATCTGAGCTTTTGTAATGTTTCACAGTAGACTTCTGAACTGATGGTCGAACCACGCTCCATGAACTTCACTAGCAGTACTCCTTTGGCATCTTCACATTTGGTGGGATTTTCTATGGCACCACTTCTAGTGTGGTGTTGGTTCACGATAATGCTCGCCCACATACCAAGAAGTTTTGAAGCAGTTCTGTTGGGATGTGTTTTTGATCACCACCACCCCTAGCCCAGATTTGGCACCGAGTGACTATTGAAGCTGAACTTCAATTTTGGCTTATTTATGGACAGACTTAACCAAGGTTTCAACTAGGAAACTGGGAAACCATCTTAGACCAAGTGCAAAAATGCTAGAGAATTCCTGGAAGCCTGGCACCCTGACAAATCTACAATCAATAAACATATAGATATAAATCACACCTACAGACTTTGCAAACAAGACAATCAACAAGCCAAAAAGGGAACAAAAAAACAGAACAACCTAATCACTAGCAATTAACACCTAGATAAGCATAATTAACAGCAATATTAACATCAAACCAACAATCAATTAGCAAATAATACACCATTCAAGAACTACCAATCCAGGCAAACAGGCCAGCAGTAAGGAGATGATGATTCCCACCAACACTGACAGGGCAAGTCGCTAGAATATAAATTGAGAGAAAATCCCACTCCCTAATAGCACTAATGATGGGTAATGAAATGTCTGCAAGAAAACAGCCAAGCTCAGGGACCATGAAGGACCCTCTTGGAAGTCTAAATGTACATTTCTCCTCTGTCCCTTTTACAGCCCATGAACTAAGGAGGGTCCCTTCTGAGCTGCTTGCCGCAGCCTCATTCATGATAAGTTGGCTTTTATTTGACAATTCTCTTGGCTGTCTTTTCTGTTGACCCTGTCTCCCAAAATAGCATTCCTCACATACCATTACATCTGATCTGCTTAATCCAGGGTTTGGTTTCAGTCCAGAGACCTACTAGCACAGTCTGTTCTTCTTAGGATGCAAAGGGAAGCAATTAATAATATCTAAACTATGCCAGGTTTGTGTGTGTGTGTGTGTTTGTGTGTGTGTAAAAATAAATGTTTTTCTGGAAGATATATATTCATTAGACTGCTTCTTATTTGACTTTTAGTGTCAAAGTCTTTTGTATTTGAAATATATTACTATTAACATTAATGGTTATAAACCATATCAAAAGCAGAGTCAGTCTTAAAGGAAGTTTATAACTACTGTTTAATAAAGAATATGTTAATTGCAAATGTTTCACGAGTAGGTCATTGTCACTTAGGTTTGATTTAGAGGATCTACAATTGCAATAGTATATGAAATCCTGAAAAATAGCAATGAATGTGTTACAAATCAAACTGTGGCATAGAGTTATACTGAAAGGGAAAGCACTGTGATTCCTTCCAAAGGTTTACTATGTACTTATAGAACCAGTATTAACTGTATTCAGATACATATGTCTTTGCCATATTAGACTCCAATTCCATCCACTCCTGGGTATGCTTATAAACGGTTTAACATAATTAACCGCCACTGTTTACATTTTGTGTTAACAGCTGTTACCATGTGTAACTTATGCTCTGCAATCCAGAATTGTAATCTTACATGAGGTAAACATGCGTAGAAACCACAGGCTTTTCAAATGCAAGTTATTTTATTGTCCCAAGGGACTGAAAAATTACTCTGGAGATGATAAATCTTAGCTTTTTTTTTGCGAAAGTCAAGTAGCTAATAATCCTTTAGAAAGAAATGGAAATGGAAATCAAGTTGTTGTATACATGCCAGAAGGTTTAAGTGCATTATTTTTCACCCTTAGCATAAAACATATTACCATTAGCCTATTTCCAAGAGACTCAAATTTTATCTCATCACTTGGCACCTTATTTTAATCTCTTCTCACTTTAAGCAATGTCTTTACAAAAGAGGAAAGATTGAACGGTGTCATAAAATAAAAGGCACGCAACTACAGTTTCTTCCTCTAACTCTGTATATGCAATGCTATGTTGCTCAAAAAATGTAGCTTTTATCATTCTTTTTTTCTGGCAAAAGAACACTATTATACAATAGGGAGGAAGGACATTGCGAAATTTAGAAGGAAGCTTACCAACTTTTTTGGAGATATATGTTTCTATTGTGTAAACTCAGCCAGTGATTTCTGCATATCAAGGCACTGGATATCCCTTTTTTTACTTTTTTTGATAGGAGGAAATGTCTTTGCCTTTTCTGAACAGTTTTTATTTTCTATCCAGTGGTAATGTTGATGCCACAGGGTTGATACAAAACAGCTACAAATTCAACAAAGCGGTGCTAATGCTTGGTGTTAAAGAAGCTTTTAGTTTCAGAAACGTGTTAGTTGAGTAACAAGTGTGACTGAAAGTTTTATAAAAGACCCATAGTTCTTTATAAAAGAACTATAGAACTGAAGAAGCTTCTTGGATGAGAAGCAAAACATTTTCAAAGAAAAAACCCAAGAAAGTCCAATAGCCTTTTGGAAAAAGTATCTTTGGGGTAAACAAAGCTTAGTGTTTTCTCAAAGAATGATAATTTACAGAAACATAGGATCAAATTAAGCACAATATTAAATATTAAACTATTAGGTATTTAAAGAGTTACTCCCAAATAATCTTATAACTTTAATGCCAAACCAATTGAAGTGATTATTTCAGGCATTTGAAATCAAGTATAATTTGTATCAAAAATTCTACTATGTCTATAGAGTGTAGAGATAGTTTAAACTAGCATGTCATATGAAGATGTTCATCATGGTATTCCATTTTGGAGCAGTGTTATACAGAGCACAGAAACAAATTACAAAATAGTGAATTAAAGAAGTTAAAAGCATGAAATAAAACTGAGGTTAAGAAATTTCAAATTTCCCTACCAATGCAATGGACAAGACACATGGCTTCCATCATCAGTGATTCAGTCATGTTATCAACCAGGACAATGATATCATTGACAGTATGTCACTTTCTATATTTTACCCTACAAGTGGTTTTTTGCCCAGAAATTATTCAGTCTTCTCTGATGATACATGGCTTTTCCCTCCTGGATTTACAGAAGTATTGGCTTTTTGATTCTTAAAGAACTTTACAGATTCTCCACAATACTTTTGTTTTGCTTTGTTTAATTGATGCAACTCATATTTCAATTAAATGTAGCTGAAATATGATTATTAAAAAAGGAAAAGTACATTGTAATGTAGAATTGATTTTCTTCAAATCAAATGGACTTTCATTTATTATTAAATAAATCTACATCCGTAGATCTGTTTCTAAGAACTGAAATTTGAACGAATAATTGGTTCTATTTTTAAACAAGAAACGAAAAACAACCATTTCATATTATGATGTTACTATTAATGATGTGGAAATTGGTGGAGCATCTAGATCATTGTACCTAATGGAGGAAAGTATCAAACTGCAATAACAGGTGGTTTGGCACAGAGAAGAAAGAGATTACTGCTGCTCACTTCTGTTACTTAGAAAGAATACGAATCAATCTAGTCAGCTGAAAGTGGAAAGGGAGCTGTGGGGGAACAAAGACAGCTGGCTTGCCTGCAGTGTCCTCTCTTGTCCATAGCTGAGGGGCAAGCAGATCAAAGGAGTAGGCAAAGAGAGCTACCACATCTGCCCCATAGCCTGGGCTTCAAAAAGAGTCTCAAGGGAAAAGCCAAAAACTGTGCAAATTATTCTCCAGATTGTCAACACTGACAATCAACATAAGGATTAAGAGATACAGTTTTCCACTCCACACTAAGGTGAGATGGGTACAATTTGAGTCCAAACAGCAATTAAATAATGCTTATCCTGTCAATGCTAGGGCATAAAAACAGCTTTTTAGTTCACCAGTGGGTAGAAAGGACGGATTGTCCCACTATAAATTATAATTCCTTCTCAAACATACAATACTAGCTCTTATGGTCTGAAAAAAGATTGCTTCAATACTTTGAAACAGGCATTACTATATCTCTTAATTATTAACAGACCTTAATTTGAATTTCTCAGGAGACAGTTTTCTGAGAAAATATTGTAAGTATCCTAGAAAGGACAATGTACCTTTTGGAGTTCTCTCCAGACATTTCCCATCATTTCTGTTGTGTTCACCACTGTTTTCCCCACAATGTTAAATTTTGTGAAAGCAATTTTCATCAAGGTGGATGTCTCTCTTCCTTCAAGAGAGGAGAGCATGGGGGGGGGAGGAATAAGCCCTGTTAATGATGATCACTGCTCTTGAAAATTGTTGAGGAATTTCTCCATTTTCTGAAGACATTCTATAAAGTAGCCTCTTCCCACCAAATCCATTGTTTTACTGTATCTGCCTGGAAGTAGGATAGAGAATTTATCTAAGGATAAACTAAGGATGTAAAAAATGGGAAAACTTTCTATGTTACGTATATTCTCATTCCTGTAGGGCTGCAGTCAAATGCATTCAACTTTCAGTGCAATTGTGAAACCAGCTTTTCATGTGTGACTTGGTAAAGCATTATTAACTAAGCCAGAGAAAGATGATCTCTATGAAAATTTCATGATAAAACTCCACCTCATTATATTACTTGCTGTGCATTGCCTGGCTTCCTGCCCATTCTGCAAATGTGAAGCCCTTGAAAAAAAAAAGCTCAAGTTCTATAAATCATCACTGTTGCTCTGTCAAACAGTTATGATTTTCAGTCTTGCAATGTATCCCTTTCAGAATTATATTTAACCACCTGCACAGGCTTTCATTACATAAAGCATCATCAGTTAGGAAGATAGGTAGGAAGGGAACCTTATGACTAAATATATATAAACCATATGTAAAGATATTGGTTACCTCCCTCCTTACTGTGCCACTGAATTTGGGCATAGGAAGGTTGAATTTTGATAGAAATCAACTCCTCAAATATTACCTGATACAATAATACTATAAAGGTAAAGTTAAAGGTTCCCCTGCACATGCGTGCTAGTCGTTTCCGACTCTAGGGGCCGGTGCTCATCTCCGTTTCAAAGCCGAAGAGCCAGCACTTGTCCGAGGACGTCTCCATGGTCATGTGGCCGGCATGACTAGACGTCAAAGGCGCACAGAATGCTGTTACCTTCCCACCGTAGTGGTCCCTATTTTTCTACTTGCATTTTTAGGTGCTTTCGAACTGCTAGGTTGGCAGAAGCTGGGACGAGTAACAGGTGCTCACTCTGTTACGCGGCACTCGGGATTCGACCCGCCAAACTGCTATACATACACACAAAAGAATCTTTTTTCTAGTCGTGTAATGTGACTCTTCATTTTTAAAAAAACCTCATCTCATAGTGACTTTAACATGGAAATAATACTGATTTGGGGTTTAGGCAATGGGCCAGTGAGATTGTCTCATTAATCCAACCCTACACTTTTTACTGCTAGTGTTCCTAATTTGCACTGAAATTATGATTATTTTAGAGCAGGTGTGGGCTATATGAGTTCATCCAAGGCTGTATTTTAAACCTTCATACTCTTCTAACATTAGACCATTTTCACTAACAAAACAGTAATTTTTGATAGCACAGTCTTTCATAATTTTTAATAAACAATGGATTAAAGTTTACTCTAAGCTTAACAAGTGTGTGTACCTTGGGCCTAACAAAACCCACATCACTCCAAAACAAAACCAAAAACTTTGTTCCCATCATTGCTGGACCCCTTGCAGAAATTACAAAATATGTACCCCTTATCTTAAAAAAAAAGCTTCCCATCATTCATCAAGAAAAAATAGACATTTATACCCCACTATTTTTAAAGAATAATGAATTATGGACTAGACATACAATTTAGGGGGGGGGTTCTTCTTCTTCAATAATTCATACAATCTCCTTGGTTGTGAACTAGCAGTCCCTAATAGCCATTAAGAGCTTTCTGTTCAAGTCACAAAGTAGCAAAGCTTATACACCAGTCATTTCAGTAGTTACACCAGTATAGTCTATAAAGTCTTGCAGAAAATATTCAAGACTGCCTGCCATAAAGCGAACGGAAAGGAAAACAGAGAAATATTGGCTTACAAAAGGCTCTGTGTTGAATTTCCATCTATCGCCTTGACCTCAAAGACCACCCACTATCTAGGCTGCAAGTCTCTTGAGCAGCTGGCTTCTCTTGTGAAAAAGGAGCAAAGTTTTACTGCTCTGCAGCGGCAGTCAGAAAAGTACTCTGCCAGGTAATGAATGAAAAGTTCAGTGGGGACACAGTATGCATGCACACAATGACAAAGGAGGACTTTCAAAAATCAATGTGTTGCCGTGACTTATGAGAGGAGAGCTTGGATCCGCACTGTGCTCAGCGTAGGGGCAATAAAACAGGCGATCTCGGTCCTTAGAAATCCAGTCTCATCCCTTTGGAAAGAAAGAAAAAGAAAGGAAAGGGAAAAAAGGGCTTGAAATTAGAGGTCTTCCTCTTGTAACTGGAGAATGTATAATAACGTCATACAGAGATTGAAGGGGGCAGATTGAGATATTGTGAGCAAAGCTGATGTTTCACTGAATATCAGGAGACCTCCTGCCGAAAGAAAGGAATGAAAAAAAATGCTGAGCTTTTAATTTTTTTGAAAAAAAAACACTTCCTCAGGTTTTTTCAGAGAGGGTATAGTTGTGGATGTCTGCATTGATGTTTTTAAAATAATGTTACTTTTTATATTTGTAAACTTTAAAAGCTTATTTTTGCTTTCTTTCGTACACACACACACACACACACAGAGAGAGAGAGAGAGACACTTGTAAATGCCTAATTGCAAGTCCTCGAGACAGCATAAATGTCTTTATTTTCTGTAGTTGTTTAAAAATGGAATGATTTTTTAAAACCTTTTCTTGAAATCAAGCTTATTTGTAACTTTTTTACGTGATCCTCCACAGGATTGCTACGTATTCCACTGTAATATATATTCTTATTGTTTTCATTCCTATAATAAATTATTTTATTTGAATACAATTACACATTTTTTTAACTTTTGTTTCTTTACTTGGTCATTTTGATAAATGGCTTTATCAAATCATAAAGGAAAATATTAGCAGAACAATCATATCAGAGGACATAGCACAGTTCTTGATATAGACGTAACAGCATCACAATGAATTGCAATCAGTACTTGAACTTTCATATAGAATCAGTCAGAACTGAAACTTCTCATTATTCTTGCACTATTTGTCCTTTTTCACTTTTTATTATTTTTGTCACAGTTGATGCTCTCTCTTTTATGTTTTGTTTCCTATTTCCCCTGGTATATTCCACCTTTTTAGGTAGCATAAACATAACCAGGTCTAAGCACAATGTAATAAATTGGATTTGGTAGATGACAGTCTATGTTCATTCCAAAACTTAAGCGGTATCTCATTGATGTCTAACAATGAAGGTTTATTTATAGATCTAGCATAAAGACTTTGACTATTTAAGAAAAGCAGACACATTTGTCAACCGGGATAGTTAATTTTGTATCTTCACCATCTCCATTTATCTATTCACTGAAAAATGAATGTATTGTTGGCTCATATCTGCCACAAATAACTGAATGAAAAATCTATAGTTTTTTGAGAATCCCCAGACTTACACACTCGAACTATGCAATTGCTACATGTCAAAGAAAGCATTCATTTCTCCAGCTGTCTTGGTATCTCAGTTCCATGGTGTCAGTAGATCTTTTTTGGCTTGATGTTCAGTACTAGACAGAACTGGTTTAAGTTTTCCATGAGAAAAAAAATGAAAGACATCTGCACCACATTCAAATCAAGGCTTTGTTGAAAACAAACAATAAGTATTGATGATTCAAGGCACACATTTTTTTAAAAAAATATTTGATAACAACTGGGTATCATTTATAATCTTTATCCTATAAAAGCAAATACAGTCATATTTTATGTCATGAATTTCATTTAATGCCAGGTTAAATTTAAGGATTTTTTAAAACTCTAAATGCTCTTATTTCCTTCATTCTAAATTTTTCTAATAATCCTGGTGTTAGACTCTCCAGATGGACTTTGTTTGTTGAGCATATGAGTAATTATTAGATGAATTTGTACTATATTAACATATTCTAGGATGAAATAATGAGCTAGTTTCTTTTTCTTTTGTTATACATAAAAAGGGCATAAAAGTACAGGAGTGCACAACTTTTTTTAAAGTCAAAAGCCATACAGACTAAAGGTGGATAAGAGAGATACTAAACATTCTTAATCAAATTCATTGGTTCACTGATTGATTGATAGGTTTTACATCTTTTAAATCAATCATCTGTAATAATTGGAATAATTGCTCTCTGTCATTTACTTAATCACTTACTTAATAATTTTCTCTTCTTTAGCAATTGAAGGATTACAGTGACCAAACATGGATTTCAGGGGATAAGATCCCTGCAGCTCTTGATGATCGCATGCACCTCTATTTTAAAGAAACTGTTCTCTTAAATATTTGAAATAATAAATACTTCAATGAGAAATATTGAATAAAGTCAATAAATAACATATGATTAAAGATAGTTATGTAGGTCTTCATTAAGCTAAGGAGATAAGGAGTGTATCGGTAGTTTATCTGGTAGACCTTGGCACTTTATAATAATTGCATAAAAACCCAGTATACCACATTACAAAACAGTGTGTTCTATAAATAATTATTATTTTCAGTACATAGAATAATTGCAACATTATGGAAGAAGAGCAAAAGTGGGACCTATCTACCTTCAACAAATTATTAACAATTTTATGCATTATTTTATGCACCTTTTTGATTCCCTTGCCTTTGTACTAAGTTGAAGGGCTCCAGTGTTTTAACCTGTCTTTTTAAAATATGCCTTCTGCATATTCCCACTCAGTAATATCCTTTTTAAACTAAAACGAACAGAACTATCTTATGATTTCTGGATAGTACTTGCTGTGGAACTGAACTTAAACAAGCAAAATATATATTTAAAATAACAATTATTGAGTTATATTTATTATATAAATAATAATTATTATAATCATATTTAATTTTAATTATTACTGTAAGTTATTTTAATATTTTTAAAAGCTGTTTAAATGTTTAAATTGGTTGTAAAAACTGAATAGCTTAATATGATTAAACTGCATCCAAAATATTCAAACTTATATTCTTAAAATAAAATAAAATCTTGCTCAGCATTATAGATATTACCAATATCTATTCAGGCCATTGCTTACAAACTATAGACTTTTTCCAAGAACTTAAATCTTTTCTGTAACTAAGTAGAACAAACAGGCATGTTTAGCACTGGCAATAATTAAATATATAGAGAGAATAATCCAAAGTGGCTCTATCTTATTAAAAGGGAAAGGAAATGATTGAGCAGAATTGCAATTAATCAACAAATGAATATAGTCATTTGATGGCATATTGCTATCGTCTTTGCACTTTCCTTATTACCTCCTTACGTACATTGCTGAGTGTGTCACTGAAACTAAAGTAGTTAATAGTAGTTAATAGTGTAATACAATTTAAAATATGTCTCTATTGTGGCTAGAACTACCTCCTGAAGACACTAGTAATAGAATACTTAAGATTCTACCATTCTTACAATCTCTTTGTACCATAAGATTGGTGGCAAATAAATTTTATAAAATGAAGTAAAGTAAAGTAAAGTAAAATAAAATAAAATAATAAAATAAAATAAAATAAAATAAAATAAAATAAAATAAAATAATAAAATAAAATAAAATAAAATAAAATAAAATAAAATAAAATAAAATAAAATAAAATAAAATAAAATAAAATAAAATAATAAAATAAAATAAAATAAAATAAAATAAAATAAAATAAAATAAAATAAAATAAAATAATAAAATAAAATAAATAAAATAAAATAAAATAAAATAAAATAAAATAAAATAAAATAAAATTAAAATAAAATAATAAAATAAAATAAAATAAAATAAAATAATAAAATAAAATAAAATAATAAAATAAAATAAATAAAATAGTAAAGTAAAGTAAAGTAAAACTATATCATTTCCTGGAAATGAGAGAGGTATGTGAATATCTAATCAAATACTTGGCATACACAACTCCTGGGACAGGAAAACATATTGCAGAAGAATGAGGAAAATGATTGGACAGATTAACATTTACAGTCATAGTCTGTTAAATCAGCACTGTGCAAAGCATTTTAGCTTACCAACATCAGGGTATAAAAGATCTGAAATAAAAGATTCCAGCAAAGCTTTCTACCTGGATTTTTGTTGTTCAATCACTAAATTGTGTCTGACTCTTCTCAACCCCATGGACCACAGCACTCTGTCCTCTAATGTCTTTCTGAGTCTGCCCAAACTAATGCCCATGACATTATCTTCTACATAGAGGACATTGATGCTCTTGGGCTAGATGCTTGGCCAACCCATTTGTGAGAGCCACATGAGTGATTGGAGGAATGAGCATGAAAGTGAAAAAATAGGCAGAAAACTCATATTCCCATAGATCTTGGTAACCCATAAACATTTGGCTGTTCATAATTAGATTAGAGTTGCTTTTTAAATTATGTATGCAGAGAAATTAATAAAAGGGAATCATGTTCTGTTATCTTTTAATGAATTCATTCTTCTTTACCATAGCTGCAAAATATTAGTTTCTTCAAGTTGGACAATCACTGCCACTAGTGAACAGTTGACCAAACCCAGGGACAAGAGCTTGAGAAGAGAGGAAGAAAAGTGCTTCTTAAAAATAAGCTGGTCAGATTTTCAAAGAAAACTTCATAACAGCTAGAATGCTGAGAATTTGTTACATCCATACTATTGAATAGTTAATTTACTTACTGGAAAAAATTACCGTCTGTTTTTTCAAAAAATTAAACATAGTTTAAGATGGCCAATTTTTCCTTTTGCTCCGTTCCAATGTCTTTAAGTAAAAACCTGAAGAAATGTAGTATTTTTTCCTAGCATGTATGTTTGTTTATTATATAACTTATACATTTCCTCACTCAACAAACTCCAGATGGAGTTTGCAATTTACAGTTTCTAATTTGCAAATTAAATGAATAAAAGTCTAGATGCAATAATTATGGTTGCTGAGCCAGCTAGATTATAGACTGGCAATTTGAATGTGAGCTATCTTCCTCCTTTTTGGAAGTTCCATAATTTCATTTTCATTTGAATAGGCATAAAAAGACATAAAGTTTAATAAGTAAAACTCTTCTTCATTCAGTGAATGTATTTGAAGAATTCATAGAATTATGATAAACCACTTAAAATATTCAGTAATTTCTCCCTGATTTCATCAAGGTCTTATTTAGTTATTCCTGTTTGTATGAAGTCCATTAGGTGCCTCTGGAAAACATCACAATTATTATATGAGTGCAATAATGAGCTTCTGTAACTTAATTTCAACACACTTGTTTATGCACCCTTGAAGATCTTGCTCTACTTCGGTTCTAGAATCCTTTCGCTGGTTGTAGCATAAAATATAGATTTCCTTTAATGAATTATACTTTTTTTATATAATCTGCAAGCCACCCTGAGTTACTTTATAGATGGGCATCATAAAAAATTAATAAATAAAAATTAAATATTTAATAATATATTAATAATAATATAGATTAGCAATGTTATGTTAAGTTTTAATCAGAATTATATAAACCTATTGTACACCTGTTATAATCCAGTTTTTTCTGCAACATGCCTAAGGTGAGTGGTCTAAGTTTTTACCTTAAGTGTTTCTTTCACTTCCCTTTCCAGCACCCCACATCCTTTGCAGCTATTCTGTTTTTTGACAGATACTACTGTAAAAGATGCTCAAGAGATATTTCTGCTAGTTAATTGTCTTCACTTTTCTCATATTTACTTTTCATAATTCCTCTACAAATTAGCAATACCTTTTTCTATCTAGAACAATAGAAATCAGTTAATTGTTTTCTACCTCTTCTAGGTTCCCAGGTTTTGAAACATAAATTAATCTCTCTCCAATAAATAAAATCAAGATAGTGTTGGAAAAGGGAGTGCAGTCCCTTTTTTCATGATATTGTGAATTTTTTTCACACTCTAAAGCTTTTCTGCCTTCAGCTGTCTTTACCAACTAGGAATTCTGCAAGCAAGAGGCCATTAGAGCAAAGTAACTTTACCCAGTTTAAATTTGGCACAACACACATTTGCTGCCAAGTTTTCCAGAGCAACATCTTAGTAAATTCTTTGTGACAATAGTTAGTGACAAGCATGTCAGAAACAACAAACTCAGTCATATATAAGGCACATCAATAATTTAGTCCTTTCCCCCTCCCCTCAATGAGAGTTCTTGTGTTTTGCAATAATGAAATGTAAGATTTTAAAAATAAATAATAGGCTGTTGTCAGGCCAATTGTAGCTAGAAGTTATGAATTTGATTGATTGATTGAACATTTGACTTCATTTTCTCTAGCAAGATCAAAGAGAAGCTCTTCCTTTTGCCCATGGCCACTTGCAATTTATTTACAGATTGTATTCATAACCCAGCAGGTAGCAATATTGGACTGAGGTACACAGAAAATCAAGCCTTTGAGGTTTTTTCCCCCCTCAATTCAAGGGATGCAACAAATGAGATTTTTTAAAGTTTATTAAGTCATTAACCACTGAATCGCTAAGTGCAAAACATTAGTTGTCTCTCTCTCTCTTTCTTTCTCTTCCTGTCCTCCCTACCTCCCTCCCCCCCAAAAAAGCTGATGATAATAATAATAAAAAACCATGTATTTGTTTAAGCCATAAAATAAAAGCTGGTGTTTAAAACATGAGCTGCTTCCTCAAATACGACAGACTGTAATTTTTTATTTATGCAGCTATTCTTTCCCCCCTACATCTTTTTTCTCTCTTTTTGTTTGCTTTTTAATCAGCATGGCAGGAACTAGTGACACTCAGAAATGACAGGTGTATGAATTGCAATGAGGGATCATAACAGCGGTATAGTCATGACGGGAGAAAAGACACATGCTCAAAAACACAAATGAGAAAATCACACCAAAACTGGTGCAAAATTTCCAATTAGATCAAAGAAATTTCCTTTTTTCCCCCTTTAGTTTCCTTTAGCCAAGTATTTGAATTTTTCCATGTTTCTTCTTTAAAACAGGTGTACCAATCATGTATACATTCCAAGGACAATTGCATGTACACTTGTCTATCAGCCTACACAAGAAACTTCACAAGTGCCAGTTGGTTAAAAAGGTTAGATTGGTTAATAAGGTTAGAAAGATTAACAGTTTATTTTATTTATTTATTTAATTAAATTTCTATACCGCCCTATTCCCGAAGGACTCAGGGCGGTTTACAGGGCAGCATAAAATACAATATAAAAGATAATATAAAATTAAAATACATTAAATTAAGCCCAATTAAAACAATATTTAAAAAGCTAAAACCCCTTCAGTCCAGGCCTGATAGGTCAAAAAACCAGGTTTTCAGGTCCCGGCGAAATGAACGCAGATCGGGGGCGGTCCTAAGTTCCACAGGTAAATCATTCCAGAGGGAAGGCGCGCCCACAGAGAATGCTCTTCCCCTAGGAATAACCCGCCGGCATTCCTTGACCGGCGGTATCCTGAGAAGGCCCTCCCTGTGGGAGCGCACGGGACGAAGGGACCTTGATGCCGGCAGCAGGTGTTCCCTCAGATAACCCAGACCCAAGCCATTAAGGGCTTTATAGGTCATCACCAGCACCTTGAATCTCACCCGAAGGGCAACCGGAAGCCAATGCAGCTCGCAGAGTAGAGTTTATAACAAGATCAACACCACGTATGAACAATGAATATCTTTCAATGTCTACTTCACCTGGAATCTGTTAGGTTGAACAAAATAATGTGTGCAGGGTCATATATTTGAGATGGACAACTATATAAATCTATAAAACAATAATATAAACCAGGGGTCTTCAAACCTGGCCCTTTTATGATTTGTGGACTTCAACTCCCAGAATTCCTCAGCCAGGCGTGCCACAAGTCATAAAAGGGCCAAGTTTGAAGACCCCTGATATAAACAAATGTGTTCAGAACTAGGAGATGTATCAACTATAAGGATTAAATTTTTCCAAGTCTTGGTGCTCCCTGTGGCATTCTATGGAAGTAAAAATTGCACTTTGAAGAAGTAAGATATGAAGACCAATAGTTGTATTATGAAGTGATACCTCTGAACATAGGCCCATACAAGAGGGCACAATGGTACACATCATGGCACAAGGCACGTGAGCTCTGTACTTTCTCTGTACTTTCATCTGATGCCAGAACATCAATATGAAAGGCAAGGGTTTATGTTGTGATGTAGCACACCTCCTTTGTCAATTTTGTTTTAATCATTGCACTTCTGTGACATTTCTTAGGACTCTTAATACTGCAAGGCTGGGTGTGTATTCTTGAACATTCTGTATGGAAAAAGTTATCTCAAATGAGTATATCTTGCCGAGAGACCCTGTTAAACACTTGGCAATTTATTGCTTAAAGATCCTTACAAATGAAGCTGTTATTTCTACTGCCTTGAATATTTAAAATATTACTATCTTGAACAAAACAGGACGTTCATAAAACTTAAACAAAAGAAGAGGTACTTGAAGCTCAGGGTTTTTTTAATTAATTTGCCCTTCTCACAGGAAAGCTATAAAAGAGGTAGAAAGATGTTAATTCTTATAAAACAACTTTTCCTTCTCTTTTTTATCTGTTGGTTTAAATATTGTATTTATTGTATTGAAATAAAGTACTCTTTTATATGATAACCCTGAGAGCAATACTCAACAGCTCTTGACCAATTATGGTCTACTTTTCTTTCCTTATCCAATACATTGCTCAACAAATGAAAGATAACACAATAACTATGTTCACAATTTGTGAATTGTGCAATACAGTAGTTGCTTGTTGCTGGAAAATATATTTACAGTAGGGGAGCACAATCTACATGCAGCCCGCAAAGAACCTCCCAAGATATTCCAAATATTCTACACAAAATAGAAATATTAATGTGCCTGAAGGAAAAACATATATAATAAAATGAGTAATGATATTTGCTGCATGTAATTAAGGCCTTCTTTCTCCTGACTCTGCTTCCCTTTTGGAATTATAGCACCCAAGCCTGCTCTTTGAAGAGTGACCTAAAAAGTCCCCTATGCAACCAGTCTATGTTTTCTCAATTATGGACTCATTTCATATGTTCAGAAAGTTTTGTCAGTGTTGACAAACAGTAGCTGAAATCTTAAATTCTAAACACCCTGCTTCTATGTTAACTTAAGCTTTATTTATTTATACTTCCTCAGATTTCTATCACTAAATTGGCAGCCAGTCTTCATCATTCTTAGTTTTTTTTAATCCCTTAGGCTTTTAGTTCATGTAGAACTATTTCCCAGAAATTCCTCCTCCTTCCCTCCCTCTCTCTCTCTCTCTCTCTCTTTCCCACTCCCTCCCTTTCTCTTTCTTACTTTGGAAGGGGAGGATAGAATAAAATAAATCTCTTATCCTCTTATGGGCAGAAGCCTTTGCTATCTATAATTGCAAGGAACAAACTGGATTATGCAAATAAGCTTATTATGCTAAGATTTGTTGTTAAATTTGGGGCTCATTAGCACTCCAGAAAGCATTGAGTATGATGATGTTTTAATAGCATATTCTGAATGCATAAACATTTTTGTTTCACTTATTTTTTTTCCTGAATCAATCCTAGTTGGATGTAGTTTGATAATACCTCAGGAATTATAGGATGTTCCATTTCCCTCTTTTTTTACATTCATGTTATTTTCTGTAATCAACATTACCAGCCCCTGGTTACAAGCTGGAAATGTTTATAATGCTTATTAGCTAACTCATTACTCTCTTCCAATAAAAAAACATTAATATGAACAGATAACAATTTTTAAATTCTATTTTAATAGAGTAATGTGTAAACATGCAAATGATATGATACGTTGGAAGAGTTTGCTAAAGATTTTCAGTCTTTAATTAATCTTTATTTTATTAATTGCATGGTCCTGACCACTGTATTTTCTGACTAGCTTATAATTAAATAAAAAATAAATAAAACTAGATTTCTGAAATAAAGACATCAGTTACAAATAAATAGTATAAACAATGATTAAAACTAACAGCAACAAAAATGTTTATATTTTAGGGCCTCAAACTTAGAAGGAAAAGAGAAAGTTACAAAAATGTTCAAATACAAGTAGCCACGAGAAGAACCTAAGGCAGCTGTAAACAATTTTTCCAGATGTTTTGGTGAACAGAAAGGATCTTACCAAAAAGGTGTTCTCTCAAACACAAAATAACCTGAATGTAGTTCCCAAATGAAGGGAAAATATGTTGGTTTGCAAAGATAAGAGATTTTAGTTTGCTGTACAGGCCAGATTTTTGCTCTTCAGCAAATCAGTACGCATAACAGTGAATAGGGCTGAATTATATTTTCTATAAATATGAAGTTGAGGATTGGTTTCTGAAAGTTATTATATAAAATGGAAATAAAGCATACATAAGAATAAATAGAATGCTTACGGAATGGTTTAACTTTAATTAAAAAAATAACTACGTTGTTATGTCCCACAGATTGTTCAATAAATTTATAGATATAGATATATATAGGCAATATTTATGATAACATTATAAGTATTATGCTGAGATTTAATAATGTGTATATAGAGATGATATTGACTAAAACTCAATTATTTAAAATAAAATTTAGATAGAAAATAGATTGTATGATGTAACAAGGAATGTGAATGCAAAAATTAATTTCTCAAACCAAGTAAACATGCTTATGAAGAAGAATGGAGTAAACAATTACAACATGCATAAAAGGGGAAAAATAAAGCTCAAGTTACATTTTTGTACTTTGGTAGAATGCTTACTAAAGATAGTAAAATGGAAAGATTTTTAACATGTGCAAATGCTGGTAGCAAAGTAATGGATAGCATGAAGCTTGTTCCAAAAATGAATATTTGTTGAAAGAATAAAAATCACGTATAAGAAAAATAAATTATCTTTTATATGGAAGTGAGAACTCAATATAAAAGTAGGTTGAATGCAGTGGAATTAGTATTTAAATGTCTGCTGGTGGTGTGTAAATCCAAAAGAAATGGTCAAGAATGAATAGTTCCAGGATTAATAATAAAGGAAAATATTTGTAGCTCAGAATTGAAATGAGAGGTCTTTGGTGCTATCTGAGCTTGGTTGTTTTCTTGCAGAAATTTCATTACCTAAATTAGGTTAACATCATCAGTGCTAGTAAGGGATGAGTTTTGCTCTCAGTTTATATTCTATAAATTTTGCAGCTCGACCTCGTCTGCCTTCGATGCACTTGAATGTGGCAAGGCCATCTCGAGGTGTCTGGAGTCTCCACTGGCTAGGGTCCACTCCAACGACCACATCAGTTTTCCTCACCACTTGGGTCTTGCCCCCCTCTGGGAGACCTGAAAAGTTTCCTTCTCCGCTGGTGCGCTGGCTTGCGCTCCCTCCTCTGAGGCAGCAGCCACTGCCGGAATGCTGATTTCCTTTTCCATGTTGAGATCTTCCCCGAATCTTTGTCAGTCTAACCCTCGACTCTAGGGACAGCGACTGGAGCTCAGACCCCAGGATGGATAGGTAAAAATTGCAGTTTTGGGGTTAATGTCATGGTTCCAACAGATGAAACCCTTCAAAAGAACTTCAGGGCATTGTTTACCTTAAAGAATCTTTATTCAGGAAACAAAGTATCTGCACTACATAGTTGAACCCCAAAACTAAATTCCCCTCCTCTGGATACAAAATAACAAATCACAATTCCCACCCCCAATAAAGAGTCATAAAGCACATTTCCCAATTAGCTTGAAGCGCGGGCTTTCTCCCCAGCTCTCCAGCCCGCCAAAACGTTATCAGCTCAGGACCCAGTTTGTCCTTGGATTCCCACAGCAGAATTATTATTGTTATGACTAACTGAACTCTCATCCCAATTCCCCCTCCCAACAACAACTAATTCTAAAAGCATAGAGAAAATGGCTGCATTTTCATCTGTTGTCAAGGCAAAAACATCCGATGTTAGCAGCATTGACAAATGAATTTAAGAATTTGTATGATTTGGGATTATATAGAAAATAGCATTTCACAATATATTTTCTTCACACATTCACCAAAGCTACAGATATATTTGCTTCATCAAGTGAAACAAGAACACAATAAATTTCATTTGATAAAATTAATCTCTTATTCTAAAAAAACACATATAACCCAAATTTCAGGAAGATGGGACTTTAACAAAAAGAATGGTAAGGACCCTGTACATGTGCATAATGCAATGTATATCAATATTGCTTTTTAAAAGCTGAACAACCAAATATCCTAACAAATAATTTTTCAATAAAAGTAAGAGATTTCTTTAGGAGACCACAGAAATCCATTCCAGTTCCTATCAATGGAATGCTCTTGCAGTGATGAAAATATACCTCTAAGTCATTTTCACTGAAGTTGTCAGGTTTAAATCCTAAAATGACTTAATCAAACCAAACCTTTATTAGTTTCATAGATCAGCATAAGGAGGATTATGTACAGTCAATTAAAAACATAGAAGATAATCAGAGTCTAAAAATAAAAAAATATGAAAAGCTGGGGTATATAAAATATACTGTATATAAAATATATACTATATTCATACAGTATATATTTGGAAAAATAGGAACATTAGATAGGTATAAGGATGTGGAAGTCAATATCTATCAAATTACAGAGCACTCTAATATGATGGACTAGATTTTAAGTCTAGTTTATGACAGAAGTCATCATCCAATGAATTTTAAGTCCTGCTGCACAGAACATGGCAACAGGGGATCAACCTATTTTCCAAAGGATCCGAAAGTAGGACGAGAAGCAATAGATGGAAACTAATCAAGAAGAGAACCAACCTAGAAGTAAGGAGAAATTTCCTGGCAGTTATAACAATTAATAAGTGGAACAACTTGCCTCCAGAAGTTGTTCCAACACTGGACATTTTTAAGAAGAGTTTGGACAATTTATCTGAAATGGGACAGGGTTTGCGGTTTGAGCAGGGGGTTGGACTAGAAGACCTTCAAAGTCCCTACCAATTCAGTTATTCTGTCATTGCATGTTGCAGCAGATTTGGTTATCTGAAAGTAGCAGTAAGTCTAGAAGTGTCCTCTGCACCTACAACACTAATGCAGTAATGGTGAAATGAGGCTAGCATCAATCTGTCTGTAACACATGCACTGGAGAAACACATATTGTGTTGTTTCTGTGTATCCAAATTCATAGGGGCATTTTCTATCCAGGTAATGAATCTTCCTGTATCAGCCTTCAAGTACAGCTGAGGAGAAGGGGTGACATCATGCCAGAGTAGTGACCCTCTAGTGTTTAGGTGTTTAGTTAAATATGACCTAAGGGAAGTAGAGTATTTTTTGGATTTACTGGCACTCTGTGTCTGCTACAAGCTGTTTAATGAGTGCTTTGTCCTGATCATATCCCGTGCTGAGTAGAAGACCTGGAGAGAAGCCCAAGGAAGATATTTTAGTTCCCACTGCCTGTTTCCATGTGGATTGACAATTATAAAAAGACTTGCTGATTTAGGTTATTATTTCACAAGTTATCTTCCATTAATGAAACTAGGAAATCAAGATAATACTAAAGAATCGAGATATCGTGTGTCATGCATCCAAGGTATGGTACCCAGAGTGCAATAAAATGTTGACTAAGAGTATATTAATACCAGATTAAGTTATATTCTGGGACAAATTTCTATTGAAATATCTGAAAAATATTTTCAGAAAATAAATTCTTTGTTTAGTAAATTTTTATGAGGTTCTTTGATTCTGAGAGTACCTTTACAGAAAATGGAATTACCAATTAATGAGGGAGGATTATATCATCAAGCTATATCATCAAACTTATCTATTGTCAAGTATTAATGTATACTGGAAGCCAATATTATTTGAGCAACGCTGGAATATTCGTATAGCACTTTTGATTGGGTGTTTTAGTTAAAATGCTAAAATAATTCTTGGAGTTATATGTTAGTTTTCTTGTCTCAAATAGAATGAGACCTTTTAAGAATAGAATCTGTCTTTTTCAAATACAGAACCATGCTTTAAATAGAACAAGCCACCCTGTATGGAACTCAGAAAAACTCCCCCTTTCCTAAAAAGTCTTGGTTTTCTCTGGTTTTGATAACATTGGGTACCAATGCAACCTTATGAAAACAGATACCAAACCTCAAAGTCCATAAATTCACTAAATGATAGCAAAGGGATATAGACCACTCTAATCCTTTGCTGCCATCTGGCAGTAATTGGTATTTTTGCAGCCACATTCCTAAAAGCAAGCATCTTCTTTGCACCTTCATTTAATTTGAGTATTTAGATTCAACTATCTAATGACCATTTCTCAATGGACATGTTTTCGGGAATCGTTGATTGATTTCTTGTTAAAGGTGAGACGGATAGAGAATTACAAGTAAAGAGTAGAAACCATTTAGAAGGGCTGGAGGAGACATGGATGCATTCCATCACAGGGGCGGGGATTAAAAAGTATAAACATTTACCAAAGAAATTCCAGTTTTCAAATTTAGGTCCCTATTTTGAATTCCTATTTTTTTTGCATTTGATAGAATGGGAAGAGCTAAGTACCAACATTTCAGAAGGATCTATCCTCACACATAGTTCAGGCAAAGATCCTCTAAAAAAGTAAATTTAAATTAAATTTGCCAGAAATGAATTTTAAAAACCCCAAATATTTCCAGGGAAAGAAAAGGTTCAGATTTATTAATCACATGGTATGGCATTTTGAAGTCAAGAAGAAAATGATTCAGATGTATTACTGATCACAAGTGTGGTGCATTTTGAAGTCAAGAACCATGTTGCAAATCTAGATGCTAATGTAAATAAAATTAAGTTAACTTGCTTAAAAATATAGAAAGGATCTTTTCACATATGAAAAAAGACAGAACCACTAAATACCCTCTGTTTAAGCTTCATTATTAAAGCAAAAGAAATGAAAGAAGTTACCACAGCTGTTATAGTTCTGCATGACTAGTTCAAATTCTTGCTCAGGAAAGAAGCTAAAATGCAGCGTATCTACTCCCACTGGGTAATTTCACAGTCTGTAACCAATGTTCTGTTACTTTCAACATCATCAGCTTCACCCCTATTAAGGAGGAAGCAGTGCAGATGTACAAATTACACTACAATATTGCTTATAAAACTAGTATAAGCCAAGGGGTTAGCATCCTGAAAGTTCTCCTTCAGCAGAATGTGATGTGTGTTATAGTTTCATTTTGCTTCTGGGTATAATGATTAATTTCTGCATATTAAAGGAATTACTGCATAGGAGGCCAGTTGAACAGGAGAAAAAGTGGAACAAGGAGTGAGGAAAAAAATAAAAAAATATCTTCCCAGAAATTCCTCTTTTCAAAGAATCTGTGTCAGAGGTGCTGCTGTTTTGATATTTGTTCCCAACAGCGGTCCATAAATTTCATAGTGGTGCAAAAGAGGGGGAGAGACTGTGAACACATATGTAAGTCAAGATGTTGTCTAATTAGGGCTTGGGGAGAAAATGTTTCAAGAAATCAACTTTTGCCAGACAGTTCAAGATAGCAAAATGATTTAAGATGATGAATGTTCTGCAAATGAATTACCCACGAGGGGGAAGACTGATATTAAAGGATATGCATGTATTTGCCTTAGTGAATTTTCTTTTAATAATAGACTAAATCTGATCACATTTGAGGCAGATTTTTGTTTTTATTTTGCTTTCTGTATAGGTTAACATTAATATTTTTTCATAAGAAAAGACACTTTAAAAAGAAAGGGCAAAAGACTATAGACCAATTTAGGACATATATACACCTACTGTTTAATCCATTCCTGTCTTGAACTAATGTTAGCTAGACTATAAAATGTCTTAAGAAAACCTTTCCAGATAAAGCAAGTTTGACATCATTTAGATATGTTAATTTTTCTTCTTTTTCTTCTGTTCTGTGGAACTAAAAACCATTTTGAGATTTATTTCTTAATACCTATATGTGATTAAAATATAATAATATGGAAAGCCAGTTAATTTGCATGTTACAAAATAATTACTGTAAGAAGTGGCATCTGAAAAAAATCATTTTCTCTGGAGAAAGCTCAGCTGCTTTATGGCTTCCAACTAACTTTAACATTCTTATGTTTCATGGATTTTTCATTATCTTCATATTGGTTTCTTATGAATCTATTTAAAAATTAATTTCAATATTTTCTCAATGTAATACAGTCTTTAATGTATTTAATTTCTAATCATTCTATTAATCATTACTACTCTGTTAATGTTTTCTGTTTAAACGGAAAGTGTTCATAACGTAACCATATACCTATATAATTTAATTCTTTACTATAAAATATACTATAATTGGAGCTATGAAATTACCATATTAGCAATGGGTGATATTGAATGTAAATTAAACAGTAAATGATATTAATGAAATCCATCTATTTGGATTGAAATTAATTATTTACTGAAATAAGTAGAAAACAAGTAATACATGCTTACATTGTACCATTTTAACATGTCTGCTTAAGTCTGCTAATTAAATCTAGACTGAGACATATTTCAGTTTCTTAAAAACATATATTTTTAAATGTTAATAGAATTCTTTATTGGAATAGAATACTTTATTGGACACGTGTGATTAGACACACGAGCAATTTGTGAAGAAGCTCTCAATATACATGCAAAGCAACAAGGTAACAATAATCATAATAATGATACCAATAAGAAGGGGTAGTAGAGAAGATGAGAAGGATAATAATACTACAGTCATACTTAGACATAAGATAATACTGTGAGGATGAGCATGAGTGAAAAAAACTGTCCTTATATTTAGCTGTTTTGGCGTGCAACACCCTATAATGGCGTCCTGAGGGGTGGAATTGAAACAGTTTTTGTCCAGGATGTGTGAGGGGTCTGTAAATATTTTCTCAGCCCTACTTCTAACCCGTGCAATATACAGATCTTCTATGGAAGGCAGGCTGGATGCAATTTTGTTTTCTGCATCCTAACTATCCATTGCAGTCTGTACTTGTCCTATTTAGTTTAAGTATCAGTGAAAGAACATTTTCTGAATGTTTTTCTTATATTAGAAAATAACATAATATTTTTCTTTATTCCTAAGGTGCCCAAGAAGTGCAGTCTGAAATGGCTGTCTGTTGATTAATAACGATAAAGTAGGCCAAAGTTTCACTGTGTTTTCAAATAAAAGTCTTATTTTCTCCACTGTTAATATAATTGATCTACAGACAAGATATTTCATCACTGTGCATAATAACAGTGTTGCTTTTACCATACAAATTTGGGGAGATGGAAACCAGTTGATACATCTGTTTGGATTCTAATTTATTATAGCTAAATTCATTGAAATAAGTAGAAATCAAGCAACCGAAATTATACCATTTCAATAGATCTACTTCAAGCATTATTCGACTCAGTTCAAATCTATTTTTGTTTCTTAAAAATAAATTTCAGATCTGTTTTGTGGATTGTTCTTTTTAAAACAAGTCCAACAGACAAATATTCCCTTACAGCTTTGCCTTGAATGGAGACTTTTTCAAGGAGAACGGAACCCTAGTTTTGTTTAAATTTATTCCTACCAGTTGAAAGAGAGCAGGGAATGTATCTGCACATTTCCATTTTAACTGAAGATAGAACTTGAGCAGCAGAATAATTCATATCAGTTCAACACATTTTTAGAAAGTTTTGCTGTTTTGCTTTCTGTAGGCTTGTGCTTTAGTGTCCTCTAGTGGTGGAGTTGTATATTTTCTGTTAGGGGGAGGAAGAGATTAAAAATTAAACCAAAGAAATTTGCTGTTTGTAAAAAAAAAATTCATTATATAAACCTAGGGAGAAAACATACGTAGCTACTTTGGAGCTTGTATCCTTTCTGACAGAGTTTCACTCTATATGAAGCAAATTAGTTTTTTTCCAGATGACTGCTGCAAGAGTAAATACCAATTTGTGCATGATAGCAGATTGTGTCTTTCATGGCTAATTCATTATGTATATACAGCAGACAGACCAATCCCAGTTTCAAGGCTGACCGATTGAAACATAGTTTAATAGTAGGTATTAAAAACAAACATATTTTAATTCAAATAATCTGTTCATCCAGTTCTGTACATTTTAGCTTGACTACTGGTGGCTTTCTAATGTTTTAGGTAAACATCTTTTATAGGTATTAATATTTTAACTTTACTAGAGATTAAAATAACTGGCAATGGAGTGGAAACTATATGTTCCATTTATGAATCCAAGCCTGTATTGTAGAATGTTCAAAATTTATTATAGTTTATCCCAGCATTGATACAGAATGGGCAGGGCAGAGGTCAACCTAAAGAAACAACTGGGGAGGATTTTTGCTGTATGCATGGATGAATCAGAGTTATTAAAGTCAATACCATCTGGTTCATAAAATATAAAATATCTGATTTCCAAAGCTCCCTAGTCAAAAGAGAAAGAGTGAGAAAAATTTACCTTATACTCACATTTGCAGTCCAATAATGTGCAAAGAAAAACCAGATTAAATACTTCAAACTTCACTTCAAAATGCCTAATACATTTTCCATCTTGTCCACCTGAACATGGTGGTATGAATATTAAGCCATTGGCCAGAGTGAAATTTGCCATTTAATATACTGTATTTCTCCTATTAAATTGTTAGTAACATATTGCATGATAAAAATTAGTCATCCTCATAGCATTTATATAAATGGAGATTAGGTCATCGTGGACTACATTAAAATAGGGGAAGGTGCTGTCAAGCATGGTTGGATGCAATGTTTATTTATATATTTGAAAGGGAACTGTTCTTGTTCTCTTCCCAATTTCTTCTGTTAGAAATGGAAGTAAATCTGCTCATCAGGGGGAAAAAGTATTTCTAGTCAATTCAAAATTCCTTCCCCAAATTAGCTATGTTTATATGTTTTAATTCTGGTCTGCTGAAAAACAACCCATAGTAGCCTCTTGTAAATAAATAAATTATTATTATTAAGACCTTGGAGGTCTTCTAGTCCAACCCCCTCTTTCAGCCGTCTCCTGCGGCTCCCAGTCCTCTGCCATGTGCAGTCCAATAAAAAAGTGGAACTAAAAAAGTTCAAACAATCAATTCAAATATGCAGGGTAGGTGCATATCTCACCTGGGCTCCACTCTTCAGTCAAACCCTGTTCTGCGCATGCGCGCATTTATGCACATGTCCACACATTTTTTTGCGGCTTCCAGTTTTTCCTTTTGTGAGGGAACCGGTTCTGAGTGGCTCTTTCACTGTTTCAGGTTGCTGACCCCTGCTCTATACCATTTCAGACAAATTGTTGTCCAGACACTTCTTAAAACGTCTGGTGTTGTAGCATTCACAATTTCGGGGGGCAGGTTGTTCCACTGATTAATTGTTCTAATTGTCAGGAAATTTCTCCTTAATTCTAGGGTGCTCTGTCTTTGGTTAGTTTCCATCCATTGCTTCTTGTCCTACATTCAGGTGCTTTGGAGAATAGCTTGAATCCCTCTTCTTTGTGGCAACCCCTGAGATATTGGAACACTGATATCATGTCACCCCTCGTCCTTCTCTTCATTAAATTAGACATACCCAATTGCAACAACTGTTCCTTGTAAGTTTTAGCCTCCAGTCCCCTAATCATCTTTATTGCTCTTCTCTGTACTCTTTCTAGAATCTCAACATCTTTTTTACATCATGGTGACCAAAACTGGATGCAGTATTCCAAGTGTGGCCTTACCAAGACATTGTAAAGTGGTATTAACACTTCACGTGAACTTAATTCTATACCTCTGTTAATGCAGCCTAGAACTGTTTATTTAGCACAGTTTATCAAGCATAAGGCTCGAAAGTACACAGCTCTGTTAAAACGAATTGTATTCCAGTTATTACACCAATGCTAGAATAGATGCCAATTCATGTACAGAAATCACAGCCTTGTAATCTACAAAAATTGAAGGGTGTGATATGTGCAGTCCCAGATTTAAAAGGCCAATTTGTGCTTTCTTCTTTGAAAGCTGTCCATTGCCATATGGATCCAGGCAACTAGATTGTCACATTTACTGTTTTAGGTACCTGTTATTTTAGTTAATTCACAAGAAGTAATTTCACACAAGAATATATTTGCTTTATTCCATTTCCTTGTTTTATTTTTATTTTTTTAAATTGGCCACTATAGTCACTCTACTGAAGTCTGCATGACAGAACAAAATGTAAGCACCATGTCAAAAGCCACAGTAGGTTTACCCAGATTCAGAATTACAAATAGTCCTCACTTACTAACAATGGGGACTTGGAATTGGAACTGGAATTCCACTGCTAAGCTAGGTGGTCATAAGACAGAACATTACATGAGCATGCTAACTTACAAGAACAGTTCCAGCAATCCCAGTTGCTACTGTTAGGCAATTCTCACAGGACTACAGTATCCCACAGGTATGCAATAACCATTTCTGTTCTGCTGATTTTGCTTAACTTGCAAATGACAGCTACATGACTGCAGGATGCTACATCATAACTGTGAGCCAGTTGTCAAGAACCAAAATCATGGAGTTGCTGCAGCAGCCTCAACTATGAGGACCAGTAGCCCTTGCTCACAGCTGTCTTAACTTCAAATGGTCACTGAACATGGGGTCATTAAATAAGCACTTCCTGCATATATTTAAAGCAGCTGCATCAAGCTAATGAAGGCCTCTTTTATTAGAATACTCTTCTAGTACCTTTATTCTAAGGTCCTACAATTACAATGTACTTATCTCCATTATCTAAATCCATATCTGCTCAACTTTCAGTTTGAACATCATTCTTCAATTTCTTCAGCAGAACATAATAAATTAAAGTGGCAAATAGAACTATAAGCTTTAACAAAGAAGATAGCACACAGGCAATACCAACAGAAAGAGGTGTTTGTTTTGGGATTCTGGACACAAGCACACTGAAAATGAATCAATGGGTCAGGATTTAAAAGTTGATAAAGCTGATTTAAAAAAAAGAAGATAAAGTAAAATGGGTAGTAGGTAACATTCTTAAAAATTAGAAAAATAAAAGAAAGCAATTTTACTGTTTCTCATATTGTAAAAGGATGATTTGTGATTAACTGTTACAACTGCTACTCCATGAATGAAGTCATTTGGTTAAGCATCCGTTTAATGTATGTTGCCATACATGTCTCAAAATTGCAAATGTGCCCGAATGAGATACAATTCTATAACAATATAGCTAGTCCTTCATTTAGCAACCACAATTGGGATCAGCAATTTGATCATTAAGTGAAACAGTCACTGGGTGAAGCTACGATTGTGTTTATGATCTTACTTTAGCCTTCCTTTTCTTTCTACATGTATGAACGTTATAAATGCAAGGAATGGTCATAAAGTTACTTTTTCATCACTATCATGACAGTGAACATTGCGAAACAAACCAGCTGCTGAATGAGGACGACCAGTAGTAAGCTAGATAAACAGTTTGGATTTTGAGATGGTCACTAGATGACAACAGTAATAGACAAGGAAACTTTGCTTCCATATGGTGGTCATCTGGGCTTTTATAGTCCAGATCTAGATGACTTTTAGGGTAACTATACCTTGTCTAAAAGAAACTTGATTTATGCTGCTCAGATCTAGTAATGTCCACTCATGACCAGCCTTTCTTAAATTACACCCCTTTCTTATATTTTAAGCAATCCAATGACACACTTTTACATATTCATTCTATAATAAAGGCACATGTCAATAATGACCTCAGATATTAGAAGATAAATTTTGACAGCAGATAACATATACTCAGGCATGAAAATATATAGTGAGATAAAAGCACTGATTCACATTAAACAAAGTAATGTCTATCCATTGGGTCAAGTGCTTCATTCTGATTATTTATAGAAATAAAGAAGCTGCAAACTTTCAAAATAAATATTAATCAGTTTATACATATTTTTACATATCAAAAGGATATGAACACTGCATATCTGGAGGGACTCAGATCCATCTCTTTTACATCTACAAGATGCCAAGTTGTAGTTGAATAAATAGGTGCATATGGGATTATGGCTGTGAATTCCTAGAATGCCTATAGCTTTGAAAATATTGAATCTAATCTATGTTCATTCTGTCTTAAAGAAACAAGCAAGAATACAACTCTCTTTAGAAGTTCATCCTTGCAAAACTGACATTTCTCTTTAGGTTTTTAGAACAATACATTTCTCCGATTTAATGTTGCAATATTAGCTTAAAACAGTAGGTAAAAATTTTCTTCATGTTACTTAAAATCAATACTAAGTTGTCTATTCTATATGATATAGAATATACTAAACTATTAATTATTTAACACAACAAAATCAGTAGCCTATGCTTTATAGCAGCATATTACACTTTTGTATAGATATCAGTTAACAGATGTTTTATTTCCAAGCCTAGGATCCATTGAATATACTAACCATCTGAGATTTCAAGACATATTTTTTAACCACTAAAATATCTGACTGTTAAAAAAATGTAAGGAATAGGTAGTGACAGGTAAATGGTTCTAACAATTTTTGCATCTACTAAGTCATTCATTCTTTATTGGTTTTACTTTATTACCATCTCCATTTCAGACACAAGCTGACCTCAAAACACAGCATTCTCCCCCACATGGTTGTTATATTTTCAGCATTCATATGTTGAATTTTATGCTTTCCATAAGAAACTGGTTTTGTAAATTATCCAGATTAATAGTTAGCTCTAAGCTAACACAGACTCTGACCCATCTTTTGCAAACATTAGGCAAGTTGTCGTCACCTCATGCAAAAAAAAAACAGGCACAACATTGTGTGTGTATATATATTTTCTATTTGGTTTTGTTATCAGTATTTTAAGAAATAAACATTTTTATAAAGTAGGCATACTGGTTGAAAAAATGAGTCAAAGAATGTTCATATGCTATAATATAAATTAGACACTGGTTATAAGTTAGTATTCCATTAAAACACATTGTAATAATACATAATGAATGTGATATCATCTTTATCTGAGAGAAAATGTTTGGTTTTTTCCCTCTGCTGCAATATCGGAATTACCTTGAATTCACTGAGAATACAGTAATTGGAGATAGATGTGTATTTTCTTTTGAGTGTGAGGAGAAACACCTTTTCATGCAGAATCATTTTTCCTTAATACAAACCATAAATTAGATGTGTGAGGGCCAGTATGGTTTATTGGTACCCTTGTATTCAGAACAAGTTACTTTCATCCCCATGATCAAATTATTTTTCAACTCTTTATCTGTTATTGTCTAAAGAATGTAATGGCTGGGGGAAGGGAAGACATGCCTACCACTAATCTTAATTCTTTTATATCAAGAAATGGGTTTGTGTCTACTTTTGTTTTATTGATCCTATCTAAGAGTACAGAAGCCTAGTTTTGGATGGCATCATTCAGACCATTGTGTCAAATACTCAGTAGAAATGAAAACTTAAATAGCCCCAATACATAGTTAAAATCCTATCTTTGAACATACTAAAGAAGAGCTCACAACTTTGAAATTATTACACATTAACCTCCTTCATGGCTTCTAATATTCAAGCTGATCAATTTAATCAGATTTTCATTACTCCTTCAAAATTATATTTAACTACCTTTAGTAAGGGTTCAAATTCAACTTATTTATCTAAGTACAGATAACAAATACTATTAGTGTTATAAAACAATGGTTTTCTGATTTTAATGAATGATTTAATAGGCCCCATTAAAACACTATTCTCATTTACTTATATAATGTATTATCTATGAAGTAAATTTAACTTACTAATTTCAAACTTGCACATTTACTTTAAAGCCCTCTTGATCAAGTTATCCATGATTCAGCAAAAAATTGCCTTAGAAGTCCTTAATAAATGCAACCTGCAGTATTCCCAGAAGTCAATTATCTTCCATGACATCATTTACACAGTCATTTGCTTGCAGTATTCATCTATTTCTTCTTTATTTTCCATAACCATACAAATGGATGGGAATACCACCTGACCTTCCTTCCTAAATTTTCAAAGTCCATAATTATATAATTGTGGCAAGCCTTGGCAATATCATTTGTTTCTCCTGTGAATTAGCAGGATGGGATAAATGTGAAGAAGCTTAATAATATTGGAAGTTGTTTGGTCATATTTCTGGTCTGTACTCCCAGCACATCATATATTTTAATATGTTTCTTGGAGTACATGTTTATTTCTGTACTTCATAGTATAGAGCCACCAGCTAACACAACTTTCCCATTTATCTTTTTTGCAGTGTTGCTGCATTTCCTCTTCCCCTTTAGGAATCAATCATTCTGTCTCCTGTTCATCAGTATCCTTTTTTACTTCTTTTACTTCTCCTAGACTGTTTCTTCTATAAGGACTTGAGAGTTGTTTTGTTCGTCACTGTTCTTACTGGGCTTGGTTCTTTATTAGATTATACTCCTTATGGCCAAGCTTTCTCTGTCAATTCCTGGTGCAGCATTTTTCCTGTTTTGATCTGAGAAATTCTCATTAAGAGATAAAATCTGGTTATTTACTGCTGCAGTTCTCTGGCTTTTCTTGACCATGGTTACATTGACTTGCTACAAACGTATGCCAAGTTCTTTCAGAAAGGAAAGTAACATTCCATAAACATTGCAATGATTGCAAGGGGGACGGCTACAAAGTCATGTTTATTCATATCTTGTTTATTTTAATGCATTTAGATTGTTTTAAATTGCTGGACTTTGACCATAATAAAAAGTGCATTCATTCATTCATGAATAGTACCAGCAGCCAGATTTCTAAATAGATCAACAGCAAAACCTCCACAAAGAACACTCTTCACTGTTGTTTCCACTGCATCCGTGCAGTGAAAGCAGCAGTGGACATCAGTCTTGATGGTGGTCAATCATCATAAAATTTGCTCTAAAAGGGTACCTGAATATGGGGTGAAGCAAGACAGAACACATCTGATGTCACTCCCTTCTCCATATCAACACTTATCAGCCTGGAATGCTTTTTTGAGCAGCTTATCTATTTGTTTCCTGGAATAATACCAGCCATTTTTTAAGAAATAGTCTAAGACTTAGACTCTAAGTGACTGCCCACATCATACCTCTGGGTTTCTGTGTGCTACACCAGTCTCGGGCTCAGGGCAGGGGCGGTGGGGTGGCAGTGGTTATATGGGAGACCTTATGTCCGCGGGAGACCACCGTTGTCCAGATAGGCGGGAGTGAGTCCCTTCTCATGAGATGTGGCCCTCGGGCTCAGTTGGGTCTGTTGCTAACATACCTGGTGCCCAGCTGTGTGGCAACGGCCCTGCCTGAGCTGCTCGACACCCTCTCAGGGTTGACAGTGGAGTTTCCCAGACTTATAGTTCTGGGCGACTTCAACCTGCCTTCCCTGGGAGAGTCGTCAGAGTTAGCTCGGGAGTTCATGGCTTCCATGATGGCCATGGACCTGACCCAAGTAATTCAGGGCCCGACTCATGGGGTGGGTCACACCCTTGACCTGATTTTTCTATCTGGACAATGGTTGGATGATTTGGGAGGGGGCTCACCATCTGTTGTCCCCCTGTCATGGTCCGATCATTATCTCCTGTGGCTGGTCTTCCATTGTGCCACCCCCCCCCCGCTGCCGGGCTGTGGAACCAACCAGATGGTTCCGTCCCAGGCGCCTAATGGACCCAGAACAGTTCCAGATGGCGCTTGGGTCCTTACCTATCTCCCTCACTCACAGCCCGGTCGATGCCTTGGTTGATGCCTGGGAAAGGGCGGCTACCGAGGCACTCGACCGTGTTGTACCCTTGCGACCCCAGACTCGGCACAGATCCCGTTGGGCTCCATGGTTTACTGTGGAGCTCCGGGAGATGAAACGTTGGAGACGGGGTCTAGAGAGCGGTTGGAGGTCCACCCGGTCTGAATCTGACCAATTGCGACTAAGAGCCTTTACAAGGTCTTACCTCGCTGAGATGAGGACGGCGAGGTCTAATTACTTTGCTGCCCTCATCGCGTCCACAGATAATCGCCCAGCCACCCTATTTAGGGTGACTCGCTCTCTCCTTAATCGGGAGGTGAGGGAGGAACCCTTACAGGGTCGGGCTGAGGAGTTTAGTCATCATCTGGTGGACAATATCGCTCAGATCCGGACCGGTTTGGACTCTGACTGGGCAGAGTCTGGCATGGAGGAATCAAGCGGTCTTGAGCATGTTATCTGGACTGAGTTCGAGCCTGTTTCTCTCGATGATGTGGACAGGATGATGAGGAGGCTGAGCTCCACCACCTGTTTTTTGGACCCGTGCCCCTCCTGGCCGGTCTATGCGGCTTGGGAGGAGACACGAGGCTGGTTCCAGGCAGTAATAACTGCTTCCTTGAAGGAGGGTATCTTCCCCGCTGCCTTGAAGGAGGCGGTGGTGAGGCCCCTCCTCAAGAAGCCTGCCCTAGACCCGGCTGTTTTAAATAACTTCGCTTTTTGGCGAAGGTTGTTGAGAGTGTGGTGGTGCATCAACTTCCTCTGTTCCTGGAGGAAACTGATTATCTGGACCTGTACCAATCGGGTTTCAGGCCCTGGTACAGCACGGAGACGGCATTGGTCGCACTGGTGAATGATCTCTGGCGGGCTCGGGACAGGGGATGTTCCTCTGTCCTAGTCCTTTTAGATCTCTCAGCGGCTTTCGATACCATTGACCAGCTTCCCACGGAGCTTAGGACCGCCCCCGACCTTTGCTCATTTTGTAGGGACTTGAAAACTTGGTTTTTTGAGCTGTCTGGCCCAGACTGAGGGGTTTTAATTATTTAATTAATGGGGGTTTAGTTAAGTTCAGGGATTAATTTAATCTTAGTTTTAATTGATTTTAATTGTATGTGATGTATTTTAATTTTCAATTTTCCCTGTAAACCGCCCTGAGTCCTACGGGAATAGGGCAGTATATAAATTTAAATAAATAAATAAATACTGTCATTCACATCTAAGAAGTATTTAATCTCCAAGAAAAATCAATCTAAACACCTGCACATATACATCCCACACCATTCTTTGTAGCATCTGACACGAAATAATAAAATTGGGAGAGACCTTGGAGATCTTCTGTCAATGTCTGCTCAAGCAGGAGACCCTATATCATTTCAGAATTAGTTGCAAAATGGCTACAATTCCTTAAATATAAAAATTGTGAGGGTTGATACTGATTCTTGTAAATAAATTTTTTTCCTTGAATTTACTGGGTATTTCTGATTAAACAAGGAACAAAAAAGGCAGATCCTCTTACTTAGAAATATTTTTTTTCCTTCACCTTTTTTATATATCATGAAGCCTCTAGCTTTTGAAAACACTTGTTTCTCCCCCCCCCCCAACCAGATGCTTTTGATGTCCAGTTTACCACATTAACAAGCTCTTCAGTGGATGGATGGTGCCCATCTCATCTTGTCCTCACACAATTCAGAAGTTTAAAATGTTTTCCCTCACATTTTTTTAAAGTAGCATTCCACATTTTTTACACTAGTGTGAGGAACGTATTTTCATTTATTATTTATGCATGTCTTTCCAGGAGGTGATTTAAATAGATTTTTAAATTTATTCTATATTTTAAAAACTCAATGCGACAAAACCCTGCTAGGGAAGCAGATTGCCTTTTTCTTTCACCAAGATTTGGAAAATCAAATTTAAAGTCCAGAATTATACTCAAATGCATTTTACTCTTGTAATATTAACTTTTTTTTATTACCTCAACCATTTCCCTTGTCTCCCTTGACTTCCACAGCAGGGGTGCTCACATTATTTCCTGCAGCGTTCCACCTCCACTTCAGAGCTGTGGATTAGAGGAGCTGCCCTACCGTTTATCAAAGCTTTCCCCTTGGTCATGAGAGAGAGAGAGAGAGAGAGAGAGAGAGAGAGAGAGAGAGAGAGAGAGAGAGAGAGAGAGAGAGAGAGGAGGGAGGGAGAAAGAGAATCTTTTCTACTTTGGGCTGCAATGAAATTGTCAGTTTCTACTTTTTTCCTCCAAGCTTTTCTTCTTTCCCTTATTTGTATGGAGTTATCTGTTCACAGTTTAGTAATCTGTCTAGAACTGCTGGAAAGATCATTTTTATGCACCACTTCTGGCAGCTAAGCTAAAGGCTAGTAATAGCAATATGTTTTTATAGAGACACACAAAAACTGGGCATATGGCTGAGAGATCCACAGAATAGTTTATATTTTTCACACATCTTTCACCGTCCTGCTTGCTGCTCCTTTTAGGCAGAACATCCTCAAGAATTAAAGCCCTCAAGCTATTTGGGTTTAAAAAGAAAGTGCATTGCTAATTTTCAAAAGCAAATATCAAATGTTCCCTTGCCACAAGATATAAGCTATGTATGCCAGTAAGTCTTTACAAACAAACATACACAAATATTTATCGCAAGTTGGAGTAAGATTTGTTAAAGAAAATCTTAAGAGACAGTTGGCGTATTTTGATATATTCCTCTTGGTACAGTACAGTAAAAAAAATCCATTTTCAGAAAGGTATATTGAAGATAGGACTTTCATTAAAATTTCATTCTTTCTTTGGACATTTATTCAAATACCTTATAGTAATTATTTCGTGTTTGGGCCTTGTTGCAGTGTAACATCTGGAAACTAGCCTGCCAACATGTCTTTGTTCATGGATAAGCTGATGGAATTGAATAAATCCTAACTCTACAACCTCCTTATCTTGGACCTTGAGATCTGCTAATGCAGGGGTGTCAAACTGGTGGCCCGCGGGCCAGATGCGCCACATGCAGACCACGCCCATCTCAGCTCTGCAAAGGCAAAAAAACCATCACGATACATCATGATATGTCACGTGACGCGATCAAGTTTGACACCCATGTGCTAATGGAAAATCTTTCAGTTGTTAGTGAATGCAATTTGAGAAACACTTAAGAATCTTATGAAAGTAATGGTTTGTAGAAAACTACAAATGTGCAACTATCCTAAGTATTTATATTATACAATCAACAATAATCATCTTGGAACAACTTTTCCCAGTCTAGTGCCTTCTTAGGTAATTATGCCCAGATTTATTGAAACAACAGGGATTTTCCTACACACTTTTCTTAGGTTTATCTGCAAGATAAAGTCTGCCAAGAAAACTATTATTGTCTTCAAATGCCTTCTCTGTAGATCAGTTAGAATATCAGTGAAGAAAATATTTCATGTGAAAACCCAAT